>NW_012101576.1:5319452-5334301 GCF_000951045.1 Mandrillus leucophaeus
CCTGGGCAGGGGCATTGCTGGCCGGAAGTCATTGGCTGGCAAAGTGGCTGAGAAGAATCCTGCATTAAAAGAATTACACTGGCCATTCCTGACCTGAAGATACATTATTGGGTGAAAATACACTTACCCATGCACTGTTACAGATTCCGCTGTTGATTGGTTTTAGGTTTCCTAAGCGACCTTTGCCTTCCTTATCATGGGACAAACAATTTTTGTCTTATTCCTCATTTTTTTTTCTAGCATAGCTTTTATAAAATTATGTTCTTTTGCCTCCAAATAAATACATACCCATTCACTTCAAGTTCCAACTGTGTACTCAAGATCAGTGACTGTATTTAGGTTTGTACCTGACATTGAGCTGTATGTGCCATTTTCTCATTGTCTTCTGAAAGTGGTGCCACTTAGTCCCTATCCTTATTTCTAAACTACCCTTCCATAAATTCATCTCTCTGGGTACTTCTTATCTACTAGGTCGGCTCCTGGTTTGGATTAACCCCTGAACTCACAGGAGTGATTCTCCACACTGAGTCCTTGGTCTCAACCCTGGGTCATACTCACCCTTCATCGCAAACAAAGGACACCTTTGCTCCAAGCTGGAGATTGAGTGGAAACAGCACACGGCCATGAGGAAGTTGGCCCAGGAATTCATCACAGTATTTCACTAGAAGAAAAAAATAAAACAACAGGAGTAAGACCTCCATGTGAGAGGGAAACAGCAATCTGGAAGCCAGAGAGTCAAGGCACCTGTACATATGGGGGCTTCAGGGCTCCAGTCTCCCTGGGGCGTGCAGTGCAGAGACGCAGCCCCTCTGAGGTCATAGCCGGGCTCACAGCTGTAGAACACTTCCTGCCCAGGTGAAAAGTCCTGATGGCTTGGAGTGTGCTCACCATGCAGGATTTCTGGAGGCGGCTGACACACTGTGGAAAGGACAGTTCCAGAGTACTTGTTACTTACGGGGGAATTTCTTTTGCTATACCCTATGCTTGCTGAAGGCCTCATAGCTAGTAAAAGGTAGAGATATAGAACCCAATTCTCCCTAGCACAAGGCCCCAAACTCACTTGTAAATCTACAGGGTACGAGGTATTTTCTCCTAGCTCTGGCTATCCAATGTGGAGTTACTAGTATTGGTGGATTCTCCATCTACATATTTCCTATGAAGGTAATCCCGATTTGTACCATTGTTATTCAGGTAATGAGACTGTCACCTGAGACCAAGTCTGTTTTATAGATTTCCTCCCATTTCTCTGATAGCACACCTATGACTAAAGTGCAGTCATACTGTTTCAGGACAGGCATGACCCTAAATTGGGGCTTACTCTGGAAGGGTTCTTGCCTCACCCAGGACAGAATTCAAGGATAAGCCAGTGGTGCCAGACAGCAATCTTTTAGAAAGGCACTGCCCCTGCAGAGCAGGGCTAACTCACAGGCAGTACACCCAGAGTCAGCAACATATGAGCTCCTGGCAGCCAACTGTATTTATACTCCTGTAAGCCCGCTTCAATTACATGTAAATTTTTTTTAAACTCATTTGTTTATTAATATAGAAAAGGAGCCCAGGGCAGCTGGACCAGTAGTACAAAGCACCAGGAGTTAATACCATTCTGGTGACAGGGTTGGTTTTACAAAAATGAAGGAGCAGGCGGGAGCTGCCAGGTTCTGAGGCCAGGCCCAGCCTACTGCCCAGAATCCCTGAAACAGCTCCCTGGGAGAGGGCTGACAGGTGGGTCGGGGTGGATTGAGCTGGAAACCCTGGGGACAGATGGGAGGGATAGAGGGTCATGCAGTGGGAACCACTCAGTGGCTGGCAAGGACAGGGAACTGGTGGCTGGAGGCTCCCCATTGGGCCATGGGTAGGGGCTTGCAGATGGCCTCAGCTCTGGGGCCAGGTAGAGAAACTGCGAGACTGATGGGCATGGAGAACCCAGACATAGCCCTGGGGCTGAAGGGCCTTTCTACCCTTTCTTCCACCTTTGCTCTATACTACATGTGGGGCTTCGGGGCCTAAGGCACAGGGGAGGCTCAGAGGCTTCCAGTTAGGAGGAAGATGGGGCAAGGAAGGAAGCACTTGAGTGTCCCTAGCTTAGGCAGCCAGGGATGAGACACAGGTGGGACAACAGCACCCCCACATAGTGGGGCTAGAATGTGGGGCAGGGAAGGGCTTTTCCTCAGCCAGTGACCAGGACCAGCCCCATGGCAACGGTGCCTGTCTGGAGCCTTAGCAAATCAAGTGTGCAACAAGCACAGGGTGTTGGCAGACCTGGGCTCTAGCCAGAACTTGAATCACACAGAGCTGTATCACCATGGTCCAGCCATGTCCTGCCTTGGCCTGTTTCCTCCTCTGTCAATGAGAGCTTTGAATAAGACCTTCTAGGTCATGAAAAGGACTCTGCAGGTGAAGGGAACTCTAGGACCTGCTCTTGGCGGTTAACCAGACCCTGGATGGAACTGGTATGGGATGGGGTGAAGTGGGGCATGGAGGAGGAAGGTGTTCTTGCAGGGAACCTATCCCACAAACACTGCAGAGCTAGGAAAGGCCACTGGAAGCCCTTCTTTGCCCAGAGGAAGAAAGGCCACAGAGAGAGCGAATGTGGCTCGGTGCAATCCCTTCACATCCTCCACCATCTGGGTAACACTTGGCAAGAAGTGGATGGGTGACATTGTGCAACCCTTTATGTTCTTCTCCAGGGGTGGCACTGAAGGCCTCTTGTGGCTTCTGCCTTCAGCCTTTAGTGTGGGATCAAGAGTGTTCTTTTCACTGTGGTCCTGTTCTGGGAACAGCCTAAGACTCTGCCTGGCTGGCACATGTTAGTTGGTGAGGAAAGGACAGAGTGGGTGAGTAAGCAGACAGGGAGGCAAGAGTGACTCTCTGGCTTTCTCCTCTTCCTCTTCAGAGAGCGACTCAATCAACTGAGTCGCAGATCTTCTCCACCACAGCATTGAAGATGTGTGGCTGGTCAGCATAGACGTGGTGAGATGCACCCTCAATCTCCATGTCTCCGACATAGGAATCCGGCCGCTGCATCTTCACCTTTTTTCCCGTACTGGTATCTATACAGCTGTTGGACCCATAGATCATGGTGATGGGCACACCTTTTCAAATCAAGTGAATTCGCTCCAGCATAGGGTGCTGGGCCCAGCCAAAGGACTCCATCATGGCTTTGAATACCATCTCACCACTGGGATTCTGTGCATTGCAGTGATAGATATACTCTGATATGGTATCATCTTCAAAGAAGTCTACAAACTTGC
This sequence comes from Mandrillus leucophaeus, assembly GCF_000951045.1. Taxonomy (NCBI): domain Eukaryota; kingdom Metazoa; phylum Chordata; class Mammalia; order Primates; family Cercopithecidae; genus Mandrillus; species Mandrillus leucophaeus. The sequence goes on from NW_012101576.1 coordinate 5,322,704, forward strand.
GTTTGAATCCGGCGAGAATCGCTGCACCAGGCCAGGCCCCCAGGGCCCAGCTACTCGAAGAACAGCCAATGGATTGGAACGTCCTAGGACAGATGCCACAGCTTTGACCCAGGTTGGGGGTGCACGGATCTCACTGGGGTTAGTTGGTCAGAGGGGAAAGCCCCATGAGTCCACCAGGATGAGGTGTTTAACTCTATCAGGGTACTTGATTGAGTAAGAAGTGGCCAGGAATCCTCCCAAACTGTGCCCCAGGAGGGTCATGCTGGGGATCCCCATGGTCTCCTGCCACGTCTCTATCGATGTCACAAACTCATCCTCAGCCCCCTCCGGGTCCCTCGGGAATGCTGGCCTTGAGCATCGCCCAAAGTCAAGCAGATGGAAGGTGTGCAGTGTGCAGCGGGCACTCAGTGAGTCCATGTTGAGGACCCAGAGGCCCACACCGCCCCCAAAACCGTGCACCATCACCAGGGGGGTGTGGTCCTTTTGCTCGGGGCTCACAGTCACTGTCCAGATCTTATTCTGGTTTGGGAGGGATACATATCTGGCCAGGAACTTATTCTGGAGACACTGGAGGATCCTGGCTTCCACATTCTTCAGCTGAGACATGGAAGTGGGGCGCCACGTGGGCAGCCAATTACTCAGCCAGCCTTGAGGATGCTGCTCCAGATCATCGGCCATAGTAAACAACTGCTTTCTGTTTTGTGTGTGTGCGTTTTTGTTGTTGTTGTTGTTGTTGTTTTTGAGGTGATATCTCACTCTATCACCCAGGCTGGAGCACAGTCGTGTGATCTTGGCTCACTGCAACCTCTGTGTCCCAGGTTCAAGTGATTCTCCTGCCTCAGCCTAATGAGATTTCAGGCGTGAGCCACCTCACCCAGGTAATTTTTATATTTTTATTAGAGACAGGGTTTCACCATGTTGGGCAGGTTGGTCTTGAACTCCTGACCTTAGGTGATCTGCCCATCTCGGCCTCCCAAAGTGCTGGGATTACAGGCATAAGCCACCATGCCCGGCCAGTTACATGTAAGTTAAGGGGCATATCAATGCAAATTGAGGGGGGTGTTATTTAGAACTTTCCTGGAAAGGGGTGGTAACTTCCAGGTTGTTGCCATGGCATTTATAAAATGTCATGGTGCTGATGGGAATATGAGGGCAGCTAGCGATTGCTTTCATCGCCATCTGCCTGTTCCTGCTGTTTTTTTCACTTCATCCTATCTAGGACAGATTCTGTTTTGGTCAGCAGGATTGTGACCAGAACACAAGCCCTGCCAATCTCCTACCTCAATACATCCGTCCTTATATCCCTTTATCTGTTTGTCTTCCCAGTTCAGTGGTTGCACAAGGCTAACATGGGTTGGTAGAAGAATGGTAAGCTCTTTCTCTGTCCCTATGTATCAGCCATAACACCTCCCACTCAGCTGCTAAGCCAGCTATTGTGGCATCAGTAGACAAGATGAGCCATCAAAAACACAAGGCCTTAAATAAGCCAGTGTTGTTGTAAACAATAAATGAGATAATGTATATAAAGCGCTTAGGGCACAGCTGACTATAAAGTCCATAATTTTTCAATATAATTGAGAGAGATTGGAGCTGGTACTTTGCCCTGAGAACTGATTAATAGGTGAGTCCAAAATAGCTTTTTTTCTGGCTAATTAAGGTCTTGCTTTTTAAAATGAAGACACATATGCTGGGTGCATGCACACTCCCGATTCTTAATTTCATGCTGCTTCCCCTCAAAATTACTTTCCCACCCTCCTCACCACACATCCCTCCCCTGAACAAATACTAATCTCCAGCACTTTGGGAGGCCAAGATGGGTGGATTGCTTGAGTTGAGGAGTTTGAGACCAGCCTGGGCAACATGGTGAGACTCTATCTGTACAAAAAAACATAAAAATCTTAACCAGGCGTGGTGGCATGCACCGATAGTCCTGGCTATGTGGGAGGCTCAGGCAGGAGAATTGCTTGACCCAGGGAGGCAGAGGTTGAAGTAAGCCATGATCACACCACTGCAGCCCAACCTGAGTGACAGAGCAAGACAGTATCTCAGGCAAAACAAAACAGACAAACATAGAACAACTGGTAACTACCTAATAACTTTGTTTTAAGTATTAAAATTCACACGTAGCCTGTATCATAGTGCCTGGCCAGAGGAATCACTCATTTTGTATCAACAATTGTTATACTCAAAAGTAATTGACAGATCTGTTTATAAGAACCCCAAAGAAACATCATATTCCTTGCCCAGGTTGAGCTTTGCTTCTCAATTTCAGAACATGTATATGTACACACACCTTCTGAATTTCACCTTCACTATCTAGAAAATTTGCTCCCTGACCCTGCTCAGTACACATCCCTCCCCCTGAACAAATACCGATCACCTGATCCAATAGCAACTCATGTCATTTGCAGGGACCTTCTAGGCCTCAGTCAGACTCACCCCTGGAGCAGCTTGGTAACTCTGGCTCCCATTTGTTCAGGGCCTGGCATTGCACATGGCGGGGTCCTTTCATGACAAAGCCAGGCTGACACCTAAACTCCACAACTTCATTTAAGGAAAATAAGCTTCTGTTGACAGATACCAATATTCCATTTTCCACATTTGGAGGCGTACATTTGTTAGGTATAATGCACTGAGGGGCCGGGCCGCTCCAGATGCCCACTTGGTCATCTTTGCTGGTGCAGTATATGGAGGGCTCACCCACGAGCTCAAACAGCTTTTGCCTTCCGCTTCCAAGATTGCAGCGGTAGGTCACCACGGATCCGTAGGGAAAATACTCTCTGCTGGTGCTAAAGAAATCTCCATTGGCGATGGTGGGGGGTAGCCCACAAGGAATTACTGGGAAAAGGAAGAGCATAACAGTCAATTTAAATAATGAATGACAAAAATCTCATGAGTCACTAAACTGTAACTATTTTTACATTCATTATTTGCTTTTAATCTTTGCTAACATGTAGGTACATTTTTACAAAGTTGTAATTTCGGTGGGCATAATATGATGTGTCCTGCCTTTCTTACTTATGTGATTTCCTATAATATTTGCATGCATGTATTCACTCAATCCACATTCTTTTCATTTTACATAGCTCTTTGATTATAGTATTATAGAGTTTACACCGTTTTCTCCTACTCTTTTCCATTTGCTTTCTTAATTTGCATTTTTGTTATTAACTGAGGTTAGCTGTTTTAGGAAAACAAAATATAAAAACCTTCACTAAAAGATAAATTATAAGGGAAGAGAGAAGACACAAATATACACATTAGGAAAAGGAATTTAAACATTGTTATGGATATGAGAATATTTATAAAACTGTAGACTACTGGGGGTTAAATATTTTGAAAATCTAAATGATATAAATGGAAATATAAATTGCCAATATTCATTCAAAAAAACGTAGAAAGCTAGAATTACCCAAGAAACATGTAAGAAGAATAAAAAAAATAAGTTCTATTGAACTTTTAAGTAACATATGCTTCCAAATGTAGTTTCAACATTTCACAACATACAAAAGATATAAAACTTATCAACTCATTTACTCAAATCTAAATTTGATACAATAACATATCTGTGTAAAAGTGGTCATTTATTAGTCCACAAAAACCCCTAAATGTATGTTAACATACAGACCAAGACATAGAAGAATAAAGCCTAGCGTGTTTAAGTGAAGTCCTGTCATGAGAGGAGAGAGATAACAGATATAAACAACATTTGAAGAAGTAATAACTGAGAAATTTCCAAGACTGATGCAAGATTACAGATTCAAAAAGTTATACAGGCCTGGCGTGGTGGCTCATGCCTGTAATCCTAGCACCTTGAGTGGCCCAAGTGGGCAGATCACCTGAGGTCAGGAGTTTGAGACCAGGCTGGCCAACATGTCGAAACCCCGTTTCTACTAAAAATACAAAAATTAGCCAGGCACAGTGGCACAGGCCTGTAATCCCAGCTACTGAGGTGGCGGAGGTGGGACGATTGCTTGACTCTGGGAGGTAGAGGTTGCAGTCAGCCAAGATCGCGCCACTGCACTCCAGTCTGTGTGACGAGAGTGAAACTCCATCTCAAAAAAAAAAAAAAAAAAAAACCACCTATATAAACCCAAGCAATACAAAGAAATACTTACCTAGATACAACATAGTAATATTGTAAAAAAAATCTATTTTAAAGTGTAATCCATTTTAAAAGCAGCAGGAAACATGGACAATAGCCTTCGAAGGAACCACAATTAGAAAAATGTTTAGAGAATTTGTTGTCAGAAGATCTACAATACAAAAATGCCAAAGAGACTTTTTCAGACTCAAGGAAAATAGTTTCATATAGAATTTATAGAATTGCAGTAAGAAGGAAACACACCAGAAACAGCTTATATGCGGGTATGTTTTCATTTAGGATCTTTATGATAGAGAGAACCTCTACAGTGATTAGAAGAAACACAAGATGGAAGTAAAGATTTTATTACGGCCTGAGGGTACACGCCATGCCTGAAGATCACAGAAAGGTTGGTCAGTGCAAGGAATGGAGAGAGAAAGAGAGAAGGGGACACATCGGCCAACACCTTTATTGGCGACTGGAGTATGACCCAGCAGGCATCTCCCATAGGGAGTTCCAACTGGTGAGTTTAAAGAAAGCAGGCACATGTTCCAGGAAGGCATGCTGCGACTGAGAGGTGGTCATGGCAGCATATCTGCGAAGTCCATGCAGGGCACAGAGGTCAGGGATGCGAGTCAAGTAGGTTTTATCTAGCTGTCCCATAGAGAGGTGGTCACCAGAAGGCAGTTTTATAAGGCAGATATCTGGCTCGACCACGTTGAAAACTGGGAGGAGGTACAGAACTAGAAAGGGCAATAAGGGTGACTAAGCTCTGCTTCTGGCATGAGAAAGCTAAACATATTCTAAATGGATGCTGAGGCAACATAAAAATTATAAGAATTCACTACCATGTAAATATAAATAGAGACTGTTTTTATAAAGACAACAACAATAATTATGTCTTTGAAATATAGAATATATGTAAATTGTTAAATCAAGTGTAGCCTGAAGCCTTACATAGTTTAAGCTCAGCCTCAAGGTTTCTCTGTGCACTGCGAACTGTAACAACCGAAGATGTAAACAGACCATAGACTACTCTTATGCCAATCATCGAGTTTTGGCCAATCAAATGTGGCCAACTGTTTGAACTATCTTCAAATAAGGCAAATGCTGAGCTATAACCAATCCGGCTGTTTCTGTACCTCACTTCTGTTTTCTGTGCGTCACTTTCCTTTTTCTGTTCATAAATCCTCTTCCACCACGCAGCTGGACTGGAGTCTCTGGCCTACTGTGGCTCGGGAGGCTGCCTGATTTGTGAATCGTTGGTTACTGAATTAAACTCTGTTAAATTTAATTCAGCTGAAGCTTTTCTTTCTGGAAAATGTATGACAACAATACAAAAAGAGGGAGAGGACACAAATGGAATTAAATATTAATAGTTTGGGTACTTGCATTGTTTGGAGAAAGGTAAAAGCACAATTTTAGTAGACTATAGTAAATCAAGGATGTCTATCTCTAGAGTAGTCATTTAAGAATAAAAAATGAAATATAACTTAAAAGCTACTGGGGAAAATAGAATAATAAAAATACTTGATGAATTCAAAAATGTGAGAAATGAGAAATAAAAGAACAAACACATGAAACAAATAGAAAACAAATAACCAAGAGTTAGACTTATCAGTAACTAGATTAAATTTATTTATTTATGTATTTTTAACTTTAATTTTTATTATTAAATTTAAATGTTTCAAACACTAATGAACAACGAAGACTGAATAAAACAACAAAACTTTACTATATGATGTTTACAAGAGACAAGCTTTAAATATAAGACAAAGAAAGTAAGAAAGAAAGCCTGTATAGCTATATTAATGTACAAAATAGATTTTAAGGCAAGAAGTATTATAAGAGGTAAAGAGAGACATTTCATTATGATAAAATAGTCAATTCAGCAGAAAGATAGAATAAACCAAAAATTTCATGTGTTTAATAACATGTTTAAAATACATAAAGTAAAGATTGCTAGAACAAAGAAGAAAGACAGGCAGATTCATAGTCATAGTTTGGTATTGTAATGGGTTGAATAACCACTGTCCTCCTTAAAAAATATCTATGTCCTAATCTCTGAAACCTGTGAAACGTGACCCAGTTTGGAGAGTCTTTGTAGATACAATCAAGTTAATGATCTTGAGTTGAGACCATCCTAGATTGCCACGGTCGCCTCTAAATCCATGCCCAGTGTCTTTACAGGAGACAGAAGAGCAAAGGAAACACACAGAGGAGAAGGCGACTTGAAGATGGAGGCCAAGAAGGAAATGATGCATCTGCAAGCCAAGGAACATCAAAGATTGCCAGCAGCCACTGGAAGGAAGTCTGGAGAGAGGCACAGAATAGCTTGCAGATGGAAGCAATCCTACTGACATCTTAACTGGATTTCTGGCCTCCAAAGTGTTAAGAGAGTAAATTTTTCTTCTTTGAAGCCACCAAGTTTGTAGTAATTTGTTACAGCAGCCCTGGGAAACTAATACAGATATTTTACACATGTCTGTCTATAACTGAAAGAACAAGTGGAGGGGGAAAAAAAGACTGTTCTAAACCACATTTTCCTAAATGACATTTCTAGAAAATGAAACAAAATAAATGTTCAGTCTTTTCAAGTGCATACATAAACTTTTACCAAAATGGTCCATATTCTGGGCCATAAACCTTGTCTCAAATGATTAAATTAATGAAAGAATGATAACTAGAAGATCTCCAAATATTTAGAAGTTAAGCAATGCCCTTCTAAATAGCCTATGGGTCAAAGAAGACATCAGAAGGTAAATTAGAAAACTTTTATGTACAATGATAATAAAAATATAAAGATTGTGGGAAGTAAAATAGTTTTAGAGAAAAATGTGTAGGTTAAATGTATATATTAGAGAAATAAAGGTTGAAAACAAATTATCTAATCAATATCAAGAATTTAGGAGTGGGGGAGTAAACAAAGCTTAAGAAAGCAGAAGAAAGAAAATAAGCAGAAATCAGTAAAAGAGAAAATAGTCATACATTAAAGTAAAAACAAGAAACTTTAAAGTAGTTTATGTGAAAAGCTTAGTAAAATTGATAAAACCCCAGTAAAACTAATTAAGGAAAAAGAAGCAAAGAGATATTACAAATATCAGAAATCAATTACCATAGGGGAATCACTACAGAATTACAGACATCCAAAGGATTTTCTAATATGAGGATATAATAAACAGCATTATGCTAATAATCTAGAAAATTTAAATACAATGAGTAAATTCTTTGAAAAATATAGCTTACCCAAACTAATTCAATATGATATAAAATACTAGTTTTACAGCTATTGAAGAAATTGAATCACTAATTGAAAACCTAACAACAACAACAACAACAACAACAGACCCTCAGGTCTGGATTGCTTCACTGCTGACTTCTTCCAAACATATAAGGAAAAATAATATTAATGTTACACAAATTATTCCAGAGACTAGAAAAAAAAAAAACAATTTTTAACACATTTTACTAGCCCAACGTAATCTTGATGCCCAAACCTGATAAGGACATTAAAATAAAACCAAATTATAACCCAAGATCTCTTGAGAACATAAATGCAAATTTTCTAAACAAAATATTATGAAACTGAATCCAGCGATATTTCCAAAGGATGATACAATGATCAAAGTGAGGTTTACCTTGACTGATTTTAAATATTAAATCAATGTTACAACGTTACAATAAAAATATGAGCAATCCTGCACACACACACCATACATGCTCACACACATTCCATAGATAGGATAATCATCTACAACACATCACAAGCAACATAGGATGATTCTAGGAATTCAGTTTGTTTGCCCTTTAAAGATCAATCAATGTAATATATTACATTAACAGAGTGAAAAAGAAACATGATAATCTCAATACATGCAGAGTGATCAATTAGAATGAACATTCATGATAAATCTTTTAGCAATTAGAAGTAAAGGGGAATTTCCTTAATCTAGTAAAGGATATCATACAAAAATCTACAGCATACATCATGATTTATGATGACCATTAAAAGCCTTGTATCCTCTCTTCTATTCAATGTTGTACTGGAGGTTCTAGCCAATGCAGTAAAGCAGGTGAAATAAACAAAAGACATAAGAAAGGAAAAGATTTAAAAACTTTGTCAGATTCATAGATGACAAAATTATGCAGCAAATTTAAAAAAATACAGAAAAACTATTCAATTTAAAAGTAAATTTAATAAAATTGCTGGAGCTGAGATGAAACAGGTGCATATCTAAGAAGTAAATAGAGAATAAAATTTTTAAAATAATATGTAGTAATAAAGATAATGAAAGATGTACATGACTTCTATAAGGTAAATTAACAAATATTATTACAAGAAATTAGAGAAGACTTCGAAAATGGGAGGATATATCATGTTCATAAATTTAAACTTCAAAAGTGTAAATTTGTTAATGTCCACAAATTGATGTACTAAGTCAACAGAAACTCAATACAAATTCAAGTAGGATTCTTTATGTGGAAATTGGCAAGCTGATTCTAAATTTCATATGGTAATGCGAAGTGCCAAGAATCACCAAGTAAATCTTGAAGATGTACATAGTTAGAAGATATATGCCACCAGATATCAAATCTTAATGTAATGTGATAGTAATTAAAATCTTAATGTAATGCTGCAGTTTTGTTTTGTTTTGGTTTGGTTTTTTGCCATTATAGTATGGCAAAAAACCAAACCAAAACAAAAACACAATGTATGGTAAATAAACCAATGGAACAGAACCTCCCTGGAATGAGAGCCACATATAAGGTCACCTGACTTATGGCCATGGTGCCACATTTAATAAATGATATTAGATCAATTACCTATCCATAAGAAACAGGGTCTCACTCTGTCACCTAGGCTGGAGTGCAGTGGCACCACCGTAACTCACTGAAGCCTTGAACCCCTGTACTCAAGGGATCCTCCCACCTCAGGCTCCCAAGTTGCTGGGACTATAGGCATGTGCCACTGAGCCCAGCTAATTTTATTTTATTTTTTGTAGAGACAGGGTCTTGCTTTGTTACCCAGGCTGGTCTTGAACTCCTGGCTTCAAGCAATCCTCCTCCCTTGGCCTCCCAAAGTGCTGGGATTATAGACGTAAGCCACCTCACCTGGCCCAATTGCCTAAGTAGAATAGAAAAAGCAGTAACTTGGAAAAAAGACCCATAAATTGAATATTATTAAAATGTAGAACTTCCTACAACAAAAGACATCATTAAGAATGGAAAAAGAAAAAGAAAAGCCATAGTCTGAAAGACAACATTTGTGTTCCATTTATTAGAAAACATGAGAATATTTAAATAACTTCTACAAAACAATAAAATGATAGACAAACTAGTCAATAACAGCCAGAAGTTTGGAATAGGCACTTCACAAACATATGAAAAGGTACTCAAGATCATCAATGAAATACAACATAATAATAAAAAAAATCCGACAATCCTTCATGCAGCAACAAAAGTGACTTCCAAATATAACACTGAGCAGAAGCCAGACACAAAAGAGTACCTATTTTTTGATTCCTTTATAAAACTTAGGAAGTGGCAAAACTAATTATTAATGTAATAATAAATAATGTAATTAATGTAATAAATCAGAATAATGGTTACTTTGGGAAGATAACTGGGAAAAGGCATCGGGAAGGCTTCTGGGGTGCTGATAGTGTTCTATATCTCAATCTGAGTGTCATTTACATGGATGCATTTAATTCGTAAATAACCATTGAACTGCATAATTAAGATGTATGCACTTTACTGCGTATATGTTATACTTCAGCAAAAAGTCTACATGGTACAGGAAAATTGTTGGAAAAAAAAGACCTCCCAACAAAGTAAACTCCAGGGCTTTTCTGGTGAATTCTTTTAAACATTTAAAGAAGAGAGAATACCAATTTTATATAAACTCTTTCAAGGAAACAAATACATGAAACACTACCAGCTGGCTTTATGAGACTGTCATAAGTTTGATGTCAAAATCTTAAAAGGACATTACAAGAAAAAAAGTTACAGTCTAATCTCTAAAATAGGAATGGAATGAAGAAAGTGTTCTGGAATTAATTGGCGGTGCTGGTTGCCCAATGTCTTAGTCTATTTGGGCAGCTATAACGAAATAGTATAAACTGATTAGCTCGTACACAACAGAAATTTATTTCTTTTAGTTGTGGAGGCTAAGGAGTTCAGGACCAACCTCTCTGGCAGATTCAGCATTTCCTCCCATGGCAGGAGGGGCAAAGGAACTCTTCTGAGCCTCTCTTATTAGGACACTAATCCCATTCGTGACAGCTCTGCTCTCATGATCTTATCACCTTCCAAAGGCCTCACTCCTTAATATCATCACCTTGGGGGTAAGGATTTCGACATATGGATCTGGGGTAGACTCGAACATTCAGACCATAACATACAACTTTGTGAATATACTAAATACCACTGAACTGTGTAATTAAAAAAGGTAACTTTTATGATACATGAATTATACTTTAATAGAAACATCTAAAATGTGCTATTAAAGCATATTTGTCATATATAAAAATGATTAAATATTATGACCAAGTTGGTTTATTTTAAGAATGTAAAATTGAAATTCAAAATTATTTGCCTTTCAAAAATGTACTCAAAACAGTTTGTTACATTAACAGAAAAAAGAGAAACAGATATAATTACATCGATACATGTAACTGAAGTGTTTGATAAACTTCAACATGATTCAAAGACAAAAAACTTTTAATAATGGAGAATATGTGAGAATGTCCTTAATTCAAAAATGATTATCTACAAAAAGCCTACAGTAAATACCAGATTAATGGTGAAATGTTTTAATCTTTCCCTTTGAGATGTGGAACAAGACAAGGATGACACCTATTGCTACCAATGTTCAATGTTATACTGGTGATCCTAGCCATGTGGTAAAGAAGAAAGAAAATAAGGAAGAAGGAAAGCAGGGAAGGAGGGAAGGAAGGGAGGGAGGAAGGGAGGGAGGAAGGGAGGGAAGGAGGGAGAAAGGAAGCAAAGAAGGAAGGCAGGCAGGCAGAAGGGAAGGAGGGAAGGAAAGAAAAGAAGACAAAGAGTTAAATAAAATTATAATTATCTGGGGGTTTTATATAGCGTCAACCAGGCCAATTTGGAATTAAGTTTTCCAGACTTAGTTTCTCCATATGGTTCTGGACTAGGGTTACAGCATGAGAAATTAGCCTGATATTTGAGAGGCAGAAGTTAAGCAACAGCCATTCCACTCTGAAGGTCATCTTTGGATAGAGCTGGTGAGGCACAGTGCAGGAGTGGAGGGTTCAGAAGATAGACCTTTTACCAGAGGCTTGAGGAATACATTCACATGGGGAGTTTCAGCATCCTCTGCCATGGCTCATTCTCTGCAGGGCAGGAATGACAATGGGAAGTGTTGCCATTGAACTGGGTTCTCTGAATTCACTTGGGGACCAAAGGACCTCAGGGTGGCAGAGTCCAAGTGGCAGCACTTAATTGCCAGAGACAATGGGGGTTCTTGTAATGGATATTAGAGC
>NW_012101576.1:5334351-5337652 GCF_000951045.1 Mandrillus leucophaeus
TTATGACCAAGTTGGTTTATTTTAAGAATGTAAAATTGAAATTCAAAATTATTTGCCTTTCAAAAATGTACTCAAAACAGTTTGTTACATTAACAGAAAAAAGAGAAACAGATATAATTACATCGATACATGTAACTGAAGTGTTTGATAAACTTCAACATGATTCAAAGACAAAAAACTTTTAATAATGGAGAATATGTGAGAATGTCCTTAATTCAAAAATGATTATCTACAAAAAGCCTACAGTAAATACCAGATTAATGGTGAAATGTTTTAATCTTTCCCTTTGAGATGTGGAACAAGACAAGGATGACACCTATTGCTACCAATGTTCAATGTTATACTGGTGATCCTAGCCATGTGGTAAAGAAGAAAGAAAATAAGGAAGAAGGAAAGCAGGGAAGGAGGGAAGGAAGGGAGGGAGGAAGGGAGGGAGGAAGGGAGGGAAGGAGGGAGAAAGGAAGCAAAGAAGGAAGGCAGGCAGGCAGAAGGGAAGGAGGGAAGGAAAGAAAAGAAGACAAAGAGTTAAATAAAATTATAATTATCTGGGGGTTTTATATAGCGTCAACCAGGCCAATTTGGAATTAAGTTTTCCAGACTTAGTTTCTCTATATGGTTCTGGACTAGGGTTACAGCATGAGAAATTAGCCTGATATTTGAGAGGCAGAAGTTAAGCAACAGCCATTCCACTCTGAAGGTCATCTTTGGATAGAGCTGGTGAGGCACAGTGCAGGAGTGGAGGGTTCAGAAGATAGACCTTTTACCAGAGGCTTGAGGAATACATTCACATGGGGAGTTTCAGCATCCTCTGCCATGGCTCATTCTCTGCAGGGCAGGAATGACAATGGGAAGTGTTGCCATTGAACTGGGTTCTCTGAATTCACTTGGGGACCAAAGGACCTCAGGGTGGCAGAGTCCAAGTGGCAGCACTTAATTGCCAGAGACAATGGGGGTTCTTGTAATGGATATTAGAGCCGAAACAGCAATCAGAATGATTTGACTGAAGAGAATATTGTTACTGGGCTAATTGATCATGGAGTCTCTAAAACCGAAGTAGATGGATAGCCGACTAAAGTGTTATTTGATTTGTATAAGCAGAAGAGATTTAGGTCAAGTGAATAGAAGTCTGACTTGAATTATTGTAAAAGAAGTTCATTGTTCATCAACAATTCCTAGACTTGAACAGTTTATAGACCCAGAGCAGCACGAATGGATGGGAGACTGGATTCTTTTGAGGAAGCACCTGCTACACAGTCAAAAGCATGTATTGTAAATCTTCCCCTAGGCTTCTCCAAGAAGACTTGAAGTCATTTACCAGGATTTAGATATAGAGAGTTTACAGAACTAGAAACAGAGATAAAAACATAAATATAGGTATAGGTGTATTATTATATTTTTTGTTTTCTCTATTTTACTATTTTTTCATATTTCCAAGAAAATTCCTATTCCAATTCCATGTTATCTTATTATAGATTTCAAATAACATGGAAGGTTTCCCAATTTGTTTTACAAAACAGCAAAACTGTTTCTTAAAGTGGATAAACAGAGACAAATGTGTGACCAATGTCATTTGTAAATTTAGATTCTGAAGCTCATAAACTTTCTAGTAAAAGGAACAACATTTTTAAATACCAAGAAGAAAAGTAAAGTCTTCAAGTTATCTAAAGAGAAGAGTAAGACAAAGATGTTATACACTATATTTCACTGAGCGTCAGCCTGGCCCTCCACTACATAGGTGTATTACTTTTTAATAAAATGAGATCTTGCCATACATGCTGTTCATCTGATTCTTTTCCCACATAAAACACATCTCTTTCTAGTCATTAAGTGCTTCTTTATGCTATCATTTTTTTATGGCTGAATACCATGCCAGTGTATGGATATACTTTTTTCCATTCTGCGTAGCTATTTTATGTTTCTTCGGGAATTCTTTATAGTGGTCATTTGAACACATCTTTTTCCTCCTAGTAGATTGTTTCCAAACCATAGTTTAAAATATTTAGGTTGCTCTAAGATTTTAACTAATATAAATGATGCTGCAATGAAAAGTTTATACCAAACTGCTTTAAAAAGTGTGTGATTATTTCATAAGTATAAATTCTAAGAAGTAGGTTAAAATATATGCCCACTTCTGAGGTTAATAGTGCATGGTGCCTTTCGAGAGGATGTGTTGACCTCGTGATGCATGAGAGTCCAGGTTCTTCCACAGCTTCACTAACCTTGAAGAGCATAAATGTTAAAAATCTTTACTGATTCGCCAAGCAGGATGATTATTATACTGGAGGTGGTAGAACCACCGTAATTTCAAATTTATTGAAGTAGAATCAAGTTTGAAGGATTTTATGTATTTAAGCCCCCAGAATTAGAAAAGACACATCCCAGGATAAGGAAGAACTTAAGGAAAGGGTTGCCAGGAACGCCGTAGGAATATTCGAGAACATTACCGCTGTCTTCAGCCATGTGAAGGACAGATTGCACAGAAGGAATTCGGTTAAGGTTTTTATTATTCCAGAGAAAAATTAGAATGTGTCAGTAAAAGAAATAGGAAGGGATATTTCAACTCACTCTCACAAATAGGTGTTTCATTATCCCAAATGACAGTATTGTCTGAGATGATGCATGTGGCGGACGAGGAACCAATGAGTCGGTATCTAGAGGCAAAAAATAAGGAATATTAGGTTCCAAAGACGCAGGTCAACTATCCAATTAAATTACTACTTCCAGAGATTACACTGTTACAGAATTCAGAGGGACATTTTCCACTTGTCAAAGAACTATCTGTCACCTTCCCAAATTGCACGTTCTTGGGACTTTGTTATTTTCTCTTCCATGCCTTCTCAGTTGGGTGGGCTTTCTCTTCTTTATTACCTTATGACATATTTTTATATAAATCAAAGATGAATTACAGTTTTTCCTATACATTTCATTTTCTTAAAAGACAACACAAGCTTCTTGAGTGCAGGGAAGCTGTCATATATATACATATGTATGTGTGTATGTAGTCCTGTTGTATGTATTTCTATGCCTTGTAAGTATTAGTGTATGGATGCATGGATGGGCTTTTATCAGTAAGATTCATTAAAGTAGGCCATTCACAGTGGCTCATGCCTGTAATCCCAGCATGTTGGGGGGCTGAGACAGGAGGATTGCTTGAGCTCAGGAGTTCGAGAGAAGCCTGGGCAACATAGTGAGACCCTGTCTCTACAAAAATTTTATTAAAAAGCCAGGCATGGTGGCACATTCCTGTAGTCCTCGCTACTCAGGAGGCTGAGGCAGGAAGATTGCTTGAGCTGGGGAGGTT
>NW_012101576.1:5343572-5346344 GCF_000951045.1 Mandrillus leucophaeus
CTTTGTTTTATAAATATGTAGGAAAACCTGGCGGCATAAAGCTTTATTCAAAGAACAAAACAGTGCCAAATGGAGATCAAATGAATAGTGAGAAAACAGTGGGTCCTTTTGAAGACACTTGACACATTGTTACATTATAGTAGCTATTATGTTGTAATTATTAATGACTTCAATATCATTTTGGTTATATTATTATTATTATGATTATTATTATTATTGAGATAGAGTTTCACTCTTGTTGCCCAGGCTGGAGTGCAATGGTGTGATCTTGTGCAATGGTGCGATCTCCAACCCCTAGGTTCAAGTGATTCTCCTGCCTCAGTCTCTCAAGTAGCTGGGATTACAGGTGCATGCCACCACACCCGGCTAATTTTTGTATTTTTAGTAAAGACAGGGTTTCATCCTGTTGACCAGCGTGGTCTTGAAATCCTGACCTAGGTGATTCGCCTGCCTCAGCCTCCCAACGTGGTGGGATTGCAGACAGGAGCCATTGCACCTGGACTTATTTTCTTTTTATAAATTAATTAATGTTTTTAAAATTATACTTTAATTTCTGGGGTGCATGTGCAGAATGTGCAGTTTTATTACATAGGTATACACGTGCCATGGCGGTTTGCTGTACCCATCAACCTGTCACCTACATTAGGTATTTCTCCTAATGCTATCCCTCCCCGAGCCCCCCACATACCAACAGGCCCCGGTGTGTGAGGTTCCCCTCCCTGTGTCCATGCGTTCACATTGTTCAATTCCTACTTCTCATTTTGTTTTTTAATGCCTTCTAGTACACCACCCAAAATGAAAGCATTCTCAATTGCGCTGCCAACACACATGCACACAAATAAAGAACAAATGAAGTGGACAAGTCTGCAATCCTATATTTGTACCTCCTTCTGTCTGTCTTAGGAACAAGACATCCTGGAGACTCCTCTGGATTTTGACCTCACTGAGGTTATTTCTCCAAGTGTTCTTTTTGATTTTCTAATCACGGGGATTGGGATAGGAATGGTGAAGCAAGTGCAAACTTAAGTTGGCATTTTTTTCCCTCCATACTATTGTTAAGTGTTGTAGTACTGAACATTTTAAATATGAGTCAAAAGATAACTTTATGTTCGCTGATCAAGGGGAACAGATAGAAGAATATTTTAATTTATGAAGCTTGTGTCCCAAAGTAGATTAAGTAATTGAACAAATAATGGTTTGAACTTTTCTCATTCAGAATGTTTATGAGGAAGTAAGGGAAAGAGATAAAATCCATGCTACTTATTTTAAGGAGAGCCAGGGGTTCTCATATGCATTTGAACAGATTGAAGTCTTTACATCCTACCCTATCTTTTTGGATCTCCCGGGGAAGAGAGAGTTGTGGATTCACAAAGTTAAGTCATGGTTCAGGAAAAGCCATGATCATTTCATTATCAGAAACCACACACAGCATGTGGGTAAACATGTCTAGACTTTTGGGAGTCTCCTCCCCAGAGCCCAAAGAGGGACAGTGAAGCCTGGGATATTAGTCCCATTTCCATTTTCCTTCTTAATCTATGTGCCTTGAACCAGGCAGATGGGTTACGAAAAAAGGAGGATAAAAAACAAATCCTGTGAATTATTTAGGTTAGCACATGGTTAACCTTAAATAAAGAGATTCAGAAAATATATTTAAGGATAGTTTATTTGAGCACAAAGCTTAAGGGTAGTCACATGGAAGACACCAACTCCAAATGAATGGGGTCAGCACTCCAAAGTGGAGGACGTAAGGTATCACTGATATAGGCAGAGACAGAGAAATTTTAGCAGGATTGTATTTTCCATATGGGACCATGAATAGTTACAGCACTTTGATTTGTTACAGATTGCTACATTCCAAGGAAGATTACTTTATTGCTCCTTGAAAAGGGATAGTGATGTGAGTGGGTCTTATCTCTAGCGCAATTTGGTTTTAACTATTTATAGGAAAAAAAGGCAGAAGTTACAGCTGCCTGCTGCATGGCTCAGGCTGCATAGCCACACTCTTCTTATGGCTCAGAATAATTTAAAGTTCCCCCAGCTATAAGTTTGAATTGTTTTAAGTTAGAATTATTTAATTTCACAATATACAATTCTTTGGTAGGAATCCCATTCCCTTGGAAATTTAGTAGTAACTTAAAAAAAAAAACTTTTTATTTTGAGATAATCAGATTCACATGCAGTTGTAGGGAATAGTCCGGAGAGATCCCAGGTACACTTTACTCAATTTCCCTCTAATAATAACATTTTGTAAAACAATAGTGCAACATCAAACTCAAGATATTGAGACAGGTACGATCCACCAGTTTTGTTCAAATTTCCTGTTTTACCTGTACCCATTTGTGTGCGTGTCTGTTTATGCACATGTGCTTGTGTATTTACTTTTATGTAGTTTTAAAAAAAGAGACTTTGTGTTTTAGCACAGTTTTTGGTTCACAGCAATAATGAACAGAAGATACAGAGATTTCCTATATACTCCCTGCTCCTACACATGGATAGCCTCCCCTATTATAAACAGCCTTCACCAGGGTGGTACATAATTTTGCAACTGATGAACTTACACTGACACATCATGGTCACCCCAAGTCCATAGTTTATATTAGGGTACACTCTTGGTATTGCACATCATATGATTTTGGATAAATTTATTATGACATGTACCTACTGTGATGGCATCATACAGAGTAGTTTCACTACCCTCAAAAATCTGTGCTCTGCTTATTCATCCCCTTCTTCCCTAACCCCTGGCAACTGCTGATCTTTTTACGTCTCCAT
>NW_012101576.1:5346394-5365577 GCF_000951045.1 Mandrillus leucophaeus
ACAGCATGTGGGTAAACATGTCTAGACTTTTGGGAGTCTCCTCCCCAGAGCCCAAAGAGGGACAGTGAAGCCTGGGATATTAGTCCCATTTCCATTTTCCTTCTTAATCTATGTGCCTTGAACCAGGCAGATGGGTTACGAAAAAAGGAGGATAAAAAACAAATCCTGTGAATTATTTAGGTTAGCACATGGTTAACCTTAAATAAAGAGATTCAGAAAATATATTTAAGGATAGTTTATTTGAGCACAAAGCTTAAGGGTAGTCACATGGAAGACACCAACTCCAAATGAATGGGGTCAGCACTCCAAAGTGGAGGACGTAAGGTATCACTGATATAGGCAGAGACAGAGAAATTTTAGCAGGATTGTATTTTCCATATGGGACCATGAATAGTTACAGCACTTTGATTTGTTACAGATTGCTACATTCCAAGGAAGATTACTTTATTGCTCCTTGAAAAGGGATAGTGATGTGAGTGGGTCTTATCTCTAGCGCAATTTGGTTTTAACTATTTATAGGAAAAAAAGGCAGAAGTTACAGCTGCCTGCTGCATGGCTCAGGCTGCATAGCCACACTCTTCTTATGGCTCAGAATAATTTAAAGTTCCCCCAGCTATAAGTTTGAATTGTTTTAAGTTAGAATTATTTAATTTCACAATATACAATTCTTTGGTAGGAATCCCATTCCCTTGGAAATTTAGTAGTAACTTAAAAAAAAAAACTTTTTATTTTGAGATAATCAGATTCACATGCAGTTGTAGGGAATAGTCCGGAGAGATCCCAGGTACACTTTACTCAATTTCCCTCTAATAATAACATTTTGTAAAACAATAGTGCAACATCAAACTCAAGATATTGAGACAGGTACGATCCACCAGTTTTGTTCAAATTTCCTGTTTTACCTGTACCCATTTGTGTGCGTGTCTGTTTATGCACATGTGCTTGTGTATTTACTTTTATGTAGTTTTAAAAAAAGAGACTTTGTGTTTTAGCACAGTTTTTGGTTCACAGCAATAATGAACAGAAGATACAGAGATTTCCTATATACTCCCTGCTCCTACACATGGATAGCCTCCCCTATTATAAACAGCCTTCACCAGGGTGGTACATAATTTTGCAACTGATGAACTTACACTGACACATCATGGTCACCCCAAGTCCATAGTTTATATTAGGGTACACTCTTGGTATTGCACATCATATGATTTTGGATAAATTTATTATGACATGTACCTACTGTGATGGCATCATACAGAGTAGTTTCACTACCCTCAAAAATCTGTGCTCTGCTTATTCATCCCCTTCTTCCCTAACCCCTGGCAACTGCTGATCTTTTTACGTCTCCATAGTTTTGTGTTTTCCAGAATGGTGTATAGTTGGAATCATATACTACATAGGCTTTTCAGATTGGCTTCTTTCCCTTAGTAATAGTGAAAAAAGGTTCATTATTTAAGGTTCCTCTATGTCTCTTCATGGCTTGATAGCTCATTTCTTTTTGGTATTGAATAATATTCTATTGTATGGATGTACCACAGTTTATCCATTCCCTTACTAAAGGACATCTTGATTGCTTCCAAGTTTTGGCAATTATGAATAAAGCTGTTATAAACATCTGCGTGCAGATTTTTTTGTGTGTGAA
Organism: Mandrillus leucophaeus; assembly: GCF_000951045.1. Taxonomy (NCBI): domain Eukaryota; kingdom Metazoa; phylum Chordata; class Mammalia; order Primates; family Cercopithecidae; genus Mandrillus; species Mandrillus leucophaeus. The sequence continues at coordinate 5,348,034 of NW_012101576.1, forward strand.
GCTGAGATTTCAATTCCTTTAGATAAATAAATACCAAGGAGGATAACTGCTGGATAATATGGTAAGAGTATGTTTATTTTTATAAAAAACTGTCAAAACATCTTTCAAAGTCGTGGTACCATTTTGCATTCCTACCAGCAATGCATGAGAATTGTGTTCCCCTCACCCCCGAAATATATGGACGTCTTAATCCCCAGTTCCTATTAATGTGACCTTATTTGGAAACACGGTCTTTGGAGAGGCAATCAAGTTAAGATGAAGTCATTAGTGTGGGCCCCAATCCAATATGAGTGGTGTCCTTATTGAAAGAGGGAATTCTGGGCTGGGTGCAGTGGCTCATGCCTGTAATCCCAGCACTTTGGGAGGCCGAGGCGGGTGGATCACGAGATCGGGAGATTGAGACCATCTTGGCGAACACGGTGAAATTCTGTTTCTACTAAAAAAAAAAAAAAAAAAAAAAAGAACTTTGGACACAGAGGGAAGACAGCCGTTTGAGGACAGCAGAGACAGAAACTAGAGTTCTGCTGCTACACGCCAAGGCCTGGGGCTTCAGAAACTGGAAGAAGCAAAGAGGGATCCATTCCTACAGGTTTTTTGGAGGGAGCATGGCTCTGGCTCTGCCAACACCTTGATTTTGCACTTCCAGCCTCCAGAACAGAACTGCAAAAACTTCATTTGTATTAAGCCACCTGTTTTGGAGTACTCTCTTACAGCAACCCTAGCAAACTATTTGTGCTATTACCATTACGATTTCTCTCACACAGCTGCTCAATTGCCTTCCTTTTCCTCCAGCAATGTCTACTTTGGGTTAAGGCTGTTTGTGTGCTTTGAGTATACTCTTCCCCCATTTTCTTCCTTCTCACCCAATGAATGCCACACTTTTCATATATGCAAAGCCTTGGTTTCCAGCAAGGATACAGATGATTTTCCCCCTGATTTTGTCATACCTTTGTTCATTTCAGTCAGGAGATAAACACCTGTGTTGAAGCCTTTAAAGAGCAGATGGTAATAGCTTAGTTGTCCTGTCTGAGATGTGACTAGAAGGTAGTATGGCTGTGCTAGAACTCTTGAACCAAGAGATGTTGCTGCCAACTCACCCTTTATTACAAGAATAATTAATTTGGGATCCGAACTGGATGTCTTTGATCACATGCACCATGCCATTCACAGGATCTTTAGGATTATGACATGATTTACCTACAGGAAAGAAACAGAATTTTGGAGCCAAGTAGAGCAAACTGCATTTTTTTTCAGTACATAAGGTCTCAACCTGCCTGTAGCTTACTGAGGAACACTCGCAGTTCTGATGGTTCCACAGATTTTGCTACCTTGAGGAAACTCACCAGACTGCCTCGGGATCAGCTCCCTTTCAAAAACAAACTTCCCTTTCAGATCTGTTTCATTCCCATATTATGCCCCCAGAAAAATGTAAACTTTGTTATTATCTGTAATTCAATTCAATTGGTATAATCCAAAGATCTCAGAGCCCAAAACTGTCACATCTTTGAGTTATTTAATCCACTTCTTTTTCTTGTCCCAAGTCATTCATTACTTAATTTTAGTCATGAAAATGGGAGACCCCCAGTGAATCGGGATTTTCCTTCAATCATGTCCTGCAATGACTGTTTCTCATGAAATAAACTTGTAATGAAGGCGCCAGGAACTGAAAGCAGTAACAAGGTATGATCTACAAGAATAATTCTTGTATGTATTGCACCTTGGCGAACTAATTGTCATATGCAACTCAGTTACAAAATCTGAACAAATTGAATCAGATCTTACAGATACTTGACTAACAGAGGGGTTCCCACTCCAGAGTTACTTACGTGTGCACTTGTCCTTAGCACTTGTCCAGACTGAGTTTTCTAGGCAGATGATAGAAAATGGTTTTCCATGATAACCAGGGAGGCATTCATACCTCAGATGTGTCCCAACGGGAAACTCAGATGCATCAGTTAGGTTGGTAGGCCTGGCAAATGGAAGCTGTTCTGGGGCATTGCATTGATCTGGGGATCAAGACCACAACAGCATCTAAGTTAATGGAGAAATGACTTTTTTTGTGTGTGTGTGTGACAGAGTATGCCTCTGTCACCCAGACTGGAGTGCAGTGGTGCCATCCTCTGCCTCACAGGTTCAAGCAATACTCCCTGCCTCAGCCTCCCAAGTGGATGGGATTACAGGCACCTGCGACCACATCCGGCCAATTTTTGAATTTTTAGTAGAAATGAGGTTTTACCGTGTTGGCCAGGCTGGTCTCAAACTCCTGACCTCAGGTGATCTGCCCACCTCCGCCTCCCAAAGTCCTGGGATTACAGGTGTGAGCCACCATGCCCTGTTGAAATTCCCACTCTACTTCCTCTTTCTCTCCAATATACTGCATAGATGTGATCAAAAAAGAAAAAGAATACTTCAATAATAGCCAAGGGAGCTGAGTGTGGTGGCTCATGTCTGTAATGTCAGCACTTTGGGAGACCAAGGTGGGTGGGTCACTTGAGGTCAGGAATTCAAGACCAGTTTGGCCAAGATGGTGAAACCCCGTCTCTACTAAACGTACAAAAACTTAGCAGAGCATGGTGGCATGTGCCTGTAGTCCAAGCTACTTGGGAGACTGAGGCAGGAGAATCATTTGAACCCAGGAGGCGGAGGTTGCAGTAGGGCCAAGATTGTGCCACTGCACTCCAGCCTGGGTGACAGAGCAAGACTCCATCTTAACAATAATAATAGTAACAATAATAGCAAAGAGATTGATTCCTTTAGAACTTTGGTCCCCAACCTTTTTGGCACCTGAGACTCATTTTGTGGAAGACAATTTTTCCTGGAAGGGAGGGTGCAGGGGAATGGTTTTGAGATGGAACTGTTTCACCCAGATCATCAGGCATTAGGTTCTCACAGGGAGCATGCAACCTAGATCCCTCGTATGCACAGTTCACAATAGGGGTTCTGCTCCTATGAGAATCTAATGCTGCCACTGATCTGACAGGAGGTGGAGCTCAGGCAGTAATGCTTGGCTGCTCACCTCCTACCGTTCTGCCCAGTTCCTAACGGGCCACCGGACAGTACCGGTTCATGCCCCAGGGGTTGAGGACACCTGCTTTAAAAGATGCCTTAGAAATGGGCTTAAAAAAAAAATCAGTACCCATCCATTTAAAAAGTCTCTGCTAATCTGAAGACAACTAAACTATTTATATCATCTTTCACTAAACGGGAAGCTGCAATTCACAGCTTCTAATCTTAGTTAATCAGTAAGTGCGTGTGGTGTAGTTTCGTCTCTCCCATTCTCATTTATCATACTTTCTTGTGACAAGCTACACTCATGCATTCTACCATCCACCTTCATGCTCAGTGGGCACTCAGATTCAGTGGGAGTACACATCTCCTCTTTGGCCCTCAGTAGCAGTCACCAGTGTTGGAAGTCTGTTGCCAAGTCAATCTTGAGCACAAAGAGTGAACAAAGCTCTACAACTAAAGCTATACTTTACTATAAAGAAGTGTGTATTTTCTCATAGATATTTCAAATTAAATACTAGACTCAGCTAGGCCCCTTAAGGCCTTGTAGATTTAACTAAAAGCAACAAAAATCACAGTTAGAGTCAAACAATATGTAATCAAGAAGATACATATGTTGAAAAGAATAGCATTTTACTATAGTTTTGGAAATCTCTTGTTTGTTTTGTTTTGTTTTCATTTCTGTTCCTTCCCACACCTTCCACTAATAAATTCAAATTCTGCAGGATAGATTGAGGCCAGAGGTCAATTTTATTAGACTTAAAAGAACCAACTTTTGACTCTGTACAAGGATGCCCTTGTCTATGCTTCCTGCTTCATCTCGTGCCACTCGGTCCCCTTACCAGGGTGTGGCCCTTTCCCCTTTTTCAGTTTCCTGAAGACACACATTTTTTCCCTATGACATTCCTCTGTATGACACGCTTTTATCTTCGCTCTGACTTCAGTTCTTCCTCCAGGTGTCTGCTAAAATGGCACTTTCTTATCGAAGCCTTCCCTGGCCTGTCTATGTCCATACCACCCTGAACACACCCAATCTAGTCTGATGCCTTCCCTGACCCTCTCAGGCATTTGGAATCTAAACTACTTCCCTCTACCCCACCCTATAATAATTCCCTGTCGGATCCTTTCCTTTTCCTTTCATATCAGTAATTGTTTGTTATCGCAATTTGTGCTTTTTAACTTTGTGTGCTTTTAGAAGGATCTATTTATCTCAAAAGATATTAGATGTGTATAATTTGAGGGCAAATGATGATGTATCTTTTGTACCTCTAAATTAATATCTAGCCCTTGTGCTTAACGCTCAGTTATAAGCACTCAGTGCATATTTGTTGCAATGAACAAATAATTGAAGAATTACTTATAAAAAAAATGAAGAGTCCAAGCTATGTCCCCAGAATCTCTGATTTAGTGGGTCTGGGTTAGAGCCCAGGAGTTTATATTTTAAAAAAGTTTCACAGCCAATTTTGGTAGATAACAGCACTTTGAGAACCACTGTATATATAAAAAAAATGAATAAAACATTTCCTGTGATTTTCAATGTTATGCATTCACCTTTCCTGTATTTGATATGTGGTATGAAATACAATTTTGATATGTGTCTTATGCATTGATGCCAGACAAAGGAAGAGATTCCAAGTGGAGCTCCTAGCACCAAAAGCTGTATTGAGAGGGGTAAATATTACAGCAAAACTTGCAATGAGAGGTTAGAACTAGATCAACGCAACAAAGCAAATATAATGAACCATTCTTGGAAAGAAAGAAGTTCCTTCCCCTTAATTACCTAATATTCCTACCTCCATAGTAGTGTAGGCATAGTATAGGTAATAATATAAAGTAAAGTTGTATAATAGTTCAAAAAAGGAATATATGAGCCTTCAACAAAGAAAGCTTGATATAGTTTCCTTTCCCTCATTTATTACTAATCCCTCAATTTGTGGCTAGTTCCTGTGATAAATATATTAATATAAACTCCATAAACTCAAGATCTACCATAAGTTTAAAAAGTTTTTATAGCTTTATTAAGATATATTACATACAATGATTGATGAGTATTTAAAGAGTACAGTTTGATTACTTATATATATGCCCTGCGAAACCATCACCAAACGAAGACAACAAACATTTCCATCATACTCTTCACCCCTACACAGTTCCCTCATGTCCTTCTGTAATACATCCAAACATCCACTTCCTTCTCTTGGCAATCTTCGACCTATTTTCTCTTACTACAGATTGATTTGACTTTCTAAAATTTCATGTAACCTGAATCACTTCATTTATGTCCTATCGTATAAAGGAAATCATTCAGATTTTTTTTTTTTTTTATGTTTTAGCCCTTACACAGCATAATTAGAGTTCTATCTCAGTTGCTGCACATATACAAATTGTTTCCTTTTGTTGCTGGGCAATATTCAATTGTATAAATATATCTTAATTTAGTTTATCCATTCACTTGTTGAGGGACATTTGGATTGTTTCCACTTGTTGACTATTACAAACAAAACTGCTGTGAAAATTCATGTACAAGTCTTTGTGTGGACATATGATTTCATTTCTCTTGGGTAAAAACCTAACTGTAAAATGCTGAGTAACATGACAGTGTGTGTGTCTAAGGTTTGAAGAAACGGTTGAACTATGTTCTAAAGTTAATGTTGTAATTTTACCTGCCAAATAGCAATATATTATAATTCCAGTTACTCCACTTTATTGCCAAAACTTGGCTTGGTCGATCTTTTTAATGTTAGCCATTCTAGTGGGCATATATTGTTATCTCCTTTCGTTTTTTTTTCTTGTATGACTCAGCCCAATTTCACGCACTCCTGGTTCAGACCTTCCATTCAAAGCAAGTTGATTTGTTCTGTGCTATACACACAATTAACACATCATCACTTTCATGTCTGTTCAAATATGAGCTGTCAACCCGAAGTACACTCTGCTTTCCATTCTGCACACTTACCCTTTAAGGAATAGACTTGCACTTGCTTTGCTTAGGCACCTCTATCAGTTTAAAAAAAGAGCATGCACTTTCAAAAATATAAAGTTATAAGTTGTGTATCTACACAAATACATAAATTATATGTCTAAATATAAATTTTTGAAATGTAATACAGATAAAATAAACATTTTAAATGCTCTGTTAATCATGATCACTTAACACAATCATTAGTTGACATCTAAAGGGACAAAAAACAGCCACAGTGAGTTTCTCTGGTCACAGTAGTGAACGTAAAGCTGTATTTCAACGGTCTTCATGATACTTTCTAGATTTTTTGGTTTCATCAAGTTGTGATCAGTTGTGATTAGATTGACAGCATTTCTTTCTCTTAATGCCTCTGACAAAAGAGATGTGCATATATGTGTCTTTGCGGGGAGGGTGAGAGGGATTGTCAACTCTGCCATTTTCTTGTTTTCTGGAGTTGGTTTTATTGCAGTGATCTTCACCCAGTATTTCTGTGTAGGATACTTTCGATGTTACCTGTCCAAATGTGAAGGTTATTTTAGATAACAGTAGATAATATAAATCATACATCCACTCATCTCATCTGAGCATATGTAAACCAGAATAAAGCACAGAAAGCAAATTGGAACTTCCCTTCTTGCACCTTTACCTAGCAGGGGTAACCAAACCACATCCTCCATGAGGACCACATGAGGGCGCCAGAGTCCACCCTACCTTAAACACTCCCTGTTAAAGCTTAATTAGTGTACTATTCTTATGGCTCACAATGTGGTCTATCCCCATGAATGTGAGCCGGAGATTATGTCTTTTGCTGTTGTTGGATGAAGTCATCTATATATGTCAATTATATCCAAGTGGATTGATGGTGCTGTTGAGTTCAAGTATGTCCTTACCGATTTTCTGCCTGCTGAATCTGCCCATTTCTGATAAAGAGACTTCAGCACCTTTATCTTTTCCTGATAAAAGTGCTGAAGTCTCCAACTATGATAGTACATTCGTCTATTTCTCCTTGCAGTTCTATCGGCTTTGCCCCACATATTTTGTTTCTCTGTCAGGTGGATACATATTAGATATTGTTATGCCTTCTTGGAAAATTAGCCCATTTATCATTATACGATGCCCCTCTTTATCCCTAATAATTTTCCTTGGTCTGAAGTCTGCTGTGTTTGAAGTTAACACAGCTACTTCTGCTTTCTGTGACTAGCATTAGCATGTTATATCTTTATCCATTTACTTTTAATATATATTGTCCATATTTAAAATGGGCTTATAGGGAGTACACAATATATAGCTGAATTTTGTTTGTTGACTGACTCTGATGATCTGTTTCAATTGGTGCATTTAGATCATTGACACTCAAAATGACGGTTGATATAGTTGGTTTAATATGTTACCGGTTTCTATTTGTTGCCTTTGTTCTCTTGTTCTCTGTTCCTATTTTTTGTTTTGCATTCTTTTCCTGACCTTTATTTTATTTTACTTTTATTTTTGAGATAAGAGTCTCACTCTTTCGCTCAGGCTGGAGTGTAGTGGCGCGATCTCGGCTCACTGCAACCTCCGCCTTCCAGGTTCAAGAGATTCTCCTGCCTCAGCCTCCCGAGTAGCTGGGATTACAGGCACCCACCATCATGCCCGGCTAATTTTTGTAGAAATGGGTTTTTACATGTTGGTCAGGCTAGTCTCGAACTCCTGACCTCAGGTTATCTACCCCGTCTCCTAAAGTGCTGGGATTACAGATGTGAGCCATTGTGCCTGGCCCCCTTTATTGTTTTAACTGAGCATTTTATATGATGCAATTCATTCTTCCTTACTGGCATATCAGTTGTACTTCTTTTTTTCACTTTTTTCAGTGGTTGCCCTAAGTTTGCAGTATCTATTTGCAGCTAATCTAAGTTCTCTTTCAAATATTACTACACCACTTCATGGGTAGTATGAGTACCCTATAACGACAAAACAATCCTAGTTCCTCTGCTATTTTTTATATAGAAATAAATATCCCCATAAACTGTCCTATGCAACCTGTTTCTAGATTCACTCTTTAAGCACTAGTAAAGCCGTACTCTTTTCTCTCACCCTTTCCTGATCATAGGGGCTGAGATTTCTCTCTTTTCAGTGATCCTGCAGTCTTGCACAACTTCTTAGTCATGATTTTTCAGACATGCATGGGGGTTTTCAGATTACAAAACACTGTCACATGCACTACCCCACCTGATTTTCAAAACACCTCTCTCAGAAATCAGGATGTAAGTCGTGCTCATTTTATACATGTGGACACTGAACGTCAGTGGTGTGACTTAAGTTGCTGGGTCCACAGCCCCAGCTGGTAAGTAGCAGAGTCTGGAAAAACCAGAACACTGGCTTCCTAAAAAGTAGATTTCATAAAACTCTACCACCTACTTCTATATGCATACACCTTGGGTGCATAGCTCTTTCTCTTACACTTCTTTTAAACTCCAAAGGACTGTACACACTGGACGCATCCATCAGCATTTTAAAATTGAAATTACTTCAGCAACAAAATTTCTAGGTAGTTTAGCCTGTTTCACATTTGGAGGTTATTGTGAGAACCTCAGTAAGCACTGACAACAGATTGCTTAACTTACTGGGCATGCTTCTCTCCTAAAAATAAAATTGTAAGTTTTATCATATCTCTTCACCTGACAGGTTGCTTTCTGGTGCCTAAGGAGATAAAATATTAATAACAACTCTTGGGGGAACTTGATTTTATTTTCCCCTTGCTCTTTTAGAGAAGAAGGAACACTCAAATAATGAATGCAAAACGTCTAGTGGCAGAGAAGGACGAACCCTGACTTGTCAGGAAGAGGCAGGACCAAAGCAACTAACTGTTGAACTGCCGCTTCAAATGAGATGTTGCCAGTGAGTCCAGGCAACCAAGAAGACTTCTGGGGAGCCCAAAAATAATAATAGAAGGGTTGTAATTGAAGATGTTTACCTACTTTAAGTTAAAAAAAAGGAAGAGGTGTGGCCTCAACGTTTCCATAGTAGTTATAATAGGCTTTATTTTGTACTAAACACATCACTAAAATGCAAACTGTAAACATATCTACTGTCCCTTCTACTTGCAGGTGTTACACTGCATGTTCTGGGGCTTCCCTTGCTCTTCTAACGCCCAAGTGCCTGGCATGCATCTGTCTTAAAGTAAGCTGTCAATCAAGCGCATGGTGATGATGGCGGTGGTGGCTTGGGGTTGGGGATGAGGACAGTTCCATGCGGGGCATCCCTAGGACTGCTTGTTTAAGCACCATTGGGAGCAAAATGCAGAGGCAATAGTTGGGGGATAGAAATGGACTCGGGGACAGGCCCTGTGTTAGACACTCGACAGGCTTTATACCATTGAGGCAGGAACTCCACAATATACAGATATCAATGTCCCCATTTTACAGAAGAGCAAACAGCCTTAGGTGTGCTAACCTGCCTCACAGTTAAGTTTCTAGGACCAGAACTCAGGTTTGTCGGATCCCCAAGTCCTCTTTCGCTAGGATCAACGCCATGCTCCGCTATAGCCAGCCTAGACCGAATACACAAAGGCAAGGAATTTTGTGCGGCACCCGTTCAGCATCTGCTCCTTCCTCTGCGCTGGTCCTGACTTAAGCCCCTGCACGTGGAAACTCCATACTTACCCAGAAGCAGCGAGGGTCTCCAGTGCGCAGAAGGATCCCAGACTCGCCGCCCTGCCGGTTCGCGCACTCAGCCCACCCATCACACTGCCTTCGGACCCGGGCGCCCAGAGCAGCGCAGCCCAGTGCAGCACGAGAGTTCTCTGCGGGGACCCGGGTGCCTCGTCCGCCCGGGCGCCTCCCCACGCCCGCCCGCGTCTCACCCCAGGCCACCGGCAGCGTGAGCAGCACCACAACCGCCGGCAGGGATCCTCCGCAGCAGAAGGGGAGACGGGGCGCCGGCGGCCCGACATGCTCCCGGGTTCTCGGAGAAGACACCCCCATCCTCCCGAAGCACATCTACAAACCAGATTTGATCTCAAAGAAAACTGAAATAAGAGGAAAAGCCCAGTGCAAAGAGGAGTGACCAATCATTGTGCTCCGCGCCCAGAGTATGGGTTCCGGGACAAAGTGCTTTTCACCAGCTTCCCCTTAATGGGCGAGGCCATGTTTACTCCCCATTTGCATTGTTTCAAACGGGTTTCGCTGGCAGAGCCCACCTTGCGGACCCAGGTGAAGCAGCAGATCTTGACAATGCTTGGGCTTCCGATGGATCCCGCGTGCGAGGCTCTGCGCTTCCAGGCAAAGGCGGTGGATGATGGCAGCTCGCCTCCAAACACCCTGTTTGACTATTCCTCTTTGCAAGAATGTGTGTGGGAAGGTCGGTTAATGAAATGCCTGGTCTCTGTGTTGAAGGGCAATTGCAGGCGATGTGTACAGTGTACAGAGAATGTGAAGAACCAATTTATTTATCGTGAATTGAGATGTCATGCCATTGTTGACTTTTTAAAAAAGGAGGGACAATTAGATATACATTTAAAAAATGTAAATCTGTGTATCGTATGGAGACTAGATTAAGGCAATAATGGAGAGGGGAGACGAGTCAGGGAGCTTTTGCTGACATCCAAGTGAGGTTTGATGGTGGCTCTCACTGGGTGGATAAAGTGGACAATTAACAAAGATACTGGAGATGAATGAACAGTTGCTCATGTACTGGATTTTGGTCACTTCCTTTCTTAAGGTTAGTGGTGAGAAGAAAGCAATCAAGAGTTAGCCCCAGGATTAGAAATGAATGGTGGTGCTACCCATTGAAATAAGAAATATGGATGGAGGAGTGACAGATTTAGGGCAGAGAGTTAAGTATTCAAGGATGAATTTATTCGTATGTATCTGTGACCCTGTGCCCTTTAACCAATATTTCTCCATCTCCCATTGTCTCTCCCTTCCCCAGCCTCTGGTAACCAGTATTCTACTCTTTACTTCTATGAGATGAGCTTTTTTAGATTGCACATATGACTTGTATCACACAGGATTTGCCTTTCTGTGCCTGATTTACTTCACTTACTAAAATATCCTCTAGGTTCATCCATGTTGCTGCAAATGGTAGGATTTCATTCTTTCTTATGGCTGAATAGTATGCCCTTGTGTATATATACCACATTTTATTGATCTATTCGTCCATTGGTGAACACTTGGGTTGATTCCATACCTTGGCTATTGTTATTAGTGCATCAGTGAATGTGAGAGTGCAGATATCTTTTCATTATACTGGTTTCCTTTCTTTTGGGTATATACCCGGTAGTGGGATTGTTGGATCATATGGTAGTTCTACTTTTAATTTTTTGAGAAACCTCCATACTATTTCCCATAATGGTCCTATTAATTTGGATTCTCTAACAGTGTATAAGAGGTCTCTATTTTCCACATCCTCACCAGCATTTGTTATCTTTTGTCTTTTTGATAAGAGCTCTGATCACTAGGGTGAGGTGGTATCTCTCTGTGGTTTTATTTGTATTTCTCTGATGACTAAGAATGTTGAGCATTTTGTTTTATATTCATTGGCCATTTATATGTCTTCTTTTGAGGGATGTCTGTTCAAGTCTTGTGCCCACTTTTAAATCATATTATTATTATTATTATTTTTGCTGAGTTCTTTGAGTTCCTCAGATATTCTGGATATTAACCCCTTGTCAAAGCCATAGTTTGCAAATATTTTCTCGCATTCTGTAGGTTTTTTTCTTCACTCTGTTGTTTCCTTTGCTGTATCCCATAAACATGTACAATTATTATGTGCCATTGAAAAAATAGCAATAAAAAATTATCCAAGAATGAGCGAAAAGGAGGAGTGTGTGGTAGGCTGAATAATGTTCCCCCAAAATGTCCACATCCTACTCCCTGGAATCTGTGAGTGTTACCTTGTATGGTTTAGGACTTTACAGTTGGATTAAATTAAGGATACTGAGATGGAAAGAGTGTCTTGGAGTAGCTAGGTGAACCTGATATGATCACATGGATCCTTACAAGAAGGCAATAGACCAGAAGGCAATGATGAAAGCAGAGCTCAGAGTGTTGCTGCCGTGAGCCAAGGAATGAATGCCAGTGCCCCTTAGAAGCAAGAAACAGGTTCTCCACTAGAGCTTTCAGAAGGAATCAGTCTTTTCCACACCTTGGTTTTCATCCTGTAAGACTCACTGTGGACTTCCGATCTCCTGAAATGTGAAAGAATAAATTTGTGTTGTTTTAAACCACAAGATAATTTGTTACAGAAGCAACAGGAAACCAATGTGGGATTTCCTATCGGTTCCTATCGCTAACCGAAGCGATAGCGCCACCAAAGTTGAGCTGTGAAAGTTTGTCATTGTTGTTGTGTTTTAAACTGAGAAAGCCTTGGGCATGGGACAGATGGGGTTTAGTGAAGCCCAGGAGGGGTAAGAATGTTTAGGAAAAGATTGGGGATGTAGGTTATTTGTTGATTATGAAAATGGACTTCCAAAAAGGCACAAGAGGACTTTTGTAAAAGATAATGGATGGGAGATGGTCAAAATCACAGGAGTCAATGAGACTGTTGAAGAAGAGCATGTAAAATTAATGAAAGGAAGATCTGAATGGAAATACATGATCCATATCCATGCAGGGGTTCTTTTATTAACTTTTAAGTTCAGGGGTACATGTGCAGGTTTGTCACACAGGTAAACTTGTGTCATGGGGCTTTGTTGTACAGATTATTTCACCACCCAGGTATTAAGCCCAGTACCATTGGTTATTTTTCCTAATCCTCTCCTTCCTCCTACCCTCTACCCTCCAATAGACCCCAGCATGTGTTGTTCCCCCACATTTGCTCATGTGCTCTCATCATTCAGCTCCCACTTATAAGTGAGAACATGCAGTATTTGGTTTCCTGTTCCTGCATTAGTTTGCAATTGATAATGGCCTCTAGCTCCACCCAAGTCCCTGAAGAGGACATGATCTCATTCTTTTTTATGGCTGCATAGTATTCCATGGTGTATATGTAGCACATTTTCTTTATCCAGTCTATCACTGATGGGCACTGAGGTTGATTCCATGTCTTTGCTATTGTGAATCATCATGCAGGGATTCTTAATATCTTTATGTATCATGTATACCCCTTTGCCTGGCTGGTCAAAATTATGAATCCCTTCTCAGAGCTGTTTTTTGTAATGTGTAAGTAAATCACATAGGACTATAAAGAAAGCCAATAATGTCAAAACACAGTGATAGCCATAAACCTTTGGAGTTCTGTGGCTCCTAAGACAAGAATCTGGGACATACAGTTTGGTAGAAACAGGAGTCAGTTGTTTCCAATGCTGGAGTTGGAAAGAGTTGTGTGAGGATGGAGTAATTCTAAATATCAAAGGCTGTAGAGAGGTGAGTAGAATGAGGGTTGAGTAGATAATTTAGCAGACATTTCAGTAAATGTGTTAAGCTCTTTCTCCTGCATGCATAACTGATTCGTCATGGAGTAAAGATGCATAAGGTAGAAAACTATTCTCTACTCAGTGCAGCTTCACTAATGGAGACCCATGTATACATGGGCCAACACACCTGTATCACTCAGGATGTATAGTCTCAGCTCACACAAACATTCCCGAATACTGCCTTACTTCATCTGACTGTCTTACTCAAGTCTCAGCTCCTCCTCCACTAGGTGAGAAAGGCTATGTTCCAAAGGCTACGTGTGTTTCTTATTTTTCATTGATTTCCATTAGGTTTTCTCCCAATATTCTACTGGAGGAAATGTCTACTGTGATCGTATCACTTATCATACTTTTTAATACATCCAGTGTCATTCTTTGCCAGGCGTGGTGGCTCATGCCTATAATCCCAGCACTTTGGGAGGCCGAGGTGGGTGGATCACAAGGTCAGGAGTTCGAGACCAGCCTGGCCACCATGGTGAAACCCCGTCTCTACTAAAAATTCAAAAATTAGCCTGGTTGGTGGTGCACCTGTAATCCCAGCTACTTGGGAGGCTGAGGCAGGAGAATTGCTTGAACCCCGGAGGTGGAGGTTGCAGTGAGCCGAGATCACGTCGCTGCACTCCATCCTGGGTGACAGAGTAAGACTCTGACTAGAAAAAAAAAAAATTTAATCTACATATATATTTGCACAAGTATGTAAGGATATATGTACAAGAATGCTCACGACAGCTCATGCCTGTAATCCCAGCACTTTGGGAGGCTGAGGCGAGTGGATCATGAGGTCAAGAGATTGAGACCATCCTGGCTAACACGGTGAAACTCTGTCTCTACTAAAAATGTAAAAAAGTTAGCTAGGTGTGGTGGTGGGCGCCTGTAGTCCCAGATACTCAGGAGGCTGAGGCAGGAGAATGGCAGGAACCCGGGAGGTGGAGCTTGCAGTGAGCCGAGATCGCACCACTGCACTCCAGCCTGGGCGACAGAGGGAGACTCCATCTCAAAAAAAAAAAAAAAAAAAAAGCTCACTACATTTCATATTTTATAATGGAAATCCTAGAAGATAACCAATAATAAATCATAAAAGTAATGTGCTTGGGGTAAACATATGTGTCTTTTTTAAAACTGTAAGTGGTATTATACTACATCATTTACATCTTCTTCTTTTCCACTTAGGACTTCCTGTACATTTTTTCACGTTAGCACTTTTAGACCTACCTTAACATAATTATCTTGCGATTTAGTCTTCCTCTAACTGATAATAAAAAATGATTGACCATCCCATGAGGAATTTTGATTTGTGATTTTTCAAAAAATACCCCTGTAATTTCTCTTTTTTATAAGCTTTTTCTCACAAGCAATTGTCTCCTCTGCTCTCAAACGCTGAGCTAGATCAGTGTTTTATAAACACTTTATGAAATGCTTATAGTCAACTCTTTCAAAAGACTGTATCAACAAACTTCGTATTAGTACATATACCCACTAGGAGCATGTGAGTAAACCTGGATGCCTCATTGAGTATAAATTTCACATGCAATCTTGTTTTGCTCATATATCAGTCCATTAAAAAAAACCATCTCTTCCTGCCCCTCAAAACCTACAGCACTCAACTAAGGAGGCTACCAGTTAACAGTCTCTTATAGGAATTATAAAAATGTATTCTAATTACTAAGTTAACATGCATAATTCCCCTCGATCCTTTAAAAAATTAGGGAGATAGGAAAATATCAACAAATTAGAATCCAGTGATTGAGATTTGAGTTCAACAACCTCATTAAACTAAATGGAAACTGAGGACCATAGAAATGATGTTAATTAAGCACAGTCTGCACAGGCTAATGCTCTTCCCACAATTAGTCTCTTGCTTCTGCAGCAAGGAAAGTGAAGCCAGAGATAGCTGTACTGAAATCAGGATGACAATCCCTTCCGTCATATCAGAATAATCTTTCCAGTCATAACTACAGCCGCTGATCAGGAGTCCCTGCAAAAAGTCCTCTATTTCATCTCAGTAAATAAGGACTTTTCCTGCCTCTCAGTTGCTATAAAATTTAGTTGCTATTGCCAGATAAAACTGCCCAGTAAGGAGAAAAAAAGAATAACATTATGAGGTGTGGAACAGGGGCAGGCAGGGAAGAGACAGAAATATAGGTCTTATTCTGGAGACAGCAGAAATTTCCCTGTTTAAATGTGTTACATCAAAAGACTCAAACTGGTTGCACTCCAGAAAATCAAAGAATCCTGCAATAGGAACAAACTCAGCAAAGGTGTCAACAGATCACTTCTGAAAAGAATAAAACAGCAAAGTTGATGACACAAAACATACATATTAACAAACAAACATATTAACAAACATACATGGACCTTCCTCTTCCCTAACATTAATTTAAGTGTTGAATAAGTCATATTAGCTAGCTCTAAGAGCTTTTTATATACTAGGCACTGTGCTAAGTGCTTTAAATGAATCCCACTTAAACTTTACTAATAACCAATAAGGAAGGTACTGAATCAATTTATATATGTATAAACACTTTTAAAATATACATAACCTTCTGAAGGTCACATTCCTGTTTTTATCTGTGGACTATGGCAAATAATTTTAGAATCACTATGTATAACAACTAAAATGGCTATATAAATGTCCCCCCTTCTTTTATTACTAAAAATGATGAGTAAGTGGACATCACCAGGAATTTGAAAGATTTTTAATTTTAATTTTAATTTTATTTTGTTGTTATTAAACTTTAAGTTCTGAGATACATGTGCAGAATTTGCAGGTTTGTAACATTAGGTATACATATGCTATGGCGGTTTGCTGCACCCATCAACCTGTCACCTACATTAGGTATTTCTCCTAACGCTATCCCTCCCTGAGCCCCCCACCTCCTGACAGGCTCCGGTGTGTGGTGTTCCCCTCCCTGTGTCCATGTGTTCTCATTGTTCAACTCCCACTTATGAGTGAGAACTTGCTGTGTTTGATTTTCTGTTCTTGTGATAGTTTGCTGAGAATGATGGTTTCCAGCTTCATCCATGTCCCTGCAAAGGACATGAACTCATCATTTTTGTGGCTGCATATTATTCCATGTGTAAATGTGCCACATTTTCTTTATCCAGTATATCACTGATGTGCATTTGGGTTGGTTTCAAGTCTTTGCTATTGTGAACAGTGCCGCAATAAACATACGTGTGTATGTGTCTTTATAGTAGAATGATTTATAATACTTTGGGTATATACGCAGTAATGGGGTTGCTGGGTCCAATGAACCAGGATTAAAAAAAAAATCACCAGGAATTTAAAGGATTTTTGAAAAAAATACAAGCAGAAAGTTACTAAACCTGAGACACTGGAAGTTGGGGATTTTATAGTGGGAGAAGTCGACACTGGAAAACAAAATAATAATGTAGATTGGACCAAACACTTCGGAGTTATTGCTGGCATTTTCCCCAGGAATTTACAAGATAATTGAGACATTTAAGGAAAAAGCTACTAAACCTGAATGCCTCAAAGTTGGAGGTTTTGTACTAGAAGGAGGCAGCACTAGGAAATAAAATAATGTTAGAAGATCAACCACTTGGGAGTTACTGCTCTCATTTCATTTATATGAATTATGCCATTCTTGACTGACTTAGATAAAAATGCCCATGTTTCAATTCACTTCAAAAGTTGTCATAATCCACTTTTTATACATAAAATATTGAAGAAGTGAAATTATATACCTATGCAATGTACATAACATACTAAGAACCCCAGAAAGGCACACAAAATCACAACAGCAGAATTTTATGTGAATTTCATGTCATATATATGGCATAGAAATGAATACAAGACAGAGTTAAATACTAAAATTGTTTCTTTTGAGTTATTCTGTATGACTGATAGTTAATATTAAAGAAATAAAGTCTAAAATGAACAGCAACAACAACAAACCAAGACGGAAAAAAGATCACCTTTGTATCTTTAAGACACTTTGGAACTGGGGGATCCCAAGTACTGTTACTCTCACAGACAATTGTTTCACTGCCATTGAGGTAAAACCCTTATCGCATTCAAATGTAACTGTTGCTTTGTAGTAATTTTTTTTTTCCACATGCTAATATCTGTTTTCCAGTTTTGACTACTGGAGATCAATATTTGACCACTGGAAAAGTAGAGAAACCCCAGAATTAAGGGAAATTTGCTTTAACAGAAAAAGTA
>NW_012101576.1:5366561-5369024 GCF_000951045.1 Mandrillus leucophaeus
ATGGTATTTCTAGTTCTAGATCCTTGAGGAATCACCACACTGTCTTCCACAATGGTTGAACTAATTTACACTCCCACCAGCAGTGTAAAAGTGTTCCTATTTCTCCACATTCTTTCCAGCATCTGTTGTTTCCTGATTTTTAGTGATCACCGTTCTAGCTGGAATGAGATGGTATCTCTTTGTGGTTTTGATTTGCATTTCTCTGATGGCCAGGGATGATGAGCATTTTTTTTTCATATGTCTGTTGGCTGCATAAACATCTTTTGAGAATATCCTTTGCTCACTTTTTGATGTTTTTTTTTTGTTTTGTTTTTTGTTTTTTGTTTTTTCTGGTAAATTTTTGTAAGTTCTTTGTAAATTCTGGATATTAGTCCTTTGTCAGATGGATAAATTGCAAAAATTTTATCCCATTCTGTAGGCTGCCTGTTCGCTCCAATGGTAGTTTCTTTTGCCATGCAGAAACTCTTTAGTTTAATTAGATCCCGTTTGTCAATTTTGGCTTTTGTTGCCATTGTTTTTGGTGTTTTAGTCATGAAGTCTTTGCCCATGCCTATGTCCTGAATGGTATTACCTAGGTTTTCTTCTAGTTTTTATGGTGTTAGGTCTTACATTTAAGTCTTTAATCCATCTTGAGTTAATTTTTGTATAAGGTGTAAAGAAAGGGGTCCAACTTCAGTTTTCTGCATACGGCTAGCCAGTTTTCCCAATACCATTTATTATATAGGGAATCCTTTCCCCATTGCTTGTTTTTGTCAGGTTTGTCAAAGACTAGATAATTGTAGATGTGTGGTGTTATTTCTGAGGCCTCTGTTCTGTTCCACTAGTCTATGTATCTGTATTGGTACCAGTACAATGCTGTTTTGGTTACTGTAGCCTAGTAGTTTAGTTTGAAGTCAGGTAGTGTGATGCTTCCAGCTTTGTTCTTTTTGCTTAGGATTGTCTTGGCTATGCGGGCTCTTTCTTGGTTCCATATGAACTTTAAAGTAGTTTTTTCCAATTCTGTGAAGAAAGTCACTGGTAATTTGATGTGGATAGCATTGAATCTGTAAATTACCTTGGGCGGTATGGCCATTTTCACAATATTGATTCTTCTTATCCATGAGCATGGAATGTTCTTCCTTTTGTTATTTCCTCTTTTATTTTGTTAAGCAGTGGTTTGTAGTTCTCCTTGAAGAGGTCCTTCACATCCCTTGTAAGCTGGATTCCTAGATATTTTATTCTCTTTGTAGTAATTGTGAATGGGAGTTCACTCATGATTTGGCTCTCTGTTTGTCTGTTATTTTTGTATAGGAATGCTTGTGATTTTTGCACATTGATTTTGGATCCTGAGACTTTGCTGAAGTTGTTTATCAGCTTAAGGAGATTTTGGGCTGAGACAATGGGGTTTTCTAAATATACAATCATGTCATCTGCAAACAGAGACAATTTGACTTCCTCTTAATAAAGGAATTATTCCTAATTGAATACTCTTTATTTATTTCTCTTGCCTGATTGCCCTAGCCAGAACTTCCAATACTATGTTGAATAGGAGTGGTGAGAGTGGGCATCCTTGTCTTGTGCCGGATTTCAGAGGGAATGCTTCCAGTTTTTGCCCCTTCAGTATATATTGGCTGTGGGTTTGTCACAAATAGTTCTTATTATTTTGAGATATCTTCCATCAATACCTAGTTTATTGAGGGTTTTTAGCATGAAGGGCTGTTGAATTTTGTCGAATGCCTTTTCTGCGTATACTGAGATAATCATGTGGTTTTGTCGTTGGTTCTGTTTATGTGATGGATTACCTTTATTGATTTGCATATGTTGAACCAGCCTTGTATCCCTGGGATGAAGCTAACTTGATCGTGGGTTGATAAGCTTTTTGATGTGCTGTTGGATTCGGTTTGCAAGTATTTTATTGAGGATTTTCACATCAATGTTCATCAGGGATATTGGCCTAAAGCTCCCTTTTTTTGTTGTGTCTCTGCCAAGCTTTGGTATCAGGATGATGTTGGTCTCATAAAATGAGTTACGGAGGATTTCCTCTTTTTTTATTGATTGAAATAGTTTCAGAAGGAATGGAACCAGCTCCTCTTTGTACCTCTGGTAGAATTCAGCTGTGAATCCGTCTGGTCCTGGACTTTTTTTTGTTGGTAGGCTATTAATTTTTGCCTCAATTTCAGAACCTGTTACTGGTATATTCAGAAATTCCTCTTACTCCTGGTTTAGTCTTGGGAGGGTATATGTGTCCAGAAATTTATCCATTTATTCTCTATTTTCTAGTTTATTTGCGTAGAGGTGTTTACGGTATTCTCTGGTGGTAGTTTGTATTTCTGTGAGATCAGTGGTGATATCCCCTTTATCATCTTTTATTGCATCCATTTGATTCTTCTCTCTTCTTTATTAATCTTGCTAATGGTCTCTCTATTTTGTTGATCTTTTCAAAAAATCAGCTCCTGGATTCATTGAGTTTTTAAGGGTTTTTTT
>NW_012101576.1:5369074-5395789 GCF_000951045.1 Mandrillus leucophaeus
TTATCAGCTTAAGGAGATTTTGGGCTGAGACAATGGGGTTTTCTAAATATACAATCATGTCATCTGCAAACAGAGACAATTTGACTTCCTCTTAATAAAGGAATTATTCCTAATTGAATACTCTTTATTTATTTCTCTTGCCTGATTGCCCTAGCCAGAACTTCCAATACTATGTTGAATAGGAGTGGTGAGAGTGGGCATCCTTGTCTTGTGCCGGATTTCAGAGGGAATGCTTCCAGTTTTTGCCCCTTCAGTATATATTGGCTGTGGGTTTGTCACAAATAGTTCTTATTATTTTGAGATATCTTCCATCAATACCTAGTTTATTGAGGGTTTTTAGCATGAAGGGCTGTTGAATTTTGTCGAATGCCTTTTCTGCGTATACTGAGATAATCATGTGGTTTTGTCGTTGGTTCTGTTTATGTGATGGATTACCTTTATTGATTTGCATATGTTGAACCAGCCTTGTATCCCTGGGATGAAGCTAACTTGATCGTGGGTTGATAAGCTTTTTGATGTGCTGTTGGATTCGGTTTGCAAGTATTTTATTGAGGATTTTCACATCAATGTTCATCAGGGATATTGGCCTAAAGCTCCCTTTTTTTGTTGTGTCTCTGCCAAGCTTTGGTATCAGGATGATGTTGGTCTCATAAAATGAGTTACGGAGGATTTCCTCTTTTTTTATTGATTGAAATAGTTTCAGAAGGAATGGAACCAGCTCCTCTTTGTACCTCTGGTAGAATTCAGCTGTGAATCCGTCTGGTCCTGGACTTTTTTTTGTTGGTAGGCTATTAATTTTTGCCTCAATTTCAGAACCTGTTACTGGTATATTCAGAAATTCCTCTTACTCCTGGTTTAGTCTTGGGAGGGTATATGTGTCCAGAAATTTATCCATTTATTCTCTATTTTCTAGTTTATTTGCGTAGAGGTGTTTACGGTATTCTCTGGTGGTAGTTTGTATTTCTGTGAGATCAGTGGTGATATCCCCTTTATCATCTTTTATTGCATCCATTTGATTCTTCTCTCTTCTTTATTAATCTTGCTAATGGTCTCTCTATTTTGTTGATCTTTTCAAAAAATCAGCTCCTGGATTCATTGAGTTTTTAAGGGTTTTTTTGTGTGTGTGTGTCTCTATCTTCTTCAGTTCTGCTCTGATCTTAGTTATTTCCTGTCTTCTGCTAGGTTTTGAATGTGTTTGCTCTTGCTTCTCTAGTTCTTTTAATCGTGATGTTACGGTGTCAATTTTAGACCTTTCCTGCTTTCTCTTGTGGGCATTTAGTGCTATAAATTTCCCTCTAAATCCTGCTTTAAATGTGTCCCAGAAATTCTGGTACGTTGTATCTTTGTTCTCGTTGGTTTCAAAGGACATCTTTAGTTCTGCCTTCATTTCGTTATTTTTCCCAGTAGTCATTCGGGAGCAGGTTTTTCAGTTTCCATGTAGTTGTGCGGTTTTCAGTGAGGTTCTTAATCCTGAGTTCTAATTTGATTGCACTGTGGCCTGAAAGACAGTTTGTTGGGATTTCTATACTTCTACATTTGCTGAGGAGTGTTTTACTTCCAATTACGTGGTCGATTTCAGAATAAGTGCAATGTGGTGCTAAGAAGAATGTACATTCTGTTGATTTGGGGTGGAGAGTTCTATAGATGTCTATTAGGTCTGCTTGGACCAAGCGAGCTCAAGTCCTGGATATCCTTGTTAATTTTCTGTCTTGTCGATCTGTCTAATATTGACAGTGGGGTGTTAAAGTCTGCCATTATTATTGTGTGGGAGTTTAAGTCTCTTTTTAGGTCTCTAAGAACTTGCTTTATGAATCTGGGTGCTCCTGTATTGGGTGCATATATTTAGGATAGTTAACTCTTCTTGTTGATTTGATACCCTTACCATTATGTAATGGCCTTCTTTGTCTATTTTGATCATTGCTGGTTTACATTCTGTTAACCGGGATTGCAACCCTTGCTCTTTTTTTGCTTTCCGTTTGCTTGGTAGATCTTCCTCCATACCTTTATTTTGAGCCTATGTGTGTCTTTGCACATGAGATGAGTCTCCTGAATATAGCACACTGATGGATCTGGACTCTATCCAATTTGCCAGTCTGTGTCTTTTAATTGAAGCATTTAGCCCATTTACATTTAAGGTTAATATTGATATGTGTGAATTTGATCCTGTCATTATGATGCTAGTTGTTTATTTGGCCCGTTAATTGATGCAGTTTCTTCATATCATTGATAGTCTTTATGCTTTGGCATGTTTTTGCAGTGACTGGCACTGGTTGTTCCTTTCCATGTTTAGTGCTGCCTTCAGGAGGTCTTGTAAGACTGGTCTGCTGGTGACAAAATCTCTCAGCATTTGCTTGTCTGTGAAGGATTTTATTTCTTCTTCACTTATGAAGCTTAATTTGGCTGAATATGAAATTCTGGGTTGAAAATTCTTTTCTTTAAGAATGTTGAATATTGGCCCCCACTCTCCTCTGGCTTGTAGGGTTTCTGCTGAGAGATCCATTGATAGTTGGATAGACTTCCCTTTGTGGGTAACCTGACCTTTCTCTCTGGCTGCCCTTAACATTTTTTTCTTCATTTCAACCTTGGTGAATCTGACAATTACGTGTCTTGGGATTGCTCTTCTCGAGAAGTATCTTTGTGGTGTTCTCTGTATTTCTTGAATTTGAGTGTTGGCCTGTCTTGCTAGGTTGGGGAAGTTCTCCTGGATAATATCCTGAAGAGTGTTTTCCAACTTGATTCCATTCTCCCCATCACTTTCAGGTACACCAGTCAAACATAGATGAGGTCTTTTTACATAGTCCCATATTTCTTGGAGGCTTTGTTTCTTTTCACCTTTTTTTCTCTAATCTTGTGTTCTTTCTTTATTTCAATAATCTGATCTTTAATCACTGTCATTCTTTCTTCTGCTTGATCGAATCAGCTATTGAAACTTGTGTATGCTTCACAAAGTTCTCATACTGTGATTTTCAGCTGCATTAGGTCATTTAAGCTCTTCTCTACACTGGTTATTCTTGTTAGCCATTCTTCTAACCTTTTTTCGTGGTTTTTAGCTTCCTTGTGATGGATTAGAACATGCTCCTTTAGCGGGGAGAAGTTTGTTCTTACCTACCTTCTGAAGCCTACTTCTGTCAACTCTTCAATCTCATTCTCTGTCCAGTTTTCTTCCCTTGCTGGTGAGGAGTTATGTTCCTTTGGAGGAGAAGAGGCATTCTGGTTTTTGGAATTTTCAGCTTTTCTGCTCTGGTTTCTCCCCATCTTTGTGGATTTATCTACCTTTGATCTTTGATGTTGGTGACCTATGGATGGGATTTTGGTGTGGATATCCTTTTTGTTGATGTTGATGCTATTCCTTTCTGTTTGTTCGTTTTCCTTCAAACAGACAAGTCCCTCGGCTGCAGGTGTGTTGGAGTTTGCTGGAGGTCCACTCCAGATCCTGTTTGCCTGGGTATCACCAGTGGAGGCTGCAGAACATCAAATATTGCTGCCTGATCCTTCCTCTGGAAGCTTTGTCCCAGAGGGGCACCTGCCTGTGTGAGGTGTCTGTCAGCTTCTACTGGGAGGTGTCTCCCAGTCAGACTACATAGGGGTCAGGGACCCACTTGAGGAGGCAGTCTGTCCATTATTGGAGCTCGAATGCTGTGCTGGGAGAACCACTGCTCTCTTCAGACTGTCAGGCAGGGATGTTTAAGTGTGCAGAAGCTTTCTGCTGCCTTTTGTTCAGATATGCTATACCCCCAGAGGTGGAATCTAAAGAGGCAGTAGGCCTTGTTGAGCTGCGGTGGGCTCTGCCCCGTTCAGTCTTCCCTGGTGCTTTGCTTACACTGTGAGCATAGAACCGCCTAGTCAAGCCTCAGCAATGTCGGACGCTCCATCCCTCACCAAGCTCCAGCGTCCCAGGTTGATCTCAGACTGCTGCACTAGCAGCGAGCAAGGCTCCATGGGTGTGGGACCTGCTGAGCCAGGCACAGGAGGGAGTCTCCTGGTCTGCCGGTTGTGAAGACTGTGGGAGAAGCATGGTATTTGGGCAGGAGTGTACTGTTCATCCAGGTACAGTCATTCACAGCTTCCCCTGGCTAGGAAAGGGAAGTTCCCTGACCCCTTGCACTTCCTGGGTGAGGCGATGCCCTGCCCTGCTTTGGCTTGCCCTCTATGGGCTGCACCCACTGTCCAACCAGACCTAGTGAGATGAACCAGGTACTTCAGTTTGAAATGCAGGAATCACCTGCCTTCTGTGTTGATCTCACTGGGAGCCATAGGCCGGAGCTGTTCCTATTCAGCCATCTTGGAGGCAATCTAAAATATGTATCTTAAGACAATTTGTTGCTCAAAACATATAAAACTTAATTCTAAAAAATTCAACTACCTAAATTTAAACAAGATTGCTGCAGCTGCGGCTCACTGTCCTCCACATGAAAAGGGTTGCCAGATGGGGATGTCAAGACTGCCCCAAGGACAAAAAGCCTTTGAGGAGAGCCCTAGCTCCCACTGAGACTAGCCTCCAGCCTGCCCTCTGCAGAGGGGAAGGAAGGGGACAGGCCTGGGGCTGCAGACCATGCAGGAATCAGCAGAGGAGCCAGCAAGGCTGGGCAGTGGGCTGCAGGCTGGCCAGAGCTCCCTTGGTGGGATCCCGTACTCCACGTCTAGCCAGCACTCTGGTGCGCATGGCTCAGGTCTCCATCAGGATCTCCATCATGTGCTCCTGTTTGTCCAGGTCAAACTGCAATTGCAGCTGGAGCTGGGAGGTGGGGCGGCTGCAGGGCCAAGCCTCCAAGTGTGTTGCAGGGGCCCAGTTTGGTGCATCCCACCATGCGGGTCAGCACTGTGTGTCTAGGTCATCATAAGAACTGATCACATCTGAGGCCAGCTCTTCCATGAAGCTGGGGTTTTTAGTCTTCAGTATTTCAAATATCTCATCTAGCTACTTCTGAAAACTTCCTCTATTTTCCCCCGGGCTGTCCATCTCCCAAATGCTGCTCTGTGGGGCTCCTGGTGCCAGTGCTGAGGTGACAGAGCAAAGGTCTGATACCTGGCCCCTTCGTGCAGCAGTCTCCAAAGCGGGGGACATGGTGCTCCCTCTCTGGTTCCTGTGTGGTGGGCACAGGGCAGCGGCATAGGATCTCTGCAGAAACCAGGCAGTAGAGCCACACGCACCCTGCACTCTCGGGTGCCGCTGTTTACCACATCCCATCCTGGGCAATCTCTTCTTGGATCTGCCAGGCGTGTTGGCGATGAGGACCCTGTGGCAGTGGTTGGGCTCCACCAATAAGTGGTAAAGCTGGAGCTTCTAAAAGGACAAGTCCGGGAGTGATTGCCCCTGCCAGCTGCAGGAGGGCAGGGTCTTCAAGCTGGCTGGGGTGCCGTGCCTGGCTGCCACTTCTTTCGTTCTCAGTATTGGTTAATTTGCGTCTTTTTTGTCAGTCTGGCTATAGATTTACACACTTTACTGATCTCCAAGTAGTAACTGTTGGTTTCTGTGATTTTCTTTATTTTTTTTCTCTTTTCAATTTCATTGATTTTGGCTCTATATCATTTCCTTACATCTGCTAGTTTTGGATTTGATTTGCTCTTCTTTTTTAGTTTCTTAAGGTGGAAGAATAGATGACTGATTTGAGGCTTTTCTTTTTTTTCTAACATAAGTAGGTTATGCTATGCATTCCCCTGTAAGCAGTACTTTAACTGTATCCTACATGTTTGGATATTTTGATATATTGATTTGTGATTCAATTCAAAACACTTTCTAATTTCCCTGCTGACTACTACTTTTATGCATGGGTTATTTAGAAGTGTCTTATATACTTTTCTTTTCTTTGCGGATTGGCCTTGTTGTTGATTCCTGCTTTCATTCTGTTGTGATCAGATAATGTAGTTTGAATGATTTCAATTTTTTGAAACTTGTTGAAAATTGTCTTATTGTCTAGAATATGGTCTACTTTGGAGAATGTTTCATGCATACTTGGGAAGTATATACTTTTAAATCACCATTATTCTGTGATTTCTTTAAATGGGCAAGTCCCCTGTAGAGTCTTCATGCTTTTGGTCACTCTAGAGTGCCTTAAACATTTGGTCTTTAATTTTTTTTTTTTAACCAGAGTTATCATTTTTATCGGTGAGAGCGTTAGTCTGTTACAGTCTACCACTACCATAGCCGGAACTCTTAGATTTCTTGTAATACAAGATCAGCTGTTCTTATTTTTAAGCCAGTGTTTGTTGATTTATTTATTTTTGTTCATTCAAACAACAACTTCTAACTCATGCAGATACATAGTAGTTCATACTGTATAAGACGAAATGCCAAGAACATGTGAGGGTGAGAAATAGGGAACTCCAGCTAGAACTATTTTTTGGCTTGAATTGACTTGTATTAAAATAAATTAGAAACCAATTACACAGGAGGAGGAAGCACATACACCTGCTTTGTTTATTTGTAGATGAAACTATTTACAAAATATTTCCAGAGTACTTACAAATAAAGAAGGAAATAAATTGAAAGGTTACTTTTACACTCTGGAGCAGCATGACTCCATACTGAATTGTTACCACAATAAATCGTGCTCTCTCCAATAAGTGAAAATGGATCTGGTCCAGGTGCAGGATCACAACTGTAAATTACTG
This sequence comes from Mandrillus leucophaeus, assembly GCF_000951045.1. NCBI lineage: Eukaryota > Metazoa > Chordata > Mammalia > Primates > Cercopithecidae > Mandrillus > Mandrillus leucophaeus. The sequence continues at coordinate 5,375,687 of NW_012101576.1, forward strand.
CATCAAGATACTCAAACACTTCTACTTCACTAAAGGTGTGTTTTCCATTTTTTATTTTTGGAGGTGGTGTACACAAAACCTTTTAAAAATGAAGAAAATGAGGAAAGGAAATGTAAAAGATTAAGACAGCATTAGTAAAATTTCTATGTCTTCGATAAATTCGTCAATATAGGGTTTCTACCAGCTGGTTGTGAATTCAATATGGATTTAAAAGAAGGTTTCTATGGGCAAATATATTATCCCAAATTTAAATCATTAATGTAGTAACTAACTTTCAGGAAAAAATCTCATTTTCTTAAAGTGTAATAGCCTATTGATACGGTTTGGATCTGTGTCCCCATCAAATCTCATGTGGAATTGTAGTCCACAGTGTTGCAGTGTTGGAGGTGGGACCTGGTGGGAGATGTCTGAATCATGGGGGTAGATTTCTCATGAATGGTTTAGCACCATCCCCTTGGTGCTGTTCTCGTGATACTGAGTTCTTGGGAGATCTGGTCGTTTAAAAGTGTGTAACATCTCCCGTCCTCCCCACCTTGCTCCTGCTCCTGCCATGTGAGACACCTTGCTCCCCCTTTGTCTTTCCCAATGGTTGTTAAGTTTCCTGAGGCCTACCTAAACCCCCAACAGATGCCAGCATCATGCTTCCTATACAGTTTATAGAAACATGAACCAATTAAACCTCTTTTCTTTATAAATTACCCAGTCTCAGGTATTTCTTTAGAGCAATACAAAAGCGGCCTAATACGCCTATAATTATTTGCAAGGCCATGCTAAGTTTTCTTCTAGTTATCACAAGAAATGCTGACAATTTAATGAGAAAATATGCTTAACTGAGTGCTAGTTGAGAAATCCTTTGCAATTTATAAATATATCCATTTTCTAAATTGGTGGTTTACAATACCACCAAAATATTATTGTCTTTTTTCACTCTCATCCTTACAAGTATATAGTGATTTTTTTTTTTTTTTTTTTTTTAGACGGAATCTCGCTCTGTTGCCCAGGCTGGGGTGCATTGGTGCAATCTCAGCTCACTGCAAGCTCCGCCTCTGGGGCTCAGGCCATTCTCCTGCCTCAGCCTCCGGAGTAGCTGGGACTACAGGCGCCCGCTATCACACCTGGCTAATTTTTTGCATTTTTAGTAGAAACGGCGTTTCACAGTGTTAGCCAGGATGGTCTGGATCTCCTGACCTCATGATCCGCCCGCCTTGGCCTCCCAAAGTGCTGGGATTACAGGCGTGAGCCACCGCGCCGGGCAGAAGTGTATAGTGATTTTTTTCCAAAGTCTACATATTGTGTGATTACACAACAGCCCAAATCCAAGTCTTCCTTCAAGTCAGATGTTGAAGAGATGTGCAAAAAATGTGAACAATGCTGCTATTCTAATTTTATTTGGCTTTGGAAAACTTATTTTTCATAAAAAATGTTATATATGTTAATTTGTATTGCGTCTATTCTTACAAATTAATCAGGCCGGGTGGGGTGGCTCACATTTCTAATCTCAGCACTTTGGGAGGCCCACGGGGCAGATTACTTGAGCACGGGAGTTCAAGACCAGCCTGGGCAACATGACAAAACCCCGTCTCTACAGAAGTTACAAAAAACCGGGTATGGCGGCACATGCCTGTAGTCCCGGCTACTCGGGAGGCTGAGGTTGCAGTGAGCTGAGATTGTGCCACTGCGCTCCAGCCTAGGAAACTTACTGGGACCCTGTCTTAGGAAAAACAAAAACAAAAAGAATCAATAAGTATTTTAAAAACTTTCCATTTGAATTCCAATATGATAAATACCAATTGATATAACCCACATAAAAGAAAGCTCTTTGGGATCTTTATTAATCTTAAAGCATAAAATGTTCCCTGAGGCAAAAATCTTTGAGGACTACTGGTCTGAATTAAAAAAAAAAAAAAAAGAATTTACTTACTTTCACATATTGGGGACTTACTGCTCCAAACTGCTACTGATCCTTTAAGTTCACAATATAGAATTTCTTTACCACTTAAGTAATAACTAAATGAGAAAAGAAAGTGTTACTGCTTTGTATAGTAATTAATAAGACACACATAATAATGAAGGAACTTTTTATATGGTTTCTTTTCCACACTGTAGTAGTTCGGGGGGTGGTTTCTTAAACAACATACTATATAATGAAAGTGCTAAATAAATCTGCAATTTAATCAAATACAGTTTCTCTATTTGAGCATATATTGGCCGAGAGCAAAAATGTCTAAATAAATCTGCTGTGTCTTTCCACTCGGCTTCTTTGTAGTCTCCTGCAATCACATTATACATTCATTTCTGTGCCTTTGCTCACGTGAATCTGCTCAGTAAGGACAAGGACTATGTAGAGAGAACAGGCCCTAGAGCTGGAATGTCTGGATTAGAGTCTCTGCTTCCCAATTTACTAGTTTCTTGAGCTTGGGTAAATCACTTAAAGTTCTTTCACTCAGTTACCTAATTGACTAAAAGGGGATAACAGTACATAGCTCGCGGGGTTGTTTAGGGGATTAGATAAATTAGCATTTGGCACATAGTGCTACATGAGTTTTAGCTCCTATTATTATTATTTAAAACAGAATGTCTTTCTAGGAGTAGCTGATTGAGTATAGGAATACTTTCATTGAGTATACCCCTATACTCAGTGAAATCTTCTCTGATTTAAATTCACAAGAATCTCTCCTCCTTCTAGACTTTTAGTGTAATTATCATGATTAATTCTATTATTTGGTATTTCTCATTCAGTATTTTGGTTTGATAGCTCTCAGTATATAGTGTTTCTCAATAAGGTTAGAACTTCTTTTAGGAGGGTCCATGTTTTAAACTTTTGGTATCCCTTATAGTGCCTAGCAAGCTCTATATAACTATTGACTGAATATTCCAATATTTCCACTTGACCAAATTTTAAAAACTATTAGTGAAACTGCCTTACATGGTCACAGTGCTCTTTTCCTCCAAGACTCACTTTGTTTATATGTTATAGTGTAGTATTGCTATTGTTTGAATCTGGGTTGTCTCTACCAAAACTCTTACTGAAATTTAATTGCCAGCGTAACAGCAGTGAGAGGTGGTGGGGCCTTTAAGAAATGATTAGGTCTTTAAGAGGGATAATGCCTTTCTAGAGGGTGTTCATTAATTCTTGAGGGAATGAGTTCTCATTCTTGTAGGCTTGGATTCGTTACCACAAGAGCAGGTTATTATAAAGCGAGAGCCCCTCCCTTGTGCTTTGTCTTTTTTGCACGTGCTAAATTTCCCTTTCACTTTCCAGCATGTTATGATGCAGCATGAAAGCCCTTGCCAGACACTACTGCCATGCCCTTGAACTTCCCAGCCTCCGGAAATATGAGTCAAATAAATTTCTTTTCTTTGTAAATTATCTAGTCTCAAGTATTGTGTTATAGCAACAGAAAATCTATGGAAAATTACATTTACTCTCTAAATGCACATTTCACTTAAATGTCCAGTATCCCCAATATCTGTGACTTTAAAAGCCCTACAGAACAAAGGCCGAGTGCTCAGTGTGTGTTCTTGAAATGCTTCACATTCTAACAGTCTCAAAAATAAGGTTTTTCAACTGAGAGATTTTGTTCAACATGATGGTAAAGGCTAACCAGGTCAGTTTTGGTCTGGTAACACCTTACAGAGACAAGTGTATCTGTAGTTGGCAATTCTATTTCTCATTTCTGTGATTCCCTACTTTAACTCTAAGAGTTGGCAGATTTAAACAGGGGACACGCACTTGTGAAGGATAAATTCACATGATTGCTGCATTCTTAATGTTTACAACAGACTTACTGTCAGAAATACCAGGTAGTTACACTTTCCTTCAATATCAGTTTCTTTCTATTTACTCTATGTCTTTGCTGTCTCCATAAAACATCCAAGAGTTGTTTGACTAGAAGTATAACTTGTCACACAGAAAACAAAATTAAATAAAGCTTATATGAATGCTTAAGAAGAGAAGCAAAATGAAAATAAAATTGCTAACATTTTCCTTATTTCCTCTAAGGAGCAACTTACTTACCCTTCTTTACAAATAAAGTGTATTTGATAACCAAGCTCATAAGTACCATTTGCAAGGACTGCTTGGCCATGCAAAGGATCCCCTATATATGGACGTGTTTTTCCTAAAAGAAAATAATTCTGAGACTTTCAATCCAGTTTCTAAATAGATCCAAATCAAAATCAAAATTCTGCATTGCTGTTTTGAATGCATGAGAATATTATTTTCTTTATTTACCTATTATAAGGGCAAATTTCAGTTTCATGTTCACCCAGGCAATCTATTGCCAAGAAAAAGATTTCTTGGCGATTTCAATTTCTCAAAGTCTGCAAAACTGCATTGCTGTCTTAAACCTCATTTCACAAGAAAAAAATCATCATCTCCATAGTGGAATATGTACCCTAAAATGTGTGCAAATCTCTCGAGCAAGCAGAAAACAAAAAAAGAGACTAGTTTATTTACTGTAACAGGGTTCATCTGAGACAGGTAGCAATGTGTGATTCCAATCACAAATAGTATGGGTGGCAAGAGGAGGTACGTAGAACTGTCCTTTTTTATACTTGTTCCCCAATCTCATAATAGGGTTTTGGTTTACCAACAAGTTCCATAGCTTCAAATGTTGGTGGCTTCTCACAGGCATCTAGGGATAAGAGAATAGGAACATGAAGATGAAGTACTGATAGCACTTTCATCAGTCATGGACTGTGGTCTGGCAGTAGGTAGTACAGAAAAAATAGGAAGGCCCGTGGCAAGATTTTAAATGATTGTTCCATGCTTTTACCTGAGTGCTGGTAGTAGTGGAGGAAGTGGGACTTGCATGTTTTAAGTAACATCCTATTAGCTTTTGGTTTCTTTGGGAATAAACATTTGACAGTAAACTGAGGAGACAGCATTAATGTCTTTGGTCTTAAAATATATATGGATGGATCTTTCCCCACATTTTAAAAAATTCATTTCAAAAGTAACTTCTCCTCTAAGAAGTTTTCTACAGTATAGAGCACTCTGCTCAGGTTGTTCTTCCATAGTTTAAAACACTAACAATAGCTTGTCACTTTAGGCTGTCTTCTCTTAAAAGGCAAGTTCCTGGGGTCAAGGACCATGTTCTTCTTTTTCTACTATACTCTACCCACCTTGTGGGTGCTCAAGAAATGTTATGGTAAGAGGTGAATATTAAATAAACATAGTGGATTTCATAGATCAAAGTAAATATGAACTCAAATATTCTAAAATATAAGACTTTATTTCACAGGTTTCACATAAGTGAACTGAGCATCTGATAAGTGAATACACACTACTTAAATATAAAAAATTTACTACTTTGGGTAGACTTACATGAATTGTTTTTCCTTTCTTGAACATCAAACACAATTTGATCTTGCCTCACTGATCATTGCATCATGCATTCCCTCAGAAGCTCCCTGAGGTAGCTGTTGGATTGTTTATCCAGCATGTCCCTATAATAAAGCTACTATATTGCTGTGCTTCTAGAATTTTTTACTTCTGTTTTTTGTAGTTTTTTTTTTCTCCCTATCATTTCTATTGTGGAAACTCATCTTCCTCAAATTATCTGTGGGCTTGTAAAGTAAGATGATGGAAACATCAAATAAAAGCCTAAAGGGCCAACAGAATGCAAAGACCTCTTCTATAGGGGAAGAACCAAATTAGATAGATCTATTTTGATCTCCAAGGAGCATTTTTTTTCTTACTCCCTGATCTTGGTCCTACCTCAGGTTGACAGACTGGTCAAGAAAACGCTAACCAAGTGAAATCTTACTTTCATTTCATATCATATTCTAAATTCTAAAATACTCCATATATATACTGTCCAATATTTTATTTATATATCATGTCCTGCAATGCACTTATTGGCAATACGTTTTCAGAAGACTGAATTTTCTTCCTATGGAAATTTTCAAACTAAACATGCCTACCTCCAGAGAAACAGTATCTTGACTTATTTTTTCTAGATATTTTATATTGTAATTAATATTAAGCTACATACTTCAACAGTAGTTGCCATTATATCATATGATAGGTGTAGTCAGAAATTTCCCCAAAGTTCCAGGTGAGTTTTAGTAAAATGAGTTATCTACACTGGGCCGGGCGCAGTGGTTCACGCTTATAATCCCAGCAGTTTGGGAGGCCGAGGCAGGCGGATCACGAGGTCAGGAGATAGAGACCATCCCGGTTAACACGGTGAAACCCTGTCTCTACTAAAAATACAACAAATTAGCCAGGTGTGGTGGCACATGCCTGTAGTCCCAGCTACTCGGGAGGCAGACGCAGGAGAATTGCTTGAACCCAGGTGGTGGAGGTGTTGCAGTGAGCTGAGATTGCACCGCTGCACTCCAGCCTGGGCAGCAGAACGAGGCTCTGTCTCAAAAAAAAAAAAAAAAAAAAAAAAAATCTACACTGGATCCACTGAACTGTTCAATTTCTGTACATTCACACCTGCTTGCGAAAAATTAACTCTAATGTACACGCATACCCACAGCCCTGCCCAGATTGATATTACCAGAAATGCATGGTATCTGACTACAATTGAAACGGCAATGAAACCTCACCATCTTGCTCCTTCTCCCACTATCCAATCTATTTAAAACCTTTTTTGCTCCCATAAAACATAGACTCTGACATCTACCTATTTCAATTTTATTTCTCACTTCCTACTCATTTCTAGGTCTACAAAAATCACTTCAACTACTTTCCAAGTCATTAAAACACCTCCTCCTTGTTAAATTCCTCCTAACAGTCTCTCCCTCGATAGTTTTAGTTACCCTCTTGATAACATGAAAGGCACTGATCACTCTGCCCTCACTCTCTTCTGCCTGAAGAGTTCTCTCTCCTTGGCTTTTAGGAGAGCAAACCACTCTGGTTTTCAGCTTGTCCTCTGGCTCATTTCAAGGTAATATCCCTGATAAGTCTGTTGGAGGACTCCCTGTGATTCTATTCTGCAGGTCCCCCCTGGGAGAATATACACGCTTCTTTGACTTCATTACCACTGATAACCAGCTGCCTCCCAGCTGGATATCTCTCTATCCCAGATCTCTAGCTGGGGTGCCAAAACTACATATTCAATTGCCTCCCCACACAGCTCTACTTGGAATGTGTCTATCTCAAAAAACATAGGGAGGCCCAAGAGCCACTTTTGATTCAACACACACACACACACACACACACACACACACACACCCCAAACAAGTTATGTTTCCACAATGGAAATGCCCATTTATTCTGTGTAGTTGTATCCTTTACTTTTCATTCAAGCCACTATCATTTCTTATCCGAATTACCATGACATAACCAAATAGGTCTCCATACCTATCTTGCCACCTTTCATTCAATTCATTTTTCACATTGATACCAGAGCAATATTTATATGGCACAGTAATCAAGGCTTTTCCAAGACAGATACCTTTCAATGGCTCTCCAATGACCTCAGGATAATGTCTAAGGCTTCCTAACATAGCTTAGAGAGTTTTAAATCCCATCACAATCAGAACCCAAGAATATATTCCAGGTAGGTGGCAGACCCAGGAGGCAGGCCAGTCAGCTAGGCTCCCAGGCCACACTGCTGAACCACTACCAAACTGCTTCCTACTACGGCCATTCATCTGGAGCTCCCACATACTGACACCAACAAGCTCTATCTGCAATTAGGCCCTCAAGAAATTATCTGCTGCTGTGTCTGGGGAAATTAAAACAACCCTAGTTTGGAGTCATGTTGTGCTAAGTCAAACAAAAGGGCTCAAGCTGCCCTAAAAGGACAGGGAATAATATCAAAGTCTGAATTGATGATGGTGATTGTTTATTCCTGACAAACTTGTTGCTTTTCAGAGTTGCTCGCCCTGTGATTTAATCCTCTCCCTTCTTTCTTGCCTCCTTTGCCCTACTCTGCCACACTGAGTAGCTTGGCAGTCCAGCAGTGTCACATCTTGGTGCCTTTGCTCACCTTGCTCCCTCTGCTCTGAATACGCTTCCTCCCTGGCCAGTAGCTACAACTCCTGCTCAACTCTTATCTTCCTTAATCCACCCATCATCTCCTCCAGGAAGCATTTTCTGCCTCTCCCTGGGAAGTTGTGGTCAGTCACCTTCCCCTGGACTCTCCCCTGCATGGATCTCTCAGGTAATTATCACATGCTTTTGTGTTTAATAGTTAACATGGCCGACTTCATTCATCCATGTGACCACAACACCCAGCACAATATGTCACTCATAGTAGCTATTCACAAAAAAATTGGTACTCAAAGTCCACTGCTGTCAAACACAAAACAATGTGAAGAATATACTGTAACCAACTTCATATTGAAAATAATCATTATACAGCACAGTGGAGAAAGAAGATGAGGCCACTTCTCGTGCTGCCTATCTCCCAGTCTTCTGGCATCCTGGCAGGTGACCAGATACGGACTGCTCTTTTTGCAAGGTAATATGCTGAGTAAGGAAACTAAGAAGCAATAAGAACTTACTGATCTTGTCTTCTTTCATTGGAAATAAGGAAAACACCTGAAATAGGCAGAAGAGACCACACACAACAGGAGACTAGGGGGTTTGTCCAAAAAAGCAGCTTCTCTTCTGGAGTACTGAATGAGACTTGCCTGAAATTTGATACATGTTTCCTTCAGCTATCTCAAACCATTTGGTAACTACCTTTGAGAAGGCAGGTCTCCCATGCACAGCACTGTCTGCTTACAAAACCTTCTCCTTGTGAGACTGAGTTGTTCGAAAAATTGAATGTTTATTTTAATTCATGTATTCTCTCTGCCTAGCATCGTGAGTTCTCCTTTCTACTTTCTCTAGGTTTCATACCTGTCTGGATTTAACCTTATCAACCTCAAACTTAACCTTGTTTCTCCTTCTCTTCATTTTTAGTTTTGTTATCGTCCATGTTGCACCCTATTCGTTTTATAATTCTATGTTCCTCTATTTCAAATTGCTTTCATTGTCTTCTTCAACTTCTAGTTGTGTGTGTGTGTGTGTGTGTGTGTGTGTTTGAGATGGGGTCTCACTGTCACCCAAGCTGGAGTGCAGCGGTATGATTAGGGCTCACTGCAGCCTTGACCATGGGGGCTCCAGTGATCCTCCCCCCTCACCCCCTTCAACCTCCCAAGTAGCTGGGACCACAGGCGTGCAACACCACACCTGGCTAATATTTTGTTTTTAATATTCTGTAGAGGTGGGCTTTCTTTATGATGCCCAGGGTGTACTTCTAGTTCTAAACCTATTCTAAACATTAATCTTTTTTAAAAAAAAAGTCCTTTCATTTTCTTCTTATCACCACTGCTCCCTAATCCCATCACCCTCCTTCAAAATGAACGTTTTAATGATTGGTGAGATGCAAGACTGAAGTACTGGAAGCCCTGCAGAGTCAACACAAACAGGGGAGACAGATCCTTCCTGGCCCTCAGCTGCCCCTGCCCTAGCTTTTTAGGTACCACAGAAAGACCATCCTGAGCAGAGCTCTTTAAACAACCCTCCTCTTGGAGGCAGGAAGAGCTTTTTCCTAGGCTCTCAGCCCCAGCCGAATAGTATATTTAATTTTCTGGTATTTAACAGATGTCTATATGGATACTGAGTTAGTGTTCATACAGAGGCAAACAAATGGGGCTTTTGGAACCACAAATGTGAGAAGACAGAGAAAATTCCTGCATTCTAATGGGGAAGGACAGCACAGAAAAGATCACTTTAAAAAGGTCATTACAAAAGGGATTTGAACCGGGTTGTATGTGTTCAACCTGAGTTGGGGGGTTCCAAGAAGGTCTCTGAAGCAGTAACATTCTGAGTTTGCAGAAGAAAGAGCTCTTTTATGCAGCAGGTCAGAGGGAGAATGTTCCAGGGCTGAGGGAACAGCAAGCACAGAGGCCCCAAAGTGGCAGAGTTTTGTTTGTTTGATGAGAAGAAAAGCCTTCCCTCCCTCCAGTCATTTGTTAATGCTGTCAGAAAATTATACTGCTTTCCTCCAGAGCACTTCCCTTGGTTCATAACATATTTGTTACTATTATGTTTCCGTTGATGTCTGCCGCTCCCAATACATTTTAGCAAATATCTATTGGTTGCCTACTGTGTTCCAGGCACTGAGCACTTAACAATGAGCAAAACAAAGTCCCTTCTTATCTTCCTGCATGTATGTGTGTGTAAACAAATAGTGAAAAAGGATCAAGAAAATAGGAATGGTTTGTTATTGCCTACCAGAGTAATAGCGCCAGACATACAAGACCCATATTTGTTGAATGAATGTTCCTAAGAAAAGAAACGCAACGTACAAACTGTACATGGAATAGAATCCTAAATATAATTTGGACATAGACACACATGAAGCACAATAAAGTCAGAAGGAAATATACCAAAATATTAAAAACGGCCTCTTATTTTGTTCATTTTGCACAATAAGCATGTATTTAAGCCTGTATTTTTGACTTTTTTTTTTTTTTTTTTTTTTTTCCAGATAGGGTCTCACTCTGTCATCCAGGCTGGAGTGCAGTGGCATGATCACAGCTCACTGCAGCCTTCACCTCCTGGGCTCAAGAGATCCTCCCACCTCAGCCTCCTGAGTAGTTGAGACCATAGGCATACACCACCATGCCCATCTAACTTTTGTATTTTTTGTAGACATGGGATTTTGGCATGTTGTCCAGGCTGATCTTGAACTCCTGGGCTTAAGCAATCACCCAGCCTGGGCCTCCCAAAGTGCTGGGATCACAGGCGTGAGCCACTGTGCCTGGCCTAGCATGTGTTTTTAAAAGTATTCATTCCATTCAATGAAATACAAAACAGTGGGATAGGCCTTAAGCTTTAGTTTATGAGCTGTGGGGGAAAAACAGATGAGCATTATTTACCTTCCTTTGTTAGGATATTAATTTCTCACTAGGTTTGGCTACCAGTGTTTTTTAGGTTGCTTCACACCTCTCAAATATGACTCAAAGTAATGAAAAGAAGGAAAACAATGTCAAAACGCCATTAGGTGATGGAATCAGATACTGTCTATATTGGTTAGGAACAGAAAGATGACTCATGACCCACCCACCCCCTCAAAAAAAAAGCAGCCACTTAAAATCCAAGACCAATATGATCTCAGGCAACACGGAGTCTGTTCACAGAAGGCACAAAAAGCATGGCGCACCCTTACCACCTCTCTAACACCAGGCACTGAGAGCCTGCTCTCTCACCCAGTATGCCCTCCCCAGACCCAGAGTCCGCGCGCTCACTCCATTCAAAGCAAACAGTGAGCTAGCTGTCTTGCCCACAGTGAACTCCGCACACAGGCCACTTGCGCACAGCACGCTCCCAGCAACACGTGGCCAGGCCCCTCTCACCCAGCCCAGTCCAGCACATGGAGCACAGCAGACGCACTGCAACCCTTATCGCGGGTACTGTCCAAGCCCTAATGAACACCCCACTCACCAAGGCACCAAGGGAACACAGGGCAAACTCTCACCACGGGCACAGCACGGGCCCTAGCAACACTTCCACGCACCTGTGCACTCCAGAAGAGCCCTCACCTGGGGCGCCCAGTCCGCGTTCCCCTTGCTGATTAGGCTCAATCACGAAAACACGATTCACGCCTTTTTTGGGGATGCAACCAGATCCTGCGTAAATGCCGGCCGCGCACACCACGCCACCAAACAAGCTTCACCTTGGGCTCTGCGTGGTTCCCGCATTCGCCGCCACATATCCCCGGGATCTGAGCACTGCACCCCTCGGAGAACCCTGGCCTCTCTCTCCATCCCAAGCCCGCACGACTGCCTCCTGCCTGACTGACTGAGCAGAGCTCCAGCCTCGCCGCGGACGCGCGAACCCGCCCCCAGGTCCTACCGGAGAAGGAGGACAGCCGCAACACCAGGGCCGCCAGAAGCAACCCAGGAAAGCGCCGGGAAGGAAAAGGACGCTCGAGGCGGACGGGAGGCGCCATACGCGATGCGGGAGACCCCGTAATTTATCCGGAGGTGAGCAGAGAAACCGAGAGCCAGTCGAGCAGGGAAGTCCCTTCTGAGTCCGGTTATTGGACACAACAATCCCCAAACTCACAAAGTTTCCAGGGTGCTTGACAGGTGGGCGTGGCCTGGGCGCTTGGGGTGGAATTGAATGTTGGCACCGGGGCGGCTGGGGCCAATCGGCGGGCCGCGGGGCGGGGCCTCGGCGAACAGGGGCAACTCGTTGGCCTTCGAGGAGAAAGGGCGTGTCCAGAGCCCTAGCAGGGGGACACCGTGGGCCAGCGCCCGTCAGGGTTAGTTTTACCCTGGGGCACTGCAGGCTCTCAGGACTGACTAGCCCTTACTTGGTATTTTGCATTAGTCAGGCATTATTGGGAACAATATTTGAGTTTTTCTTGCTTGAATGCCTGCTACTGTGTCGTCTCGGGGCCGTCTTGTTTTCACAGTCTCAAAGGGTTGGCTTCTGCACTCCCAGCCGCTAAGGTAATTTGCTCTTTGCTTCCCTCCCTGGAGAGGACCCGTCAGAATCTAATTTATTAAGCAACACCAGGCCGTTAGCATATTGAGACTCTATGGGGCCCCTGCCCTTGAGCAACTAAATGTTTTATTGAAGACGAAATATGCATGCATGAACAATGTAAGGACAAGGGTGTCCTAAGTGCCAAATTCCTGGAAGCAATGAATGCAGGAGGATTGGGATGGGTAGAAATTGTTAGGCGAAGTGGATAAGGGGGAGAAGTTTTCTGGTGAAATAATCTCAGGAACAATACTGGAAAATTAAGAGTGAGCAGGATTGATTTGCAGGGTTCTGAGTAAACCAGTATGACTGGTAAAAGGAAAAAAAAGGGAACATGACTGGCATTAAAAGAGCAAACAAAAAGAATTGACATCTCTTCCCCTCAGACTGGCAAAGAATTAAAACGTCAGCCAATGTGAGTGAACGTGTTGCAGGGGGACTAGCACTCTGTTTGTAACATAACTTTTCAGAATGTTAAAAGTCTTAAAGTGGACATGACTTGTGTTAGGCTATCAGTTCCCAGAGAAATCATTAGAGCTGTGATCAAAGATTTATAATTTTTGGAAAAAAGTAAACCCTAAGTGTCTAGCAAAAGTAATAAGGAATTTCTGGTAGTTACCTTTGCGTGATGGAATTCTATGCAGCAAGTATTGCAAAAGTATACCAAATATGACAAACTATGATATAATTGTAAATGGAAAAAGCAGAGTCCAAATTGGCATGTGCCTTTTGGCAGTCCTTTTATTAAAACAAAAGTGCTCTCTCTCTCTATATATATATATAAAATAGTTTGGAACACAACAAAATTAACAATGGTTGATAACATTATAGATATTTCACTTTCCTTGTGCTTTTCAGTTTTCTTTTTCTTTGTTGATCCTATGTTACATTTAAAATAAGGTAAAGAAAATGTGTTAAAAAAATCAAACCTATGTATCAGTTGCTGTTTTGTTCACAGAGTTATGGAAGTAGAACTTGTATTACACAGGGTTTGTATGAGAGGATGGTGAGAAATTGGATGCTCAGTGTATAAACCTAAAATAGGTCTTATGGAATTATAGAGTTTAAATGTATTTAATACAGTTCTATAACTGAGATGTACTGAAGACTTTCTGGGTTCACCAAACCATGGAATTTCCTCTTCCCAAAAATTTTCAAATTTTTGGCAAAGAATACAATACATTGAGTGTGGTAGTATATCAAATAAACATCTTAGTATCTTGGATTATAAAATTCAGACACTCCATGACAGTAATTAAAGGAGGTATAATTAAGGGGATAGTAAATAGGAAACTCAACGAGAGGAAATTATTATTCCTGTTAATGTATGGTGTGAAGGAGCGATATGACAGACATGTTCTGTGGTTCAATGCCAGCAATTATTTGTGAAAGTAGGTAGTCTATTTATTGTTCTCCACAACAATAGATATTAAAAATTCTCCATTTATTTTCAGGCTTGGAAGAAAGATGCCTTTTTCTCATGAGAAAAATTATTATAAAGTATAGAAAAAACATGTGGCTATTGTTTGATTTCCTAGTTTCAGGTGTCAGATTAAACTCAAAGATTGGTATTTTATTGAAACTTTCTTTCAATCAGTCAAATTTCTATCCCTGAGGTTAATCAAGCCATTCTTAACATACTCAAAGACTTTCACATTATATTTATGAAACTAATTTTTATTTGAGTTAACTGAAGCTTCATTTGAATGGTTCTGAGCCTTGTTTCCTATTTTTGGGGATAAGTTCCGTAAGTCAGGGATAGAGTTTTCTTATAATATCTCCAGTTCCAAAATCTATAATAGGTGTACAATGAATAGCTGGTAAATATTGGATGAAATGAATGGTTCTTGTGGTCAAGTGCACTTAACATGTCTCTGCCAGTTCTCCTCCAGCATGAATTTACCAAATGTCCAGAAAGTTCTGAGAGATTTTGATTTAAATAATTTTAGACCCTAGAAAACAAATCGAGATCTGTCTGTAAAAGGGATGAACTCAATTGTCTGCACCGCAAACTTTCCTTAATCAGGTGTTGCAAGCTTACTTGTGAAGTGGAGCTGTGGTCTATCCCTTAGCCTTGAGATCATTTTAGTGACTGAGTTCAAAGGGAGAGTGTTGACAATGAACTTCCTGAGGCCTTAACAGGGGTAGAACTTGAAGCCACAGTTTTGAATGAAGTGGATTTAGGAGATTAATGTTTCCTCCAACTCCCCCTAAAGATTTTGTCAAACTGCCAAAGAGAAGAAAAGGAGAGACTGGAGGATATGTGTGTTTGTGTACCAGGTTTAGAACCATGGGATCTCCTTTAAGGGGCTTATGAAGGGCAGTGTGGGTGGAGGCTGGTGTGCGGATGTCATTAAACTGTGGTCAACTCTTTTAAAATTTGATGTTAGGGCTGGGCACAGTGGCTCATGCCTGTAATCCCAGCACTTTGGGAGGCCGAGGCAGGCGGATCACGAGGTCGGGAGATCTAGACCATCCTGGCCAACATGGTGAAACCCTGTCTCCACTAAAATACAAAAAACTAGCTGGGCATGGTGGCACACACCTGTAGTCCCAGCTACTCAGGAGGCTGAGGCAGGGGAATTGCCTGAACTCGGGAGGCAGAGGTTGCAGTGAGTCAAGATCACGCCACTGCACTCCAGCCTGGTGACAGAGCAAGATTTCATCTCAAAGGAAAAAGAAAAAAGAAAAAAACAAAACAAAAAAGAACCATGATACATGTTCTTTGCCTCCTAAATTAGTATACTGTATTTACATTATGCTTTTCAGGAGCAAGTGTAGCAGCATGAATGACCCTCTATTTACACCTGCTAAGCACCTGACAGCCAACTGACCTTTATGTTTAGCTGTGTCTGATTTTCTTTCCTGTTACCATCAAGAGCATGTCTGTGGCATTACACATCAACACAGGGATTATGAAAACAATCAGGTACAGAACTATATTCCATAAGTAGATTTGCAAAATAAAGTATTTTATTCCCTTCTCATTATAATGGTAGAGACAGAAAATTTCATTTAAGCATCATAAACTTTATACTACACACTTAAGTGTGCCAGAAAAGCAAGCAAAACAAAGAATATTAGGACTAGGAATAACTTCAGAGGGCAATTGGTGTCCAGTCCCTGCTTTTCAGATGAAAATGTAAGGTCTCAGGTCAGCAGAATTGCTTAATAATACAAGTTAGGCAATATAGTATTTTACTCATAGTTAGCATATACAGTATTTCTCATTATAACTGATGTAATAGAAAAAAATCTTTTGGCTTTCTTGCAATTAAAAAGTTACAGGTGAGGTTGCAGTAAGCCTAGATAGCACCACTGCATTCCAGCCTGGGTAACAAAGCAAGACCCTGTCTCCAAAACAAAACAAAAGTCACAGGTATTGCATATTTATTAATCACATTGCTCACTGACCTACTCCATTTTCGAAAAAAAGAGAACACAGGATTTTTTTTTTTTTCTTGTGATGGGAAATTTTAATTCAAAAAAGACCAATTCCTAATCACGTTGTTTCTAGTCTTCCTTTAAAAGTTACTTCTTCAAAATCCCAAGAAATAAAAGAGATTTGCTAAAGATCCAACTAAGCAAAAGTCCTGTCAAGTATATTTACATATATTCACCACCTACTTGCCTTTCTTTCTTGGTGACCTAGCTGTATGTCCTTTGCCCATTTTTGTGGGGTGGAGAGAAGTTTGGTCTTTGAATTTTTAAGTACTCTCTAAACAATAAAGCAATTAGCCTTTGTGATGTAAGTTGCATTTTTTTTTCTTGCCCTTTATCAGTTGATTTTTCTTAAGCTGTTTTTTTCTCCTCTCTTCCATGATTTTAAATTGAAATTCAAGTTCATGTCTATCTTACTCCTTATATTGCTATCAAAGTAAAGGTGGCAGAATTCACCTTTAAAGCAACTGTTAAACAGAATTACACAGAAATGAGCAGTAGTCATATATAAAGCTATTCTTAAATATCCAGAAATATTCTGATGTTAGCATAGCCCATAATAACATAGCCCATATGTTAGCATAGCCCATAATAACATAACACATTTTTATTCTCTAAAGATGTGGATAGGTTGAAGAGCACAAGCTCATTTATTTTAAAAATATCAGAACATATTATTTTGATATATTTTTAAAAATTTATGTTTTAAAAAGTTAATTTAGTATATTCTGAATCCATACAAAACTAAGCTAGTTACTTTTATAATAACAATTATTCTTTCATTTCAATTTTTACTATGTTTTTTATAAAGAACATAGCAAAAAGTGCTTTTGAAATAAAGCTTAGAAAATATCCAAAGCTTATTTTCCAAATATTTCTCTTGAGTAGTCTTAACCACCCTTCCCATAATCATTTCATGCCTCTCTAGTAAATTAATTTTTCTCCCTAGAGAAAGTAAAAACTGATATAGCATATATTTCACTCCAAACTTTTTAAAAGACTAGGGTTCTGCTCTATAAAATAAAAGGAAACTAAGGGGAGAAAAGTACATGTGTAAAAAAACACATATGTGAAAGAAGAAAGGCAGAAAATGAATCAAATATTAGGAGTGGTTATCACTAGGTAGCATAATCATATGTGACTTATTTTTCATAACTTTCTGCATTTTCCAAGCTCTCCTTAATGAGCACATTCCATATTACAAATATTTTAAAAAAGAAAAATGACCAACTTATAAACCAGCAATTCCAGGCAACACCTTATTCCTTTAAGTAATTCAAACCATTTTCTATCTCCTAAAAGCAGTCTTTTCCCCTGACTAGGTACCGTGTGCGTTTAGCACGAGGCAGAAGGGTGGGGGTTTCACAGTGATGCACACAAAGAGGGAGGAACTTTGCTAGGTACTGGGGAAGCGGCAGCATCTTCAAGTGCACGTGTCTGCATCTCTGTGAAGTCACTTCAAAGACTTTATGAAGCTCAGATCTGATTCTGTTGAAATCAGTTGGCTCCTTTCCAACCAAAATTGTACCTCGAGATGTTCTTCAGCTGTATAGTACTTTGTCAAGGAAGGACACTGAAATAACAGGATGTTTTCATTTAGTTAACAGCATGGTCGACAATTGAACTACCCAGAATTTACAGGCTGATAATCGTGATGCTAGAATTTCCATATAAATTACAAGGTCATTAGAAGTGTTTATTGCCCTCTGTGATGGCTGCTGTGTAGGACACAGAAACTATGGCGTAAATGGAGACATTAGTAAATAAGAGAGAGATTAATGATTAACTTGACCTTTTCCTTTTTTGTGTCCAAAGAAAAAGTGTTCTCAGAGTTGAGCTACTAAATAAAAAGCCTCATTCCATTCTAGAAAACGTGCAGGTCACCCATAACAGAATAAATGATTTTTTTGAGTCTGTTGTTCTAAACCATGTTGGTAGCAGGGGGCAGAAATAGGAACTGGTCATCTTGGAGGGGTCAGCATCAGAAAGCATGTCCTTCTCTTCTAATTACAGTTAAGAATGAGCTGCAGTAGTAGATTTAGTACAAGGTATCCACATGCTTCCCCAGCTGTGCTGGAGCCTCTCTTTTTAAAGCCAGGAATGGTGTCCTTCCACCAACTGTCAGACCTCCTGATGAGTCCCTCCAGTTTATCTGCTCCCCAGTTATTACTGCCACCAGATTCCTCATCTTTGTTCTCCTTCCATCTCACAAGACTTCCCAGCATCACCTGTTACCTGTATTCCTCCAAACACTTTCATGTCCAACACACAGGTATGTCTTTGGAGCCTGCCTCTTTACTCCGCCCCAGAACCTGGGTGCACAAGGTCTTAACGCTTGCACAGATTCTAACTTACTTCTTGACTAGCATATTTTGCTACAGATGATTCACTTTGTTCCTGTGGAACACTGTGGTCAAAATTCCAACCTTAAAAGGGAAAGTTGAAACAAAATTTTTAAGTACTTTATACCTACCGAAAAGTGATCAATAGTCAGTGTACACAATTTGAGGTGTACTTTGATGTAAGAGTATTTCCAAAAACTTGAGGATAAATGAAATTTTCATAATTTCATTTCTCAATTGATTAGTAAACTCAGTTGATTACTGAACATTTCTCCTTTGATTATCTATACTCAGAGATTGGGGAGATCTTTAAAAAATTGTCTCTATTCATCAGAAGTTAATTTAGCATGGAAAAGAAAACACATAAGCACAATGTATGGCACATTGTAAGTGGCTAAGAAGGTTTGAATAGTAGATGAAGCAAGTACATGAATGCAATAGAGTTATCAGGCAAAAAGACAACACATGAAATGTCAATAACTATAGGTTATGTACTGTTATAATGATGGGAGAAATGTTTGTCAGTTTGTTAAAAAAGCAGAATTCAATATTGCGCAATCAATATAATCTCAAGGTGTATATGCAAATGTAAAATAATATGCAAAGATGCTTAAGAATACTACTAGGTAGAGATTATTGCAGGTAATTTTTACATTTTTAATATTTTCTCCTATTTCTTGTTTTTAATAATGAAGAGATATTACTGTTAAAATAGTTTATTTATTTTTTAATACTTTAAGTTCTAGGGTACACGTGCACAATGCGCAGGTTTGTTACATATGTATACATGTGCCATGTTGGTGTGCTGCAACCATTAACTCTTCATTTACATTAGGTATATCTCCTAATGCTATCCCTCGCTGCTGCCCCGACCCCACGACAGACGCCGGTGTGTGATGTTCCCCTTCCTGTGACCAAGTGTTTTCATTGCTCAATCCCCACCTATGAGTGAGAACATGTGGTGTTCGGTTTTTTTGTCCTTGTTATAGTTTGCTGAGAATGATGGTTTCCAGCTTCATCCATGTCCCTACAAAGGACATGAACTCATCCTTTTTTACGGCTACATAGTATTCCATGGTGTACATGTGCCACACTTTCTTAATCCAGTCTATCATTGATGGACATTTGGGTTGGTTCCAAGTCTTTGCTATTGTGAATAGTGTCACAATAAACATTCGTGTGCATGTGTCTTTATAGCAGCCTGATTTATAATCCTTTGGGTATATACCCAGTAATGGGATGGCTGGGTCAAATGGTATTTCTAGTTCTAGATCCTTGAGGAATCGCCACACTATCTTCCACAATGGTTGCACTAATTTACAGTCCCACCAACAGTGTAAAAGTGTTCCTATTTCTCCACATCCTCTCCAGCAACTGTTGTTTCCTGACTTTTTAATGATAGCGATTCTAACTGGTGTGAGATGGTTTCTCATTGTGACTTTGATTTGCATTTCTCTGATGACCAGTGATGATGAGCACTTTTTCATGTGTCTGTTGGCTGCATAAATGTCTTCTTTTGAGAAATATCTGTTCATATCCTTTGCTCACTTTTTGATGGGTTGTTTTTTTCCTTATAAATTTGTTTGAGTTATTTGTAGATTCTGGATATTGGCCCTTTATCAGTTGAGTGGATTGCAAAATTTTTCTCCCATTCTGTAGGTTGCCTGTTCACTCTGATGGTAGCTTCTTTCGCTGTGCAGAAACTCTTTAGTTTAATTAGATCCCATTTGTCAATTTTGGCTTTTGTTGCCATTGCTTTTGGTGTTTTAGACGTGAAGTTCTTGCCCATGCCTATGTCCTGAATGGTATTGCCTAAGTTTTCTTCTAGGGTTTTTATGGTTTTAGGTCTAACATTTAAGTCTTTAATCCATCTTG
>NW_012101576.1:5395839-5396764 GCF_000951045.1 Mandrillus leucophaeus
TGTGGTTTTTGTCTTTGGTTCTGTTTATATGCTGGATTACGTTTATTAATTTGCGTATGTTGAACCAGCCTTGCATCCCAGGGATGAAGCCCACTTGATCATGGTGGATGAGCTTTTTGATGTGCTGCTGGATTTGGTTTGCAAGTATTTTATTAAGGATTTTTGCATTGATGATCATCAGGGACATTGGTCTAAAATTCTCTTTTCTTGTTGTGTCTCTGCCAGGCTTTGGTATCAGCATGATGCTGGCCTCAAAATGAGTTAGGGAGTATTCCCTCTTTTACTATTGATTGGAACAATTTCAGAAGGAATAGTACCAGCTCCTCCTTGTACCTCTGGTAGCATTCGACTGTGAATCCATCTGGTCCTGGACTTTTTTTTGGTTGGTAGGCTATTAATTACTGCCTCAATTTCAGAGCCTATTATTGGTCTATTCAGGGATTCAACTTCTTCTGGTTTAGTCTTGGGAGGGTGTATGTGTCCAGAAATTTATCCATTTCTTCTAGATTTTCTAGTTTATTTGCCTAGAGGTGTTTATAGTATTCTCTGATGGTAGTTTGTATTGGGGTCAGTGGTGATATCCCCTTTATCATTTTTTTATTGCGTCTGTTTGATTCTTCTCTCTTTTCTTCTTTATTAATCTTGCTAGCGGTCTATCAATTTTGTTGATCTTTTCAAAAAACCAGCTCCTGGATTCATTGATTTTTTTTGAAGGGTTTTTGTGTCTTTATCTCCTTCAGTTCTGCTCTGATTTTAGTTATTTCTTGCCATCTGCTAGCTTTTAAATGTATTTGCTCTTGCTTCTCTTGTTCTTTTAATTGTGATATTACGGTGTTGATTTTAGACCTTTCCTGCTTTCTCTTGTGGGCATTTAGTGCTATAAATTTCCCTCTACACACTGCTTTAAATGTGTCCCAGAGATTCT
>NW_012101576.1:5397979-5413979 GCF_000951045.1 Mandrillus leucophaeus
AAGAATGTTGAATATTGGCCCTCACTCTCTTCTGGCTTGTAGAGTTTCTGCCGAGAGATCTGCTGTTAGTCTGATGGGCTTCCCTTTGTGGGTAACCTGACCTTTCTCTCTGACTGCCCTTAACATTTTTTCCTTTATTTCAACTTTGGTGAATCTAACAATTATGTGTCTTGGAGTTTCTCTTCTAGAGGAGTATCTTTGTGGCATTTTCTGTATTTCCTGAATTTCAATGTTGGCCTACCTTGCTAGGTTGGGGAAGTTCTCCTGGGTAATATCCTGCAGAGTGTTTTCCAACTTGGTTCCATTCTGCCAGTCACTTTCAGGTACACCAATCAGATGAGATTTGTTCTTTTCACATAGTCCCATATTTCTTGGAGGTTTTGTTCATTTCTTTTTACTCTTTTTTCTCTAAACTTCTCTTCTCACTTAATTTCATTCATTTGATTGTCAGTCACTGATACCCTTTCTTCCAGTTGATCAAATCAGCTACTGAAGCTTGTGGATTCGTCACGTAGTTCTCATGCCATGGTTTTCAGCTCCATCAGGTCATTTGAGGACTTCTCTATACTGGTTATTCTAGTTAGCCATTTGTCTAATCTTTTTTCAAGGTTTTTAGTTTCTTTGTAATGGGTTTGAACTTCCTCCTTTAGCTCTGAGAAGTTTGATTGTCTGAAGCCTTCTTCTCTCAACTTGTCAAAGTCATTCTCCATCCACCTTTGTTCCATTGCTGGTGAGGAGTTGTGTTCCTTTGGAGGGGGAGAAGTGCTCTGATTTTTAGAATTTTCAGCTTCTCTGCTGTTTTTTCCCCATCTTTCTGGTTTTATGTACCTTTGGTCTTCGATGATGGTGATGTACAGATGGAGTTTCAGTGTGGTTGTCCTTTCTGTTTATTAGTTTTCCTTCTAACAGTCAGGACCCTCAGTTACAAGTCTGTTGGAGTTTGCTGGAGGTCCACTCCAGACCCTGTTTGCCTGGGTATCAGCAGCGGAGGCTGCAGAACAGCAAATATTGCTGAACAGCAAATGTTGCTGCCCTATCATTCCTCTGGAAGCTTCATCTCAGAGGGGTACCCACCTGTGGGAGGTGTCAGTCTGCTCCTACTTAGGGTTGCCTCCCAGTTAGGCTACTCGGGGGTCAGGGACCCACTTGAGGAGGCAGTCTGTCCGTTCTCAGATCTCAAACTCCATGCTGGGAGAGCCACTACTCTCTTCAAAGCCGTGAGACAGGGACATTTAAATCTGCAGAGGTTTCTCCTGCCTTTTGTTTGGTTATCCCCTGTCCCCAGAGGTGGAGTCTACACAGGCAGGTGGGCCTCCTTTAGCTGCAGTGGGCTCCACCCAGTTCGAGCTTCCAGGCACTTTGTTTACCTACTCAAGCCTCAGCAATGGTGGGCGCCCCTCCCCCAGCCTTGCTGCCACCTTGCAGTTTGATCTCAGACTGCTGTTCTAACAATGAGCAAGACTCCCTGGGCGTAGGACCCTCTGAGCCAGGCACGGGATATAATCTCCTGGTGTGCCGTTTGCTAAGATCATTGGAAAAGCACAGTATTCGGGTGGGAGTGACCCAATTTTCCGGGTGCAATCTGTCACAGCTTCCCTTGGCTAGGAAAGGGAATTCCCTGACCCCTTGTGCTTCCCGGGTGAGACGATGCCTCGCACTGCTTCGGCTCACGCTTGATGGGCTGCACCCACTGTCCTGCACCCACTGTCCGACAAGGCCCCGTGAGATGAACCCAGTACCTCAGTTGGAAATGCAGAAATCACCCGTCTTCTGCGTCACTCACACTGGGAGCTGTAGACTGGAGCTGTTTCTATTCGGCCATCTTGGAACCGAAAAACAAAATAAGGTAGTTTATTTTTTAAACGGTGTAGTCAGGAAACGTGAGTTTCAAAGAGAGACACCATTTTGGACTAGAGTTATTTGGGAGAGCATCTTGGTTGATTGAATTCTGAGCTGGGTTCAGGGAATTTAGATAGAAAGAAAGGTGGAAAAGTGTTTTAGGCAGGTAATCTGACAGGATGAATGAGGCTAAATCAAACAATTTATCATTGTGGAACATTTTTAAAATGGACTCTTGTAAAAATGGTTGTTGTTCTCACAGTCTGCTGTTATTTTGTCTGTTTGTAAATGGGTGACCACACAGCTGGCCCTGAATCAGTTCTGCCTGACTTTTCCCCCACAGCACTCTGATAGTAAAGGAAAATGAATGCCTCACCCAAGAACTTTGGAGATATAGGTTAAAGCATCCCTGAAAACACAATATTTTCTATCTTATTTTATCTTAAACTTCCTGCATTATTTATTTGTCTTTTGCTCCCTTATAAATGTGTTTGTGTTAATGTTGAAATAATACAATTTTTATTTGAACAATTGGAGTAACATTAGAAAAATATATTCTCTAGGAAACCATGCCATTTTCATCTTATGATTTTTATATCCCGTTGGTACATTAGCATTAACTATGTATCCCCCAGTGTATACAAATGCCCATCTGAGAAGAATCAGGAGAGACATTAAAGCTTCAAAAAGTAAAATATCAATCCTGAATTTCAAAAAAGCATTGCATATTTTATTTGTTTTCATAAACGGTAATGACAGATAAGCTAGAAGCAAAGCGACTAGGAAGACAGATAATAAACAGGGCATTGCAAATTCATTTCTATTATAGGAGAAAATAGGACATAATCTGTAATTTTTTATTTAGAAAAGTTTGAATTGCTTCTACTTATATTGGTTAACTATAAAATACCTTTTTCCACTTCCTTTCCTTTTCTTGTGGCCCCTTCCACTGTCCTCTGTTGAATTTAGGATTTCTGATGTGTGTAGGTGTAACATGCCAGGTTTAGATTAATGCGCATGTATATGAGAAAGAGGTGGGACATAAAGAAACGAAATTTAGTAATGACTGGTGCTTTTGCTTCTGCTTTCCTCAGGACTGGCCTAATTCTGTTCTAGGGCATACGGTGATCTTGTTCCTGAAAATGCCCCCGAAAACCTATGGGTAGGACATTTTAGGATTCTTGGGCATAGCCAAAGGAAGCCAGAGCCAAATAAATGGCTCTGGATGTTAAAGAAAAATGGAGTTTTGTATTTGCAGGAAGCCCGAGAGTCTAAATGCCTGTATTTACTGCATACCTCGAGAATGCAGTAAAGATTTGAACAAAAGAGGGGAGTATCCACTGAGAGGGAGAGGCCTGGGAAGAGGGTGGAAAGCCCAGGTTAAAAGGGGAACTAGCCAGTGAGAAATTTCTCATAGTATGATATAGTTCAGGGGTTAGCAAAGTCTTCCACTAAAGGGCCAGACAGTAAATACTTTTGGCTTTTGGGGTCTCTGTGGCAACTACTCAGCTCTGCTGTTGTAGTATAAAAGGGAGCCAGAGACAGTAGACAAACGAATGTGTGTGGCTGTGCCCCAGTAAAACTTTATTTACAAAAATAAGTGGCCAGCTGGATTTGGCTCACAGGTGGTAGTTTTCGGGTCCCTGGTGCGCTAGTTATTTTTTAGTCCAGTGATTTCTAATATTGATGTATACCACTTTCGATTATGGTATAATTTCCCTTTTCACCCCAAATCTTCAGCAATATGTACTACACAACAGCTTGCAGTAAGCCTGCTTTGAATAGGCAGAATGAAAGGTTAGGCATTTAATAAGCCCAAGGGAGTGAGGACCAAAAGAAGGGGCAGTCAAAGAGGCCAAATGAAGTAGAGAATTCAGTGGAAGTCAGAAATCAAGGGGGTTGGAGGCTGGGGAGGTAAAGTGAAAGTCTCCAGAGGACATTAAAGTGACTCTGTGCATTTAAGGGAACCTGGAAGACTTGGGGGTACAAACAAGCAGCAAATGCTTGAGTTCCACAAGAAAAAGAAAAGCATACTACTTCTCAAAGTTTCATAGCATAAATCCAGGAAATTACAGGAATGCTTTGAAAGAGTAGCGACTGTCACTGCACTGACTTAGAGTGATCACCCCAAATCAGTGGAAATGACAATAATCATCCTATAAAAAAATAAAGAAGTTTCCAGCTCCTGAAGTACTTTCTAACTTCTTTGGTATCAATAACCTTCCTAGTACAATATCATGTTCAAGTACTGTTTCCATTTTTGATATTTGAGTTGTTGAAAACATTTTGAATTCAGTATGTATATAGGTACCTGCTATTTTCTTCATTTGTTTGCAGAGTCTGGGGATGAACGCTGCTGCCTCCTGGAGAATGTATATGGATAGCCACTTCTTTAGGTTTTTCATGTGCATTATTGCTAATTGGCAGAGTAAAAAAAATAGAAAAACTGTCTTAATCGTTTAAGTATCTGTTTTGAAAGAAATTAGTAATTTGCATTTGGAAATTTAAGGTATCATTTGCCTTAAGTTCCTCATGTCTTCGCAAGATATCTGAAAGGAAAATCATAACCAAATCTCATCTTTTAATACTAAGCAAAAACTTAGATTAGAAAATAATACTAAAATCATCCTATATTTTGTGTCAGAATACTCTAAATTGTTTATAGGCAGATGTCCATGCCTTAACGCATTTCACTATTTCTGACATAATTTTGATTAGTAAATAGGGTTTTACATCAAGATTTTGACACTTAAGCTGCACAACATGAATGACTTTGCACTGCAATGTTACCCGAGGCTTCCTTTTTCTCCTATAGTGAAGATATATGTTCTGTTTTCTGTACAAGCAATACCCACAGTTAGGGGAGCAACAGTAGCTGTCATGAAGGTATTTAAGAACTGACAGTAAAAAGTAATATTTACTCACTTTTGAATATCAGTAATAACAATCATGTGTAAATAATAGCTAACATTTTCTGACATGCATCATAAGTGAGGCACTATGTTAAATAAGGTAGGAACTATTATTATCTCCATTTCACAGGCAAGGACAATGAAATTTACTGAGGATAAGTATCTTGCTCAGGGTCTCATAGAGCGTAAGTGACTGAACACAGGCCTTAGCAGTTGCAAATCCCTCGTCCTCACTTGGTATGGTACCCTGCCTCTTTGGGGGTTAATAAACACTTCATCTTTTATCAGTGAAATGATGAAACAGTACCAGTACCTGGAAATGTTATGTATGCATTGGTATTAGGGATTTAAGAATGGAAACTTGAAGAGTTAACTCACTTCAACACATACTACTATTTCCTCATCACTCAGTTACTCTTTACCCTCTTATGGAAATTAGAATGACAGCGTCATTTGAGAAAAAGAGGCAGACTGCTTCAGGGGACAGAGTTTTCATAGGATAGGGAAGGCACACTTGAGATCCACGGGTGAGGAAGAGTGGAGGGGTATGTAGCCAGGTGGTGTGACCTTCCAACGAGTGGTGATTAAGCAGTAAGATGAGTAATGTTCTGAAAGTGGTCTTGGGTGATGAGTGGTACGTGGGGTTTTGCAGAATATGATCTTGGTGAGTATATGTTGAATGAAGAGCTATCTGGTTAGTTACTGGTGGTTAATGTGAACAGAGGAAAATTCAGGGAGCCTTCACAGAGGATGGCCTTAAGTAGTTTATCATTCTAAGCATCACAACAATGGGAACTTTGAAATTTTGACTGCGGACAAGGCTGTTTTGTGTAGAAATGGGAGTGGGTACGAGGCAGT
This sequence comes from Mandrillus leucophaeus, assembly GCF_000951045.1. NCBI lineage: Eukaryota > Metazoa > Chordata > Mammalia > Primates > Cercopithecidae > Mandrillus > Mandrillus leucophaeus. The sequence continues at coordinate 5,403,589 of NW_012101576.1, forward strand.
AACAAGAGGCAATAATGGGCTCTGAATGAAGACGTCTACCCAGTATTATTCCTCAGTGATCAATGCATGACCTATCTTATTTGACGTTATCACAAATTATTGTTGTAAATACACAATGAAATATCAATATGTGCAGGCAGCATATTTTTAACTAGTGAAATATCAAGGCAGTAAGATTAAATCACCGGAAGAACTTGCCAAGTCTATGTGAAAGGCCAGGAAATCTCAATACGGAAAGATGCCCTTAAAGAAATACCTTAATGTTTCATAGCCAAATAACTCAGAATATAGAGTAACAAAAAGGAGAGATTGCATACTGCTCTCTAGAAAGATACTGGTTCAATATACCAGAGTAGCTAAAACAAATTCAGTAAAATATAGGGAGAAAAAGAATATTGAAAGAAAAAAGGAAAATACTTTAGGTTTGTACTATATACAGTTCTGGATACTGAATTTCAGTAATATAGAGTCAGATTCAGAAATGGAAACTAACGTTGTCAAAATACTAGCACAAAGATTTCGAGTTAAATAATCCAGACTAAAGGCCTAATTCCTAACAACTTCCTACTGCTTTTAAACAAGCCACTGAATTTCTTTGAACCTAAAGTGTTTAATGCTTTGGGATAACAATACGATTGGGCCTACGTACCTCACAGAGTTGTTTTGAGGACCAAAGAAGATAATAAATGGTAAATAAATCTATAAATAAACATGTTAACTGTTTTTGTAAATACATTAACCGTTGCTACTCTTATTAATCTTGACTGCTGTACAAGTAGAGATTAAAAAATCATTAAAAAAAATTGTTTTGGGTGGGTATAGGTGGTCCCTGCTCACAGGGGCTCACAGTCCAGGGAGCAGGGATGGTGAGGAGTATAGTGGAGACCAAGAAGTCAAGAGATAGTGGTAATAGAGAGTGGAAAGGCCAAGGTGGAGGGCGCAGAGGAAATGGTATTCTTAATCAGAGAAAGAGTAATCAGGTATTCTTAATCAGAGAAAGCTGAGGATTGAGAAGGCACATGAAATCAACAAGTAGTGATATCGTTTAAGCAGATGTGCTTACTAAATTCAGTGTTGGTACAATGGACTGAATGTATCCTTCCAAATTTATATGTTGAAAATTTATAGGATCTAATTACTACAGGATCTCAAAGGTAGGACCTTTGAGAAGTAATTAGATCCTGAGAGCAGAGCCCTTGTGAATGGGACTAGTGCCTTTAGAAAAGAGACCAGGAGAGCTCCTTCACTCCTTTTCCCTGATGTGAGGATTGAAGTCTTTTAACTAGAAAGCGAGCCTCACCAGACACTGAATGTGCAGTTGCCTTGATCTTGGACTCTCTATCCACCAGAACTATGAAAAATTAATGCTTGGTTTTTAGAAATGAAATAATGATTTTTAGGAACAGGGTCTTGCCATATTGCCCAGGCTGGCCTTAAACTCATGGGCTCAAGCAGCACCCCTGCCTCAGCCTCCCAAGTAGCTGGGACTATAGGTGGGAACCACTGCACCCAGCTTAAATGCTTATTGAATCCACCCAGTCTATATAAGGTTTTGGTATAGCTGTCCAACTATATATACCAACAGACTGAGACAGTTGGTATATTAGAACAAGGGGCAGCCTTGAAACCTGGAGTAAGTTTAAAACAAGTTAAAGATGCACCATTTAACTTGGTAGAGAATTAGGGCAGAAATTTCCCCTCGTGGTAACACTTTTAGTGGTGTTTAGCTCACTCATTCATTTGATAAATATTTATTGAGACTCTTTTTGTTCCAGGGACAGTTTAGATTTGTTATGTATCCATTGGTGAAGATAGGACAAAAATTCTTGACTTCATTGAGGGAGAGAGAGAATAAACATGGGATGTAATTATTTAATTAACTATAATAAAAGAGGATAAATCTATAAAAAAATAAAGCAGGATAAGAGAGATTGGGAATGTGGGGGTGGGATCATATCACCTTTACTAGGATAGTTAAAGCAGGCCTCCTTGAGGAGCATTTTAAAGAAGGTGAGATCATTTCTGTGTGTGTATTCCTTCTATTTCTGTCTCATTTTAGTTTCTTTTCTTGTTTTTTTTTGTTTGTTTGTTTTTCTTTTTTTTTTTTCTCAGATGGAGTTTTGCCTTTGCTGCTCAGGCTGGGGTACAGTGGCATGATCTTAGCTCACTGCAACCTCCAGCACCTGGGTTCAAGCGATTCTCCTGCCTCAGCCTCCTGAGTAGCTGGGACTACGGGCATGTGCCACTACACCAGGCTAATTTTTGTATTTTTAGTACAGACAGGGTTTTGCCATCTTGGCCAGGCTAATCTCAAACTCCTGACCTCAGGTGATCCACCCGCCTCAGCCTCCCAAAGTGCAGGGATTACAGGCCTGAGCCACCGCGCCCAGTCTCATTTTAGTTTCTTGCTAAGTCTTTAGACTGCTCATGCAGCTTCTGAATTGTCTCCAGTGTTTAAGATAGACGTCAACCTGAATCTCTCCAGGCATGGTGTGATAGTGGCTCTCCCGTAAAGCAGGCCATCTTGTTCTACACTATTCTATCTCTGTCAGTCTTTTTTAGCTCCAGGATAAACAGCTCTTCTGACCTGAGGACCACTACGATACTCTCCACTCATATTATGCGTTTCCCACATGGTTTCCTTCTTCTTTGCCATGAGGACCTTTATGCCCTTGTGTTTCTGTGAGGAAAGCTTGAGCTCCAGATAAGGAATAATCAGCCCTCCTCACGTAGCCACAACGACTTAGCTATTGGCCACACCCACTCAAGGAAGTATGACTGCATGATTAATCAGCCCAACTCCTTCCAAGAGAAGGGACCTCTGCCTTCTGATTATTTAAGTTTATGAGTTTCTCTTCCCAATTTTAGCTATGTGTTATTTCTAACAAGAAAATCAATGGTGTTTTGTTAGGGAAATGCACTCACTATCCTGAAACCACCTTTGCAAAGATTATGAGAGTGAAAGAAATCTAACACGGCTGACTTCATCTTGCTTCTAGCCTTACAGGTGGGCTGGCTTTGCTCATTCCTGGGTGTAGGCCAAGCTAACCATGAAAGGAATTTAGTTTATAATTTAACTTTGGAGCAAGGATAATAACAGTCTCTTCCTAAGACTAGCTCCCTCCTTGCTCAGGACCTGAAAGCTAATGAAAGGCCAAGAGTTTAGGATTATGAGAGGAACCTGAACTCTGCTAAAATATAGGCATGGTTTTTATAATCCATTACTGCTCAGAGATTTGTGACTTTCCTAATTTCTCCTATAGATAACAGCACTATTGTAGAATGTAAGATTGGTCTTCTGAGATGTTTTTCAGGTTTTTGCATTTGGCAACTGACTGACTCTACCTGGACCTGTGACTCATGACTCAACTGGTCCTGTGGCCCCCAACCAGAGGTGGATACAGCACATGAGGACCATTTCCCACACCCCCATCCCCAACCAATCAGCAGTACCCATTCCCTAGCTCCCTTCCTACCAAATGATCTATAAAAACCGTAGCCTCTGTGTTCTTGGGGAGACTGAGTTGAGTGATAACTCCAGTTCTTCCACATGACTGGCCTTGTGTTAATTCAACTCTTTCTTTACTGCAATATACCATGATCTCAGGGAACTGGTTTTGTCTGTATGACAGGCAGGAAGAACCCTTCAGGCAGTTACAGTCCCAAGAAGTGAAACAGGCCAAAAGTAAAAGTTTAGAAAATGTTTAAAAATTTTCCTGGATTACACATGTATAATAGGTTTTAGTGTGGGTTACATAGATGTTTGGGAGGTTTACCTCCCTGACCTTTAAGTCTAGCAGGGATCATGATCTTTCTTTCTGCCACATTTCTGGCAGCCACTGGTCAGAGAGAATGGTTGTGCCATGGACATTACACTTTAAAAGAATATGGAAAAAATAGGAGGCAGGTTTTACGAGATGGAAAACGTGAAGAAATGGTATATGCTCTGAGGTTGCTTAGGCTATACAAGATAATCATTTCAAAAGAAATAATTTTATGAAATGGTTATTGAGTCATGTTTATGCCTGAAGATGATTAATATGAGGAAATGATCTTAAAATATGTGGGTGAAACAAATCAGTAGTTAGGCTTGGGAATCTGACCCTTTAGTTGATTAACAAGGAATGGGCCATAAGGAATGAAGAATGACATAGTTAGAAGGGTGGAGATATTCAAATATCTTCAAGATATTGAAGTATCTTGAATATTTTCAAGAGGAAGAGGTAATCATTTACCCTGTGTGGTTTCAACTAGAGACTGGTATAGATACAGGAAATTAGAAGCCCCAACTTCTTTAATTCAGATTTAGTAATTTTTTTAAAAAAATTAACTCACTAATATATGGTACTTAATGAGAAACTTTAAGAAGAAAAGTGTATTGACACAAGTACTTTGTTAAGATAAAGCGCCCAGCTACTTACCTTTCCTTTTTGTAATGGAGAAGAGCAAAGAATATATGTCAAGCCGTAAAATATAGAGAACATTAGTCAGGAAGGATAAAAATTTAAATTTAAATCTCTACTCATTCAGTATTTTCCCATGAAATTGAGTTCCTGACCAGGTTGTTGACAGCAAGATCTACTATGACAAACTACTTTTTAAAAAGTATATTGGCAGCTTTGTGAAATATCAAAACTTCAATTTCTGTAAAGCTTGTTGTAGGGAACTGCATTTGTTTAGAATATTTGCTATAGAAAACTGTTCACTTAAAAGTTACAAATTCAGTTTTTCTATGGGTATGCAATTTGCTCATCAACTATATAACATTGGTATTATTGATTCTGGCTTCACTGATGTTGTTATAATTTAATCAACCAGTTCAAAAGCTGTGTAGGTTCTTTTCCCTGTCAAAGATGTTTCTTTATTCAGATCTTAGTCTTTGCAAGTTTTTTTTTTCTTTCAAGTTTAAAAAATTAATGATGGCTGGGGCCAGTAGCTCACACCTGTAATCCCAGCACTTTGGGAGGCTGAGGCGGGTGGATCACTTGAGGTCAGGAGTTCGAGACCAGCCTGGCCAAGATGGCAAAACCCTTTCTCTACTAAAAATACAAAAATTAGCCTGGTGTAGTGGCATATGCCTGTAGTCTCAGCTACTCAGGAGGCTGAGGCATGAGAATCGCTTGAATCCGGTCGGCGGAGGTTGCAGTGAGCCAAGATCATGCTATTGCACTCCAGCCTGGGTGACAGAGCAAGACTCTGTCTTAAAAAAAAAAAAAAGTTAATGGTGTTTACAAAATATTTGTTTATATATTGAAATACCCAATGGAAAGTCTCAATTATTCCCCACTGGCAGGCTATGTGTGCCATATGATATGTGTGCCATAAGTGACCCAATCTAACTTCTAGTGCTGTGATAGGACCTGGGCTTAGAGGGAGGTGTCTGCAATGTCTTAGCAAAACTAGGATATCAGTAGCCTCATGAACAACTTTTTAAAAACTCCATCTGCCTACTTTCTCTTTCTGTAAAACTCAATTCCTTCTTAAAATGCTGTGTGTGTGTGTCTCTGTGTGTGTGTGTGTTTGTGTGTGTGTGTGTTTTGAGATGTAGTCTCACTCTGTTACCCAGGCTGGAATGCAGCGGCACAGTCTTGGCTCATTACAACCTCTGCCTCCCGGGTTCAAGCAATTCTTGTGCTTCAACCTCCTGAGTAGCTGGGATTACAGGGATATGTCCTACCTCTCCCGGGTAATTTTTTTGTGTTTAGTAGAGACGGGGTTTTGCCATGTTGCCCAAGCTGGTCTCGAACTCCTGGCCTCTAGTGATCTGCCCACCTTGGCCTCCCAAAGTGCTGAAATTACAGGCATGAGCCACCATACCTGGCCCAAGAGCGGTTTTTTTTTTTTTTAAATTGTTCTTAGTATCCTATATACTTCCTTTAGTGCGAATACCTCTTTGTCTATACTGTGTGTCAAGGATCTTCTTTACAAGAATTACCACATCTGTTTATGTAGCAATGGGTTTGTTTGTCTTTTACTTTCTTTTGACTTCCAAGCAGGGGTAAGTACAGTTTACATTTCTTGGGATAATATAGCTATACTTACCCTTTTCTGTACTTTAGAATTATCCAAGAGAGGAAAATGATGAATAAAATAACGAAGATCATACCAGATAAAGTGCCTAGGCAGTAAAACAAGGTAATTACATGCATGGAAAATATAACTCATAGGTTTTAAATTCTGTCTTAGTATCCAGTCCCACTACAGATTGCCAATGCTTTTTTTTTTTTTTTTTTTTTTTTTTAGATGTAACTATACATTCTGCTTTACTCTGGGTTTCTGTAGCATTAGTCTTACTCCCACAGGGTTATTATAGTTAAGGTGTGATCTGACCTGTTTTGTAACCTTTAGTCCAACTTCAGCTTTTCCAAAAGTAAGTGAGAACCGTGATGGGGCAGCTGGCCACCAGCTCTCCATGGCCCTGCCTGTGTGTCTTGCCTAAGGCTTAACACACAGGCATTTCATTGTGACAATACTGGAATTTTCTCTCTTGTTGAATTATATATGTAGGTCCTTTGTCCATTTATTGACTGTTAAAATGCACAATCTCCACAGGTAGGTAGACCCAGGCTACCCCATTCTGTGGTCTTGGGCAAGTTACATAAACTCTCTGTGTCTCAGTGTCCAGATGTGTAAAAAGGGATGTAAGAATAATATGCCACAGTATTCTGTTGGAAGCAGACTCTATTACAAAATGATTCTTATTTAGGCAGACCAAAGATATGGGCTCAGAAGACTGGTCTTGTGGCTTTCTATTTGTGCAAATGAGCAGGATCACCATCCGAAAGTATACTTCAGGTTACAACCGAAGGAAGTTGCATTCTCCCAGCACATTCAAATAAAGAATTTTTGACACTGATGAATGATTATTCATTTGTAATGGTTCAAAGACAGTAAAGAGCCTTTGATGAAGGTTGTTTAGTATGCATATGACAATGCCAGTTTCACTATCTCGTGGCCTAACTTATCATTATTTTCTTTCTAGTTGAACTTACAACTCAAGATATTTTGATCTCTTTACAACTCAAGATATTTTGATCTCTTTACAACTCAAGATATTTTGATCTCTCTTTTTGCATTTCATTCATTATAGGTAGGTACTTACTGTTAAAGATGCCAGAATTCCTCAGCAAACCTTTCATGAAACTTACCAACTATTAGAGCATCACGTGCACCTAAAAGGAAGACAAAAGTCACAAAAAGTCACTCTAGCATGCAATGTGATTGAGCAGGACCTCTCAGCCAGTGACAAGTCATTCTAATTTTTCTCCAGGACTCAGTCTAATATTTTTTCTAATGCAAAAAGCCATTGGTTTCATTCACATACTCTCATTTTACCTTCTGCACTCAGAGAAGACTTTTAAAAATTAATATTAATACAATTACAGAAGAAAATTTATAATACAGAGCTAAAGAAAAAATCACTTCAATCCTAGTACCCAAAAAATGTTTTGATACATTCTGTTCTGGCACATTTTCTCGTGTGTGTGTTTTCACCTAATTATACACTATAAATACAAGTTACAACAAAGGCTAACTAATATAATCTAGTAGATGCATCATAGTATATTCAATGGCTTCTATTCTGCATTTAAGTTGTTTCTAGGTTTCTGTCTCATGAGACCCTTAATAAAATGCTTAATAAAATATTTTAATATTTTATATTTTTCCTTAGATTAGATTTCTAGGAGGGCTAACTGACAGGAATAGTTGTATTATTTTTCACATACATTGCATAATTGTTTTTCGTAAGAGTTTTTGCAAATTTACAATAGTACCTTCAATGCACAACAATATCAGTTTAATCACATCCTTGCTTTTAATTGGGTGTTCACCTAACAACCTTTTTATTGTTAATTTAATGGACAATTTTTAAAGAATGTTTTGCTCTTATCACCTAGACCAGAGTGCAGTGGAGCAATCTCAGCTCACTGTAACCTCCACCTACTGTGTTCAAGCAATTCTCCTGACTCAGCCTCCTGAGTGGCTGGGATTACAGGCATCTGCCACCATGACCGGCTAATTTTTTTATTTTTTAGTAGAGACGGGGTTTCACCATGTTGGCCAGGCTGGTCTTGAACTCCTGACCTCAGGTGATCCATCCGCCTTGGCTTCCCAAAGTGCTGGGATTGCAGACATGAGCCACCATACCCGGCCCCTTTATTTTATTAATATCAGTTTCATTCCACTTATTTGTATGTCTCTTCTTGTGCTGGTGCAAAGTGACTTTTGTATTGTTGCTTTATATTTTGTTCTAATATTTGATACAGTTGGTTCCCTAACTATCTGAGTTTTCTGTCAGTCCCAGCCAGATCTTCAGAATACTCTAAAGCCATTTAGTAAGTTATCCAGTGAGATTTTTGCCAAAAAAGCGAATATAATTTGATATTAAGGGGGTGTCAAGCTGATAATTTAGAAATATTATCCGTGAGTCATATTAGCATATTTACAGGATTAATTGTAAAACTGGATCTTGAACAATCTTGGTGTAGAACCATGTATTAGAAGAGTCATAAGAGATGGGGAGAGGGGAAAGTGTAACACTAACTTGGATTAAGAAAGGCTGTTCATTATTAATTTTGCTCATCTGCTCCACGATGTGGGTAGAATCTTCTATCTTGCAGTACCTCTCAGTTGCCAGCAGAGGGCCACTCTTCTACAGAGCTCAATGATACATGATTTCTAAATCTGCTCTATCCAGCTGTGCTAGCTTAAAACCTGTAGCCTACGGTGGTGAGGGAGACAGGCCGGCTGCTCTCTGCAGCTTGGAAGGTGCTCCCTAACTCATGCTGAAAACATTTCTTTTAAGGCTTGTAGGCTGTAAATAAATCATTACTGTGTGGCTCATGCAACCACGTGACATAGACAAAAAAGGTGCAGAGCTGGAGTGAGAGGTGTGAGAAGAGAAAGTCTGGCCTTACTCTCATTTTGGGATTTTTGGAAGAGGTGGACGCTCATATTGTACTCCATAGCTGGTAGCATATGCCATAAATATCACACCACACTTGATGTCAATATGGATGAATGAATGAGCAATAACCATGAATGGGAAGGTCCCACATTCCTTGTACTTGCACTTACGAGAGGTACATATGGCCAGAGGAGGGTCCCATCTGTCATCCGCCTGGCACTGGCTCCAGGGACTGCCTTCCAGCGCATACCCATCTTCACACTCCAAAGTCACATAATCTCCATAGTGATACACTTTTTTCATTTCTAACTCCTTCGAGATTCCATTCATAAACTGTGGGAAGCTACAATTTACCTCTGAAATTAGATAAATCAAAAGGAAATTGATATTTTATTGTTGTTGGGTTTTTTTTTTTTTTTTTTTAAGACGGAGTCTTGCTCTCACCCAGGCTGGAGTGTAGTGGCACGATCTCGGCTCACTGCAAGTTCTGCCTCCCGGGTTCACGCCATTCTCCTGCCTCAGCCTCCCGAGTAGCTGGGAGCACAGGCGCCCACCACCATGCCCGGCTAATTTTTTGTATTTTTAGTAGATACAGGGTTTCACTGTGTTAGCCAGGATGGTCTCGATCTCCTGACCTTGTGATCCGCCTGCCTCAGCCTCCCAAAGTGCTGGGATTACAGACGTGAGCCACCGCGCCCGGCCGATTGTTGGTTTTAACTGCAGAATAGACGGATCTATGACTGCAAAACCTATTTTGCCCTTAGCTAAGAAAAAGCATGTTTTTAAACATGTTACTAATCTTCCTCCTCCAAAAGCCTTATAATTTAACATGTTTTGACTCCCATTTCTTAATGTAAAGTAATAGAATATGGAATGTACTCTGCATTCACTTTTGATTAACAGCTCTGCAACTGGAAAGCTGTGGAAAGATTAGGAATTAGGCTAATGGTGATCTAGCCCTGGAGCCACTTGGGTCATGCTGTAAGGAAACAAGAGTACCATGTTAATTCTCTCAGGCTTCACAACAAATACTGGCACTCTGCTCTTTATTAAATGCATACTTTTGGCCCATTTCTGCACATAGAACAAAGAAGTTAGTAAATCATGATTCTGAATTTAAAATTCATCTTTCTTTCTTTTTTTCTTCCTTTTTTTTTTTTTTTTTTTTTTTGAGTCTCACTCTGTCACCCAGGCAGGAACGCAGTGGTGCAATCTGGGCTCACAGCAACCTCCACCTCCTGGGTTCAAGCAATTATCCTGCTTCAGCCTCCCAAGTACGTGGGATGACAGGCATGTGCCACCATGCCTGATTAATTTTTGCATTTTTGGTAGAGATGGGGTTTCACCATGTTGGCTAAGCTGGTCTGAAACTCCTGACCTGAGGTGGTCTGCCCGCCTTGGTCTCCCAAAGTGCTGGGATTACAGGCCTGAGCCACTGTGCCAGGCCTAAATTTAAAATACATCCTTCTGATTAATTTACTTT
>NW_012101576.1:5414051-5470343 GCF_000951045.1 Mandrillus leucophaeus
TCCTGCCTCAGCCTCCTGAGTAACTGGGACTATAGGCATGTGCCACCACACACAGCTAATTTTTGTATTTTTAGTAGAAATGGGGTTTCACCATGTTGGCCAGGATGGTCTCGATCTCTTGACCTCATGATCCTCCCGCCTCAGCCTCCCAAAGTGCTGGGATTACAGGCATGAGCCACTGCACACAGGCTACTTTATTTTGTTTAACTCATCCTTAGCTTTACTTTCTTTTTCTGCCCAGCCATCAGCACATCCTTCATCTTCAAGCACAGACTTCTTTTCAGTTGTAATATTCTCAAAATTAGCCTACAATATTTTTTTCCTTGATAGAAACAAGAAGGCAAAGTGGTATTTGTTGTAATGTGGACTGTGGTCTTCCTGCATCAGAGCATTCTGATGAGTTTGTTAAAAATAGACTTTTGACCCCACTTCAAAACAGAATCAGAGGCCATGGAATGGAGTTTGAGAAACTTTTTAACAAGGTTCCCAGCTGATTGTGTTAATGCTCTGGATGGAGAAGCACTGCTATTGACTATGCAAAGAGGACAGTTAGTAAGATGAAATAAATTTTATGTAAATGAAAAGAAAGCAGCTGCCAAGAGGACAAAATATTATCCCTTTCATTATGCTCATTTCAGTGGTCTCTCAGCCTTATAAGCCTCATGTATCAGTGTTCCATACAACCCAGCAAGAATAAGAAATACCAAGAAATAAGTCACCTTTGCAATAATGATCCAATTGGCTCCAGATTCCCTGGTCTGTACAGAAAATGATGCCCTTTCCCACTAACAGGTAGCCGGGGTCACAAATGTAGCTGATTGTCATCCCAGGAAGATATAGAGATACGTGTCCTCCAATGTAATGCCCGTTCTGGATCTTGGGTGGATGTGGGCAGGCTAAGAACAAGTTCCCACACAAACACAAGAAAAGACACTCAGTTAAACATAGGCATATGAACACATGAACATATCCAATATCTCTGGCTATAGAGGTTCATGAAGACCTGAGCCAGCCAGGTCATAAGCCACTCACTCCTATTTGATCAGTGAAAGACAGGTTCTCTAAACCTAGACTTCTTGACATTTAAACACTATCCTTTACAGCCTCTAACTTCAAACTGGGTGAGATGGGGAAGTACCACAGGGATCGACAAGCTAACAATTCAGTGCTGTTCTGTCCTTACTGGAAGATGGAGCTGGTGTGGGCAGTCATAGCCACACTTGTGCCTACAGTTGTCAGGTACTGTCATTTAAAGCCAGACTAATATATCAAAGGAATGAGCTATGGAGGCTAAGAGTACAATCTCTCTTTATATATATATATAAAAAATACCACGCTCTCTTTATATATGTATATAGTTAAAGAGAGTACAATCTCTCTTTTTATATATATATGTATGTGTGTGTGTGTATATATATGTACACTTTAAGTTCTAGGGTACATGTGCACAATGTGCAGGTTTGATACATAGGTATACATGTGCCATGCTGGTTTGCTGCACCCATTAGGCTAAGAGTACAATTTTAAACTCTGCTTCTCCAGGGCCTCCTGAGTTCCCTTTATTAATATTGAGGTGAAGGATCAAATAAACATAGTCAGTGGCTTGAACAAACCCTTGGAAACAACATAAAAAGTATAAATCCTTACATCTGAGTTTCTTAAATTACTTTTATAGCACTATCAGTTCTGAAGTAAATTATGTCGTCATCGTGTACTTTTTGTGCAGCACATCCATCTATCCAGGATAAAGACAACTCATAGTAGTAGACGTAGAATAAAAGAGTATTTTCTTTAGCATTTGCTTTCAGTACTTTGAAAATATTCTCTACAAAATTTGGACCTCACCAGTTCTCTTCACTGTCCACCCCCTTCTCTCCTTACCTATCACACTCCTCACCCCATAGGAAGGACCATCAGAATACCAACAACTGAGACACAGTGTGCCTACTAGAACCCATTTGTCATTCACTTGGGAGGTAGTTCTGTCTCTGACATTCATAGCAAAGCCATTTTCACAAGCAAAAATGACTGCCAGTATAGAAATATGGAGGTTCTCACCTAGATATTCTGAACCCGTTTAGGATATGTGGAAGCAGGTACTAACCAGCAGGAACAGAAAGTTCACAGCGAGGGGCGGGGCTGCTCCAAACCCCATTCCCTTGAGGGTCACTTGTGCAGCGGATGGTGCTCTCCCCAATGAGGTTGAAGGTCATCCCTCTGTCTGGGTGGGGGTCGCATGTGTAAGATATTTCTTTTCCATAGGGAATATCTCCAAGGGGAGCTCCTGTGTGTCTCCCATTAAGGATAGCTGGAGGATTTGGGCAAAAGATTTCTAGAAAGAAAACAAGAGCTTTAAGTTCTATTAGAGTTTCACTTAAGATGACTGAAATAATAGTGACTTGTGACTGTGCGTTTAGAAAGAATATAACTAAGGTGGATGGAATTTAAATCTGTAAGGCTTTTGTTGAGAGGCAACTAACTGAAGTGAGGCCTAAATTACAGTTTATTGCAAAAGCCCAAAGTGTTCCTGGGCCACCCGGGTACCTATGTTCGTTATGAATTTGAAAAGTAATTGTTTTAATTTTTTAAAAAGGACCCATTTGGTTGCCCACTTTAACTCAGGCATAGTAAGATTCCTGGGTTGACAATGAGGTTCAAGACAGACAAAGTTTTGGTTGTCAGAGACCATAAGTTCCAAGGAAATCTATGAACTTTAATAATCATGAACTATCATCTTTAGCAATGTAAATGTTTCTTGGTGATTCAAGACCCTTATCATCAGGACCAACACCAAATTTCCAGTGGCGTCATCAGACACCAGTAAGGCTCTTTTGACTCAGATTAAATGGTGCCAAAGAGCCCTTTTTTCTTTCTTCCAATTTATTAACCATCATTTCTTCCTCCTTTTAGTCTGCTTAGAACAGTTCCTTCCCTAAAAGCACTTGATGCTTCTAATTTGATATGAATTTAGGAAGAGATGCCCAAGTTTATCACAATTATGTGTATAAAAAAGACTTAGTACATCAAACAATGATTGACTTCTCATGCTTGAATTTTACCTGTTTGTGTTTTCCTAAGTTTATTTATATATTTATTTTCAGCTTTATGTGTCTCTGTAAGGTTGAGTTTGTTGAATACTTGAGTTTCCTCAGGTATTAACTGTTCTTCACCATAATACTCACCACAAGGTATCCGAATTGATTTCTATAAGTTATTTTAACACAATACAAATTAAAATAAACATTTTCCAATAATCAGGAAAAAAAGGTTTAAAAAATTCTTGCCTTGCTTTAGTAGACAGAATAGAATCAATCAGTAATACCTTGGTATGTCAAACATGTACTTTCATCTAAGAGTTTCTGAATTTTTTCTGAATTTCAGCATATTTTATTTAAGCGGATGGTTTGGAAACTTAGGGCACCTCATCATTTCAGACACTGATTCATCATCCCAGCTCCTTCCACCATACTAATTTATCATATAACTCTGTTTTATTTTCTCTATAACATGCCTATTTAACTACCATTTTATGTATTATAATTTTTAGAATTTTGTTTACTTATTTATTTCCTTGTTCACAGTTTGCTTCAAGAAAATACACCCCAGGAAAGTAGGGAGGTGTCTTCACTATTCACTCACTATTCATTGCTTTTTCTACACATGGGAAGTCCTGGCACATGGGAAGCCTTATGTCATTAAATGCTGCAGGTTAAATAAGAAGCTGACTAAATTGTTTATGATATGTGAGGGGATAAAAGAACATAAAAATTTGGCTGGGCATGGTTGCTCACACTTGTAATCCTAACACTTTTGGAGGCCAAGGTAGGAGCATATCTTGAGCCCAGGAGTTTGAGACCAGCTGGGGCAATATGGCGAGATTCTATCTCTGCAAAAAAATACAAAAATTAGCCAGGTGTGGTGGCATGCACCTGTAGTCCCAACTACTAGGAGGCTGAGGTGCGAGCCCAGGAGGTTGAGGCTGCAGTGAGCTGTGATTGCACCATTCCACTTTGTCCTGGGTGACTGTGTCTCAAAAAAGAAAAAAAAAAAAAACATAAACATTTAAGAAAGATTCCTCCTTGATAAGAAAACTAAAAATAAATGACTAACTAAAACGTTCTGCACCTTTATGTCATCTAGTTTCTTGCTCACATTCCCCACAAAGTTAAACACTGTCATTAAACTAAGTGATTTACAGATTAGTAACAAAAACACATATCAGAGAAGACCTACAAGACCCTTCTTGAAATTCTTCCAACAAAGAAGTATTTTTATCCGTAATTTAGTTAAGTAAAGATCCAGACAACAGGTGATTCCATGAGGAAAAACACACTGGAAAACAAAAATAAGGAGCGTTATCCAAACCACATAGTTCTTTCTACTCACGTTCACACACTGGAACACTGCTATTCCAAAGGGCTTTCATTCCAGCCAAGACACAATGACTAGCAGACCTGCCTTTTAATCGGAACCTAAAGAAAAAAAAAAGTGGTAGCAAATGTGTGAGCAATTCCCATCTCTCCCTTGATTTCTTCACTAACAGATGCTCAGCTTCCTCACTGCCATTTTCCTCCTTGACTATCATTTGGTTCTTAGGTTCAGGCCCAGCTAAAACTCTTAGTTCACTGGGGATCTGAATTCTTCAGTAGCTGGCAGAAACTCAAAGGCCAATTTACTCTAAAGAACCATGGTACCCTGTGACTGGCAAAGCAATTGGAGCTGATGTGCATAATTGCCATATAAACTTCATAGCCCAGCATCACCTACAGAAGGCATGAACACAGAACCAGACTTCTCCATGGGCACAAGAGCTATAACCTTCAGGTGTCATCTTTCACTGATGGCTCTCTGACATCACACTTATTCTCATTAGTGGGTCATGAGGCAGAACAACTCTCGATTTGGTAAGCAAAGCCAGGAACATCTAGAAAGAGAATGTGGGCACTGTTCTTCTTGCCACTACAATTGTAACGGGCCAGAGGAGGCTCACAGAAGCATGCTGAACCACGTGCTCTAAGAAATAAAGAAAGGTGGGGGTAAGAGTCTTTGCTGCCCCGAAATGCCCAACTGATTATTGAGTCCTGCTTCCCTTCTGAAATCTGAAATCATTCTGAAATTAGACATCATTATTGGATGGTGCACTTTGTAAATGCCAAAGATTCCTTGGAAATCATTAAAAATAACTGCTTAATTGCCCAATCTAGTTATCCCTCCAGACTCATAGTGCACACCACCAAGAGTAATGGATACACATAAACAACTAATAATACCACTTGAAACTGATAGAAGCAGGAGGCAGACAAATCCTAGGCAGATGGGGCGGATCCCAATGAAACCCGACCTTCAAGTTGAAGACAGTTTAAAGCCTAGCTACAAGTTCCAGGTGAATCCATGCACTGGCTTGAAAACCTCTCTTCCTGTTTGGTGTGCTTTCCTCTGATTGCTCCTCACTCTTCATCTGTTTTACATATACCTGCGCTTCCCTAATTGGTTTTTACACTGCTGTGCCCACCTTTGAGTGGTGTCTTTGTTTTAGTCTTTTTTGCATACTCACAAACCAATCAGCACAGGCTCCCCATTCTGAGTCCATAAAAGCCCCAGAACCAGCCACACTGAGAGACAGAGAGAGACCCCCTGACTTCATCTGGGGGACCACCTCGTGTCTCCTCTCCACTAAGATCATCACTCAGTAAAACTCTTCTCTACCCTCCTCACCCTTTCATTGATACCATAACCTTATATTTCTTGGATGTGGGACAAGAACTCAGGACCCACCAAATACAGGTACAAAGAAGCCTGTAACGCTGTGGCCCTCCGCCCTCTGCTGTGGGAGGGCAGCTGCACCACGTGACAGGAAGCAGCAGTGGGTCAAGCCAGCCCCAGAGATGCAGGCCTGAGCGGGGCTACAGGATTGACAGAGCTGTTAAACACACCGCCATTGGTTGGGCTGTGGGCATTATCAAATGCTACGAGCTGTTAGCGTGCTGTAATACCCCCTCTGGGCTTCAGGGTCGTGGGCACCCCTGTTTGGGCACCACCACATTTCCTTCAGTGCGACATGCCTGGTCCAGCTGCAAGCACTGCTCGGACCCCATTCCTGTGCAGGTGCTTGGAGTGGCCAGCTGGACCCCACACTCGCTCACTCACACACCCTCTCCCACCAGGGGCTGAGTGTGCAGTCATGGGGGCCCCAGGGTCTGAGTCAGAGCACCAGCCAGGCGCTGCCTGGTGGGCCGAGTAGATGTGGTGTTTCCTGCGGTGAGCCCGGGCCCACACAAGACCTGGGCAGGGGCATTGCTGGCCGGAAGTCATTGGCTGGCAAAGTGGCTGAGAAGAATCCTGCATTAAAAGAATTACACTGGCCATTCCTGACCTGAAGATACATTATTGGGTGAAAATACACTTACCCATGCACTGTTACAGATTCCGCTGTTGATTGGTTTTAGGTTTCCTAAGCGACCTTTGCCTTCCTTATCATGGGACAAACAATTTTTGTCTTATTCCTCATTTTTTTTTCTAGCATAGCTTTTATAAAATTATGTTCTTTTGCCTCCAAATAAATACATACCCATTCACTTCAAGTTCCAACTGTGTACTCAAGATCAGTGACTGTATTTAGGTTTGTACCTGACATTGAGCTGTATGTGCCATTTTCTCATTGTCTTCTGAAAGTGGTGCCACTTAGTCCCTATCCTTATTTCTAAACTACCCTTCCATAAATTCATCTCTCTGGGTACTTCTTATCTACTAGGTCGGCTCCTGGTTTGGATTAACCCCTGAACTCACAGGAGTGATTCTCCACACTGAGTCCTTGGTCTCAACCCTGGGTCATACTCACCCTTCATCGCAAACAAAGGACACCTTTGCTCCAAGCTGGAGATTGAGTGGAAACAGCACACGGCCATGAGGAAGTTGGCCCAGGAATTCATCACAGTATTTCACTAGAAGAAAAAAATAAAACAACAGGAGTAAGACCTCCATGTGAGAGGGAAACAGCAATCTGGAAGCCAGAGAGTCAAGGCACCTGTACATATGGGGGCTTCAGGGCTCCAGTCTCCCTGGGGCGTGCAGTGCAGAGACGCAGCCCCTCTGAGGTCATAGCCGGGCTCACAGCTGTAGAACACTTCCTGCCCAGGTGAAAAGTTGTCCTGATGGCTTGGAGTATGCTCACCATGCAGGATTTCTGGAGGCGGCTGACACACTGTGGAAAGGACAGTTCCAGAGCACTTGTTAATTATGGGGGAATTTCCTTTGCTACATCTTAAGCTTGCCTGAGAGCTTAAAAATCGTCATTGCAGAGGGCAGCTATTAAAAGAGAAGATCGGTAGTTCAGTAGCCGCACGTCACTAACAAGGAAACCAAGGATACCAAGCAGAACTGTGACTAGAATCAAAGTCTCTCCAACACCTTGTCTGTGTTTTTTTTCTACTGAAACATGTTCCGAAGACTACAAGGCAGCATATTCCTCTTGCTTTCAACTACTGGTTATGGAGCACAGAGTCGTGAGTGTTGGTGGCTTGGCCGCTCTTCCGTTTCCTACAGAGGCAATCCCTCAAGCTCACGCGTAAGGCAGCAGCAAGGAGTACTGTTGCCAAGGTCTCATCTAACAGACACCTTCACCTAGTCTTCATTTTCCTCACTCCCTGTCCCTCTTTCAGCCAGCACAAGGCTGAACTGTTAGCTTCCTTTCTGTCCCTGTGACCAATTCTAATTCTTCCCACTCTGTGTTAAGCCAGTCATTTCAGCTAAGAAAAGAAGAGGCATCAAGAACAAAGTCATGGGGGCAGGGGGTGAGGGTAGGGAGGGGAGGTGGGGACAGTTAATGGGTACAAAAAAAAAAAAGAAAGAATGAATATGACATAGTATTTGATAGCGTGACAGGGTGACTGTAGTTAGTAATAACTTAATCGTAGGTTTAAAAATGAAAGAGTGTAATTGGATTTTTTGTAACACAAAAGATAAATGCTTAAGGGCATGGATACCTCATTCTCCATGATTATTTTACATTGCATGCCTGTATCAAAACATTTCATGTACCCCATAAATATATATACCTACTATGTACCCACAAAAATTAAAGATTAATAAATTAAAAATAAACAAAAAGAACAATCCCCCCTCAAAGAAAAAAAAAAGCTACAGACATTTTAGTGATAGAATCTATTGCTTAGACCATATTTTAACCGAAATATTGGCTGCCTCCATGCACATACAATTGGTGTGTTCTCAGGGCATCAAAATGCAGGCATGGTAGCTCAGGCCTGAAATCCCAGTACTTTGGGAGGCTGAGGCAGGAGGATTGTTTGAAGACAGGGGCTCAAGATCAGCCTGGGCAACATAGCAAGACACTGTCTCTAAAAATAAATAAAAATTAGCCAGATGTGGTAGTGTGTACCTGGAGTTCCAGCTACCTGTGAGACTGAGGCAGGAGTCTTACTTGAGCCCAGGAGTTAGAGGCTTCAGTGAACTATGATTGTACAACTGTACTCCAGCCTGGGCAACAGAGTGAGACCCTGTCTCAAACAAACAAACAAACAAACAAACAAAACAATCAGCAAACCTCCAAGAATGAATTTGAGCCTCAATCTGAACCATATATAATTATATATCAAGTATATATGTGTGTATATATATATGTTTGTTTGGATTTGAGCGAAACACTTTTTCTGAGCCTCAGTCTTTTCAGTTATAATGTGAAAGAGTTGAAGTCCAAGGCCTTTTTGATTTGATGCTCTCATTTTGGTCCTCATGGCTCACTTGCCTACTGTCCCACTCCAGGGATAGAGATATGATCACCACTATTACTCATTATTGTTCATTAGACATTCCACTGTACATGATCATTAGGCTCTGGAGTCAGAGCTTTGGAAAAGTTCTTTAATATCACTAAGACTCAGTTCTCTCAAAGTGAAATGGGGATACCAATAGTAGCTACCTCATATATTTGCTGTAAATGGTAAATTTAAAAATGCATATAAAATATGTCTACTATAGGTGAGAGAATAAGCCGTTACTTTGAGATAAGTATTAACAGAGATAACAGACAGTGAAGCTACTATAATGCTTAAAGTGTTTATGCCAATTTCATACTCCTTACACACTTCTTCCTTAATTTCAGCAACTCCTATCATCTATATGTACCCTCACACCCAGCAAAGTATTGATGGCTCACACTCACCCCTGGAGCAGTGTGGCAGCTTGGGCCCCCATCTGTCGTTGGTCTGGCACTGCACAGTGTGGGACCCTACCATGACAAAGCCGGGCTGACATCTAAATCTGACGATCTCATTGAGGGAAAAGAAACTCCTATTTCCTGGTACTCTAATTCCGTTTTCAACTTCTGGAGCTGTGCATTTATTAGTAGAAATACATTGAGGGGGAGGGCTGCTCCAAACACCAACTTGATCATCTTTGCTGGTGCAATATATTGACCGTTCTCCCACGAGCTCAAACAGCTGTTCTCCATCTGGTCCAGTGTGGCACTGGTAAGTTACCACTGTTCCACTGTGAAAAGATGTTCTGTTGTTGCTGTAGAAGTCTCCATTGGATATGGTTGGAGGTGGCTTACAAGATATGACTGAGAGAAGGAAGAATGTGGTAAAACAGCTTATTTTTTAATAATGAATTATTTTACTATGAATTTAAATACCAAATGCAAATAATCCAATAATTTTCTAAATGGAATTACAATACTGTCATTTTCTTAAAATATTTGCTAATAATCAGACATTTTTACCTAGTTGAAATTTAGGTATGTATGATACTGGTTCTGCTCATAGTTAAGTATTTCACCAAAAAAACATGTATTTTTTGGTTTACATATTTATAATTTTAAGTGGATAATACATGTGATTTTATCACAGATTGTTAAGGTACTTATCTACTGCTGGACATTTTCTCCTATAGGTTATTAAAGTAACCTCTTTGCAGGTTAAATATACCACTTCTGGCATTATTTATCAAGAAAAAGAGAGCAAAGGAAATACAAAAGATAAGGCATGAAAAATGAAATAATGGCAGATGTAGGGGCAATAAAATGATAAATGAACACTGTGTTCTGTCATAAGATAATAGTATTCACATATTGGCTAAGTGACTACACACACACACACACACATAACTAGTGTTGACTCAATTAAATGATTACTGACCTATAAGTGTAGAAGTGTAAAATTTTTTTTTAGAAGAATGATTAAATACTTTATTGAATATACAAACTTTGGAATATAATGCTCCCATTAAAAACCATTTTTCAAAGAATATTTAATGTCATGGAAAGATTTTTTTTTTGCATTCCTTTCTTTTTTTATGTTTTCAAGGTTTTATTATTATTACTATTATTATTACACTTTAAGTTCTAGGGTACATGTGCACAATGTGCAGTTTCATTACAAAAGGTGCCATGCCTAGAAAACTTCGTATAGTAAACTGATAGTTCTTTGATAATTTGAATTATTTCATAGAATTGCAAGTTCTTGGCAGGTATGGGAGGCACCTTGTATATATTCTCATTCATTTAGTCTTTAAAAGTCAATGTTAATTTAGCGGGGAGGAATATTAGTGAATACAATGAACACATTCATTGGAGGAAATTTTAAAAATATGGACAAAAAGAAAGAAGAAAATGAAAATGGTTCAAAGATAACTATTTGTAACAATTTAATTATATCCTCTTAGATACTTATGTGGATACATGCATATGTATGGATGGATGTGTTTTCTATACTACCATATTTGGTGGCTTAATAATAATCAGTCATGTAGCTTCACAGATATGCTCTTCCCACTTGGATGAGGCATCTCAACCTTTAATTCCTCATGGTGCACTTTTTTACATTTCTTAAAAACTTATAGCCATTAAAATACACCTTATTTTTTCTACTAGCTATTTTCAAACCATGCTGAACATTTAGGTTGTTTAACATTTTCCACAATCCCAAATATTATTGCACTGAGTATCTCTGGACCAAAATTATGGGACTATTTCATGATTATTTTCTTGGGCTAAATTCTGGGAAACGGAATTGTGTGTCAGAGGGTGTTTACTTTCAGGCTTTTGTTTATATTGGCCATTAGCTTTCTGGAAATCTGTGCCTACTTTTGCTGCCATCAATTCTGTGTGTGATGCTGATTTCTTCACAGCTATAACACTTTGCCAATTTGCAATCATTCTTTCATGTTTTTAAAGTTTTGGAGATTCATTTAAAAATATCTTATGGGAAAAATGGAGGGTCAGCTAATCAAGAACAAATACGACTAAAGACATGAGCCTAAAAGAATTGAAGGAGGATTAGAACTCAAAATGACGAGAGGATTAGGGAAATTGCTAAGAACTGTAAGAAGAGTTCTTTTTATTATTTGGATTAGAATAACAAGAAAATGAGTAGCCTACTTTGTGGAATTGTTACCTGATAGATAGTAAGAGTTGGCAAAGACAGATCTAATTTTGTCTAACGCCTTTAAAATGTACTCATTAAGGACAATACTCTCTATACTGGAAAGGTTTACTATTGTAATAGGAAAGTAGAGCTATTTTGCCTGGGTTCAAGCCCACAGTTTCAGATAAATCACCTTTTAAGATAAAGAAAAGCCAGGAAGACCATGAAGCATCTGACTCCTATTTTCAACTATCTGAGAGACTACTTCGTGCAAGAAGGATTTGATTTATTCTTCATACTCCAGGGGCAAGTCAGGATCACATAGAGGAATTTGTGGAGAAAAGTATTTCAACTTACTCTCACAAATAGGTGCCTCCTTATCCCATGTGACATTATTGCCTGAGACGAGACAAGTAGTAGATGGGGAACCAATGAGTCGAAACCTAAAGCAAAGGATAAAAAATGATTGTACTCTACACATATTTCCCATTTAACTCACCATTTAGAAAATAATAGCAGGTAGACACTAGATATTACAGGACAGATTACACCATGGCAGACCTCGGAAGGAAGAAACCCCATCTCCATCTGCAAATTAGTCCTTTCTTTTTAAGGACAAGCTTACATTTTGACCTCTCCAATTCATTTTTATTCCTAATCACTCACAACTGAATGAGATATTTCCCTTTTTCTTCATGGGACATTTTTGTATTTAAGTCTTTCAGAAACCTTGCAGTTATTTTATCCATGTGTACTTCCAGCAAAGAAATGACAAGCTCCTGGATTAAGTAGGGAAAATGTCTTACTGAAATACATAACACTATAGCACCTAGCTTAGCGACTTTCAAGCTTTGGGTGCTCAGATAGTCTCTTGCATAAAGGAAAGAACAATGGATTTACTCAGAAGAGTCAGTAAATGAGAGCCAGAGGAGACAGCTAAACACTCCTACACTTGAAAAGTAAAAGGCAGGGATACTCACCCACTTTGCCATAAAACTGTCTAGAGCAGGCCACAAAATGTAGAACATTTTGTCTTTTAAAAAATTTATTAAGTATCCATAATATTAACTGTGAACAATGTCACAAAGAATCCTGAGCAAAGCTATTCATGTGTTCTGGTGTAGAGCAGGGCTAAACTTGACCCAGTAAAAATTAAAGGGTAAAATGGAATGCCATATAACGATGAGGCAGTAACCGCAAGAGTTAAGAACTTTTCCTCTTGATTATGCAAGAAATATTATCAGGGCAGTAACCATTTGTAGCAAAGACTATGGTGCCATCCCCAGTATCCACTTTCCTCTCCTTCATTAGTAATGGAACCCTCTACTTTTAACTGGGCCATTGGCCACCTGCAATAAAGGTTTCACTTCTCATCTTTCCTTACAGCCAGGCACAGCCATGTTACTAACTTCTGGCCAGAGGATGTAAGCGGAGTGTCTTGTGCAACTTCTGGAAAGTGTCTTTAAAGGAATTGGCCTTCCCTTCTTCCCTGTGTCCTCTATACTGGCTGGAATTTGGACCACGAGATAAGATGGCGTCTCATTTTGAGGAGGTCAGAGTAGCAAAATGGAAGGAACCCAGGTTTCTGTGGATTATGGAGCCATTGTATACACGCTGGACTGCCTACTTTCGTGATTTTTAACCTGAGAGAGAAGTAAACTACTATCTATGTTTGAGATCCTGTTATTTTATTTCTTCTGTCTTTTACAGCTGGAATTCCTAGCTGATATACCAGCTCTTCCCAAAACAGTGACAGAAAGCTAAAGGGAACCATGTGACTATGGCAATAGTAGTCAATGTTTTTGTAGACACAGTGAGTCTCTTTTACGTTTTAGGTAGTGATTGAATTTTACTTATTGCTAGCCTGTTTAATATAGGCTGTGGTGTAAAAACTTTTCAAGTGTGCCAAGAAAAAAAATCTTAAAAATTGCTGCAAATAAACAAGTTGAGAACCACTGGAGTATGGAAAGAATAGGATAATCCTGTTATTACCTGTGTTTTCCTCTGCCTGTCTCCTATCATACATTTAAAAGTTGTCTAAGAGCACAGGATGATGGGTGTCCTCTGACTTTTGGCCTCCTAGAGGTTGTTTTGGGTGTGCTTGCTAAGCTAGAGCTTAATGTGACTAAGCTAGAACATTGGAGCCAAAATGTGAAGCAGATTCCAGCCTACGTATGGCTGCAAAAACACAGTGATTTTTTTTTTAATTTGATGTTATTTTTATGAACAAATAATAATTGCATATATTTATAGGGTAAAATGTAGTGTTTTGATATATGTTTCTGTTGCAAATGATTAAATTAAGCTAATTAACATGTCCATCACCTCACACATACTTGTTTGTGTCTCTGTGTGTGTGTATGTGTGTGTGTGGTGAGAATATTTAAAATCTACTCTTTTAGTAATATTTTTTTCTTTTCTTTCTTTTATTTTTGATAGGGTCTGGCTCTGTCACCCAGGCTGGAGTCCAGTGATGTGATCTTGGCTCACCGCAACCCTTGCTTCCCGGGTGCAAACCATTCTCCCACCTTAGCCTCCCAGTAGCTGGGACTACAGGTATGCGTTGCCACACCCGGCTAATTTTTGTATTTTTTGGTAGAGACAGGGTTTTGCCATTTTGCCCAGGCTAATTTCTAACTTCTAGGCTTAAGCAATTCGGATGCCTCTGCCTCCCAAAGTGCTACAGGCATGAGACACTGTGCCCAGCCGGCAATTTTGAAATACACATTATTATTAACTATAGTCATCACACTGTGGAATAGATCTCTGAAACTTGCTCCTTCTGTCTAACTGAAACTCTGTGCCCTTTGACCAAATCTCAGCTCCCCAGCTCTTCGTGCCTGGTAACCACCTTTCTACTCTCTACTTCTATGAGTTCAACTGTTTTAGATTTTACATGTAAGTAAGATCATGTGATATCAGTTCTTCTGTGCCTAGCTTATTTTGGAAGGTATTTTATGGCACAAAAACAGAAGGGATGTTAAAATGCATTTAAAATGCAAAATAATTGAAATGATGCAGGAATAGAGACACAGATCCCTAGAGCAAAGTGGGGGAAAACCCAAGAAATAGATACAAGTTTTTGTAAGAAATTTGCAGTGATAAAGATGGAATTTCAAGACACGGAAAACTGAATTATTCATTCATAGGACAAATATCTGAAAAGCTAAGCTAGATCTCTGCCTCATGACATGTGTATCAAAGATTAAATGTCAAAAATAAAACAATAAAAGAACTGGGTGATTTAGGCAAATGCTACTATGAACAACATTGATAAAATTGAATAATTACAAATAAACCTTTCTACATACAAATCCGAAGACAAACCACAGAGGAAAAATAATAAAAACAACTCTTATACATCAATTATAAAAAGGTGAACAACCAAGTAGAAAAATGGTAAAGAATTATGAACAAATAATTTACAAAGGAAAAATGGAAATAGTCAAATGAACATATGAAAAGTTTAGCTTCACTTATAACATGATAAATACACTTTAAAATGCAAATAAAATGCCATTTTTGCCTATTAGATTGGCAAATTGACAAAACCTAGTAGTAATATAAACTCAAAGAAAGAGTCACTGTTGTGACTCACTCCACAGGTCATGATCAAAGTTTAGTGGAGGGCACTTTGGCAATATGTACTGAAAGGCTTAAAACCGTGCATAGCCTTTTACCCAAATCTGCAAATCTTGTCTCTTGTGTCGATGTGAAGATCTGAATCCTTAAGCTGTCTTTGAAGTCAGTGAAGTCCTCCTCTCATTTCTTTTCATGTGTACAGGATCGTGCATTGTAATGTTTTTGCTAACAGCTGAAATGTGAAACCACTTTAATTCCAGATATCAAGGACTTTGTTAGGTAGGTTATGGACTATCCAAGTAATAACCAATATACAACCACTAAAAATGGTGTTGTAGAGTAATATATAATAATTAGAATAATTATACAATATCGTTCATAAGTATTAAAGATGGCTATAAAACCATGTACAATGTGAGTCGTTTGGTTTAAAATATATCTATATATAAAGATTTAAAGCTGTTAAATTTTTATTCATCCTTTCAGGAAAAAAACTGCATTTGTTTGAGAAACTACTTGAAGAAAAAGTGGGGACTATATGCAGACAGAACAATTCTGTTAAATACAGAGGTAAGGTATTTATTATTCCAGACAGGGAGTCCTAGGGAAAGAGCCTAGGCTTCAATAGAAGGATTTTACAGATATGGGACATCAGGTGAGGAAAAATTACAACATAATGACACTACAACGTATGTGTGCCTTAAAATACCTTCCAAAATAAGCTAGGCACAGAACTAATACCACATGATCTTTCTTACATGTGAAATCTAAAACAGTTGAATTCATAGAAGTAGAGAGTAGAAAGGTGGTTACCAGGCACTGAGAGGTGGGTATCGAACCCACCAATACCTTCCAAAATAAGCTAGGCACAGAACTAATACCACATGATCTTTCTTACATGTGAAATCTAAAACAGTTGAATTCATAGAAGTAGAGAGTAGAAAGGTGGTTACCAGGCACTGACAGGTGGGTATCGAACACCACCTCTGGTCTGGTGTCAAACACCCTTCTTGTTATTATCTCAGAATATTCTTTTGGTGGGTCTCATGACATTTACAGACATCTTGTCAAATTAAAAAAAGAATGTCATTGGAACTGATAGGAATTACATTAAATTTGCATACTAATTCAGGGATAATTAACATCACCACAACATTAAATCTTTTTAAAAAAATGTTATATCCTGCATTTCTTCAAGTATTTTTTTATGTCCCCCTCTTTTAAATCTTCTGCTTATAAGTCCTATATATTTCTTGTTAAATTTCTTTCTGGATGATTTTGTTTCTGTTGTGAATGATATTTTTACTCCTTATATTCTATATTGTTACCTATATAAAGGAAGTAATTAATTTATAAGTATTTATTTTTTGCTAGATATCTCACTACTATTTCTAATTAGTTCTAATAACCTTTCAAACAATTCCTTCGGGTTTTCAGGTAAACAACCATCAGTTAATAATAAATTTACCTTCTCTCTCTCTCTAGCTATATCCATATGTATATCTCTCTAAATATAGGGGGCTGTCATTTTACTGGTTTGAATTTCCACAACTACTTTGAATAACAGGAAGGGTGCCGAGTGCTCTTTTCCTTTGACCTTTAATTACATTCAAGCATGCTTTTAGATTTTAACCATTCATTATGTTTTTTGGCATTAGAGAGTATATTTATATGACATTTAAGAAAAGTTATACTCTTTAATATTGTAAGTTTGTGGATTTCCTAATTTGGAACCATTTCTGGAATAACTCTACTTGTTCAGCTTGCATAATTCTTTTAATATTGTTTTTATTTAATATTCAAATTAAGATGTTTAGCATTTATATTAGCAAATGAGCCAGAGATATATTTTATTTTAATTTCATTTGTAATCTTTGGCAAACTTTAATATGACTATAATTTTATTTCTGTGTTCCATATCAGTTTAAATAATATCAATACTTGGATTATCTATTTCTTCAAGTTTAAAAAGAGTTACAAAACTGGGCCATTGTCTTTTTTTGAAGGTGCTTCTTTGTGGTGGTTTTAAATATGTACACAAATTATTTTACACATGTCCCTTCAAGTGATGGAGCCCATTTCCTCTCTTTTTGAATGTGGGTTGTGCTTCGTGACTTGATTCTAATGAATAGAATAAAGTGGAAAAGATAGTGTGCAACTTCAGAGGCTAATCACAAAAAGCACTGCAATGTTTTCCTCTCTTTTTGAGATGCTCGTTCTGGGAGAGGCCAGTTGTCCTTTGGAGATGCCCATGTGGTGAGGAACTGAAGTGCCCTGCAGTCCAAGCCAAGAACAAAAGATGCCACCAAGAGATTAAAAAGACAACCCACAGAATGATAGAAAATACGTGAAAATCCTATCTGATAAGAGTTTAATACTTAGAACATATAAAGGACTCCTGTAACTCAGTAACAATGAAACAAACAACCCAATTAGGAAGTGGGCAAAGGATGAGAATAGACATTTTTCCAAAAAAGACATACAAATGGCGAATAAACACACGAAAAGATGCTCCACATCATTAGTCATTAGGGAAATGCAAATCAAACTGACTTCAGTCCCTTTTAAGGTGGTATAATAATATTTTTTTTAAAACCAGAAAATAACAAGTGTTAGTGAGGATGTAGAGAAATTGGAACATTTGTGCATTGCTGATGGGGATGTAAAATGGTACAGCAGCTGCGGAAAATAGTCTGACAATTCTCCAAAAAGTTAAACAGAATTACCATATCCCCCAGCAATTCCACTTCTGGGTATATACCTAAAAGAATTGAAAATAGGGACTCAAACAGATATGGGTTTATCGGCAATTCTGCCCATTTTAAAGTACACCTGGTAAATTGTATTTTTCTTCTGACATGGTACATTTCATGGATATTTTAAATTTTATTAGAATAGAGAAGATATAATATTTTTATCAAGTATTAAATCTCTTCAATATCAACAGGGTTATGTTTTCTTTCTCATTCACATGTATTTGTAGAATTGTTATTTTGTGAAATTACAATTGACCCAGTCTGTTTGTTTTATAATTGGTCACTTTAAAGAATCTGCTTTTAGATTTCTTTATCATTTCTATGATTTCTTTTTTCCTTATGCATTACTTTATTAATTCCTCAGTCCAACAGCCTTTTACGTGTTTTTAATAATTTAAAAATTGTTAAGCAAAATGTTTTCTTCATTTATGTGAATTTTTTCCTGTCAAATAACAAAAAGGATTGAAAAATTCCTCTGAGGACAGTTTTGGCATCAGCACCCCAGAAATTTTTATGAGTAATATATGTTTCAGCATTCCTAATGAAGAAGCTAAATAATGTAAGGCTTACCATTCTAGGCTGTTGAAGCTGACTGGCAATATTCTAATTCTAACCTCAACCTGCCATATGAATTTCGACAAATTAGTTAACCTGTCTGTCTCAGTTTTCTCTTCTATACAATGAGGAATATGCATGATATCCCATTCAAAGGGTATTTTAAAGACTAAGTAAACCAATTCATGTAAAGGACTTAGAAGAATGCTTGAGGCACATACACTCAGTGATCATTAGCGATTGTTATTCTCCAGGTAATCTGCAATGGCTGTTTTTAAATTTCTCTTTGATCAAGATCTAAGGTACTCTGTTTTCTAAAACTTTGAATTTTTAATGTATTATTTTCTCATTAATTCCTAGTTTTTGGTGTATTGTGATGAGAAAATATAGCCATTTTGATATCTTTTATGTGCAAATTTATTGAGGTATACTCTGTGGAGTTATATCAACTTTTATAAATGGTTTTTATAACTGTGATAAAGGTTTCAAAGTTGAACACACAAGAATCAAAGCAGCTTATTCCTCAACATGTGATTTTTTGTACACTTATTTGCCCAATCTGAAGTTTTCAACTATTATTATTTTGCCAATTTGTCTTTTTATTTATTTTAGAAAATCCTCTGACTTTGCATAATGACAAGAATTGAAGAAAAATAATGCTCTCAATCCCTTCATCTAACCAGAGATTCTCACCCTATGGCTTACAGGCCAAATATGTTCTATAGCCCGTATTTGTAAATGAAGCTTTATCAAAATACAATCACACATTCATTTGTCTAGGGCTATTTTTCCACTGCAATGGCAGAACTAAGTAATTGCAATAGATATGGCATGGTCTGCAAAACTGAAAATTTTACTATCTGGCTCTTGACAAAAAATGTTGCCATCTCTTGCTCAAAACAATCTATGTTTCATTTGTCCAGGTTAACATCTACTCCTTAGTTATATGCTTAAGTTGCACCTATTTTCAGAAATTTAACAACATGATTTTATAGCCTATATATTCACTTATAATACCATGTATATTTTGTCACTCCCACCTCCATCTCAGGTGGTTCTGATTTTTCCAAACTCAATCAAACACACATATGTATATAGGATATCTCCTCCAAATTTGTCATTATTTTTCCAAATTGAGAACAAACTCTGTATGCTTCTTGGCAAATTATTTTTTTCTATTAACGTCACAACATGGTCACTCATTCAAATCCTAAACAGATATCTAATTAAGTCTTCTTGATTGCTGCAAAATAGTTCATAGTAGATGTCTTATGATTTATTCAACCTACTGCTAATAGAAGGATGTCAGGATTGTTTGCTCTTTTTGCTTATATAAACAATATTGCAATAAAGAACCTATTGTAATTAATACTCCTTTTCCTAGGAGTGGGATTGGTAGCTAAGAAGATATCTATGCTTTCCTCGTTTGTGGATAGTGTAAGATTTTTTTTTTTTTTTGAAAGCTGCAGCAACTCACATTCCAACGAGCCACTATAAGAAGGTTCCTTTTCCTCAAATTCCTATTTACCTCTACTTCCCTCTTTTAAACTTTTATTAATGTGACCGTGAAAACATGAGCTATCGTTGCTTTAATTTGCATTTCCCCAAACCATAGTGAAGTTGAGCTTTTTTGCTTAAATATTTATTTTAGCCATTTATTTAGGCCATTTTAATGTTTCCTTTTGTGAATTGACTGTGCATATTCTTTACTCATTTTTATATCGGGTTGTCTATTGCTTATCTATTGTTGTGTGCTCTTAACTTTCTCTCAGTTTTACCTAATACAAATTTCCCTGCAGTCCATTTTCTGTTAACATATGGCATATTTTTGCACACTAGAATTTTAATTCTCCCATATGTCACTGTGTTGATACATAGATCTAATGGCCAATCTGGTTGGGAAGGTGACCATCCTCTTTCTCCCTGAGTGCTCCTTCCCTAGCCAGCCAGATGATCCCAGCTAACCCTGGCTAACTCCAAGATGCTGTGTGTTTGGTCAGAGAAGACCTCCTTTCCAGTGGTGGGAGACAGTTCTTTAGTTAAGAGTACATGTGTTACAGAGCTCTGCCTTCGAAACAGCTGAATGAGCTCTTCTATATATCAGTATTTGCTTGATGTATTTCAATACGTTAGTTAGCACTCTCTTGTTCAAAATTTCTTGTCTTCAGGCCAGGCGTGGTGGCTCCCGCCTGTAATCCCAGCACTTTGGGAGGCTGAGGCAGGTGGATCACGAGGTCAAGAGATCGAGACCATCCTGGCCAACATGGTGAAACCCCGTCTCTACTACAAATACAAAAATTAGCTCGGCACGGTGGCACACGCCTATAGTCCCAGCTACTCAGCAGGCTGAGGCAAGATAATAGCTTGAACCCTGGAGGCGGAGGTTGCAGTGAACCGAGATGGCGCCACTGCACTCCAGCCTGGTGACAGAGCGAGACTCCATCTCAAAAAAAAAAAAAAAGTTCTTGTCTTTATTGTGCACTGGACCAAGTATCAATATCTTAAACAAAAATTTTAAATCGTATTTGATACGTTTTAATTTAAATTCTTACTTTTCTTATACTGTTTCTGTTTTTTTCTTTCTTAATATCGCATAATATATTTTAATTTTTTTTGTCTTTCTTATTGTTGTAAAAGAGATATAACATAAAATTTACCATTAAAACCATTTTAAGGGTATGATTCGTGGCATCAATGACATTCACAACGTTATACAACCATTATCACTGCTTAGTTCCATAAATTTTCACCATCCCAATGAGAAACTGGATGTACTGAGCAGTACCTCCTTATTCTCCCCTTCCACTGGTTATCTCTAATCTATTTGTGATCCAATAAATTTTCTTATTTTCGGCACTTCATAAAAGGGGAATACAGTATTTATCCTTTTGTGTCTGGCTTATTTCACTTAGCATAATGTTTTTAAAGTTTATGCATCTTGTAGCATGTATCAGAACTCTATTCTTTGTATAGCTGAAGAATATTCCATGGAATGTATAAGCTCCATTTCGTTTATCCATTCATCTGCTCATAGATTACTTGGGTTGTTTCTACCTTTTGGCTATTCTGAACAAAGCTGCTACGGACATTGGTATTTGAGCATCTGCTTCAGTCCTTGTTTTCAATTTCTTTAGATATATGCCTAGGAGTAGAATTGATGGTCATATGGTAATTCTATGTTTAACTTTTTGAGGAATCACCAAACTGTTTTCCACAGTGCTGCACCATTTTACATTTCCACCAGCAATGTATAAGGGTTCTAATTTCTCCACATCCTCGCCAATACCTTTTATTTCCTGTTTTTTTTAAAAAAAATTATAATCATCCTAATAGGTACAAAGGTTGATTTGCACTTCCCTAATGACTAATGATGTTGAACATCTTTTTATGTGTTTATTGGCATTTCTATATGTCCCTTGGAGACATGTCTATCACATCATTTGCTCATTTTCAATTACCGAGTTTTCAGTGCACAGGTCTTGTGCCTCCTTGATTAAATTTATTCCTAAGTATTTTATTCTTTCTGATGCTACTGTAAATAGAATTTTGACCATACTTAGAAGGCTTTGTCTTTCTAAAGGGGGAATCGGAATCATTCACATTTACTATTATAACAGACGAGTTTGATCTTACTTATAGTGTTCTTTCATTTTTATTTATTTAACAATTCTATGGGCTGGAACTCAGCACTGTACAAAACAAACTCCATTCTTGCTCTGCTAAATAGAGTTTTTTTTGGTAATATATAATATTGTATTTTGTAATATAAAATATTGTTATATTTAAATGTTGTATATCATGTAAATAAAATTTATATCAATATTTTTATTGATAATAAATAATAGATTTTATCACTACAGCTAGGAAGTTAGGAATGAAGTAAGAAAAACTATAATACACTTACACTATGTAGAGGATAAATATTCTTGACATAAAAATAAGAGAAAATGGTACTTTACACCAGTATACAATCAAAATGTTAAAAATCAGATTTATATAATATTTATTTATATCAAATGTATTATTTTTATAATACAGATGAATTTTATGTTATATATAATATATATATTTATAAAACCTTCTCCCTGTGCTTTGTACCATACTTGCAATAGCCTTTTCCTATCTTTGCTTGAAGGCCTTCAAGCCCTAGTTCTCAAACTTTTTTGGTCTCAAGAATTCTTTGCACTCTTAAACATTTTTATTATTGTTATTACTATTAATATTATTATTTTTTGAGACAGAGTTTCACTCTTGTTGCCCAGGCTGGAGTGCAGTGGCACAGTCTCGGCTCACCGCAACCTCCGCCTCCCAGGTTCAAGTGATTCTCCTGCCTCAGCCTCCCAAGTAGCTGGGATTAGAGGCATGCACCACCACGCCTGGCTAATTTTGTATTTTTTAGTAGAGACAGAGTTTCCCCATGTTGGCCAGGCTGGTCTCGAAGTCCCGACCTCAGGTGATCTGCCCGCCTCGGCCTCCCAAAGTGCTGGGATTACAGGCATGAGCCACCGCGCCCGCCCACTTTAAAAATTGTTAAGGACCTCAAAGTGGTTTTACCATTGGAGCTTATATCTGTTAATATTTATTACATTAGAAAAACTGAGGCATTAAAACACATTTTTAAATTCACTTCAACATAATAATACTGGTTTCCCAAAACAGACAGAAAGCTTGCTAGCTCTTGTTTCTCTAACCCCTCTTTTGTTTTATGGACCAAGTTGTTTCACCCTTCTGATTATCTTTTAAAATTTGATTTTTAACATATATATTTCGATTTTATACTGGTGTGAAGTACCATTTTCTCTTTATTTTTTATGTCAAGAATATGTGTCCCCCACATATTAAAAGTTTATGATGGTTTTCCTTACTTGATCTCTAACTTCCTAAAGTGATAAAATCTATTTTTTATAACAAGTTTCTTCTTTTCATATTACACGAATTATCTTTCAAGAATTAGTCCTGCTTTGATATTTTATTTCCATATTAAATAAAACAGTTTTAGTGACCCCATTTAACTGATTTTGTGCCCCATTAATATTTCTTTGATACAACACCATTTGGAATTTTGATTTCTTCTTCAAAAATAAGACTCCCACAGCTTTGTGGGAGTTTTTCGTTTTGTAGGCAGTGTATCTAATTGGTATATGTTTGGGGTTCCTGCTTATTTAAGATGATGCATCTGTGCCTTGCAGATGAATGGTAGCTTGGCTGAGTACAGAAATTGTATTGTACAACATTTCCTCTCAAACACTAACTTCTACTACTTAGTGTTACAGAACAGAAGCTTGGTGTTAATATGAATTTCTCGTTTTCTGTTTATATCTGGAGAGTGGCACTATTTTGTTTTTATATCTGGATGGCATAATTTTCTCCATGTAGGGCCAGGGCCCATTATTGTTAATCTTGATTTGTTTAGTAAGCCTTCAAGGATCAATTTGGTATTTTTCTTTATAGCCTGAGAAATTATCTTCCATTATGTGCTAATTAATGCTTCTACTCATTCTGCTTTCTTTTATTTCTTTTCTGGAATTTCTGTATTATATTCCTGTGTGTTTGTGTGTATATGTGTGTCATTTCAAGTCTGGTCCTTGATGAATTCTGGAGAATTCAATCTTGTCTTCATGATCCCTTTGGTGTTTTTTTTTTTTTTCTGGGGGTAGAGGGCAGGCTCCAATCTACCAGTCACTACTCCTTTTCAGACACCCATGTTTTTCATTCACATCTCAACTTTTCTGATATCAGATAATTAAATCTTATAAATGCCTCTTATAGTTTCATCAATTCTATGTTACAAACACGTATGAGAGGTTTCTAAAGATTGTCCCCTGTTTATTGGAGTAAACTGTTGTGCAGATGAATATTTCTCAGATCTCTTAGGTTGATTTCTTTTATTTTCAATTGCTTTATCTTGCCTTAGATATGGTGATATTTTGTTTTGCTTACATAGGGAAATCTATGTTCATTCACAATGGGAGGTGAGAAGAGGTTGGTCAAGGGGTTGTGTGAAAAGCAGTTTAAATCATCCAGGCTCAGACAGTTAGAAAGGATGAATACTGACTCACTCTAGTGATAGAATAGAATGAGGTTGATGACAAGGGGCATTTAGTTATTGCAGTAAAATTTAATGTATATCATGTTTTCCCTCTCTGAATTTATCATGGCAACCAAAAATGAGTACATAGTCTTTTTTTATTATTATTATACTTTAAATTCTGGGATATATGTGCAGGACGTGCAGATGTGTTACATAGGTATACACATGCCATGGTGGTTTGCTGCACCCGTCAACCCATCATCTACATTAGCTGTTTCTCCTAATGCTATCCCTCCCCTAGACTCCTACCCCCTGACAGGCTCCAGTGTGTGATGTTCCCCTCCCTGAGTCCATGTGTTCTCATTGTTCAACTCCCACTTATGAATGAGAACATGCGATGCTTGGTTTTATGTTCCTGTTTTAGTTTGTTGAGAATGATGGTTTCCAGCTTCATCCATGTCCCTGCAAAGGACATGAACTCATCCTTTTTTATGGCTGCATAGTATTTCATGGTGTACATGTGCCACATTTTCTTTATCCAGTCTATCATTGATGGGCATTTGGGTTCGTTCCAAGTCTTTGCTATTGTGAATAATGCTGCAATAAACATACATGTGCATGTGTCTTTATAGAAGGATGATTTACAATCCTTTGGGTATATACTCAGTAATGGGATTGCTAGGTCAAATGACATTTCTGATCCTAGATCCTTAAGGAATCACCACACTCATCCACAATGGCTGAACGAATTTACACTCCCACCAACAGTGTAAAAGCATTTCTATTTCTCCACATCCTCTCCAGCATCTGTTGTTTCCTGACTTTTTAATGATCGCCACTCTAACTGGCATGAGATGGTATCTCAATGTGATTTTGATTTGCATTTCTCTAATAACCAGTGATGATGAGCTTTTTTTCATGTTTGTTGGCTGCATAAATGTCTTCTTTTGAGAAGTGTTTGTTCACATCCTTTGCTCACTTTTTGTGGGGTTTTTTCTTGTAAATTTGTTTAAGTTCCTTGTAGATTCTGAATATTAGTCCTTTGTCAGATGGATGGATTGCAAAAATTTTCTCCCATCTTGTAGGTTGCCTGTTCACTCTGATGGTAGTTTCTTTTGCTGTGCAGAAGCTCTTTAGTTTAATTAGATACCATTTGTCAATTTTGGCTTTTGTTGCCATTGCTTTTGGTGTTTTAGTCATGAAGTCTTTGCCCATGCCTATGTCCTAAATGGTATTGCCTAGGTTTTCTTCTAGGGTTTGTATGGTTTTAGATCTAACATTTAAGTCTTTAATCCATCTTGAGTTAATTTTTGTATAAAGTGTAAAGGAAGGGGTCCAACTTCAGTTTTCTGCATATGGCTAGCCAGTTTTCCCAATACCATTTATTAAATAGGGAATCCTTTCCCCATTGCTTGTTTTTGTCAGGTTTGTCAAAGACTAGATGATTGTAGATGTGTGGTTGTATTGTAGATGTTATTTCTGAGGCCTCTGTTCTGTTCCACTAGTCTATATATCTGTATTGGTACCAGTACGATGTTGTTTTGGTTACTGTAGTCTTGTAGTATAGTTTGAAGTCAGGTAGCATGATGCCCCCAACTTTGCTTTTTTTGCTTAGGATTGTCTTGGCTATGCAGGCTCTTTCTTGGTTCCATATGAACTTTAAAGTCGTTTTTTTTTTTGTTTGTTTGTTTGTTTTTCTAATCCTGTGAAGAAAGCCATTGGTAGTTTGATGGGGGTAGCATTGAATTTATAAATTACCTTGGGCAGTATGGCCATTTTCACGATATTGATTATTTCTATCCATATTCATGAAATGTTTTTCATTTGTTTGTGTCCTCTCTTACTTCCTTGAGCAGTGGTTTGTAGCTCTACTTGAAGACGTCCTTCATATCCCTTGTAAGTTGTATTCCAAGGTATTTTATTCTCTTTGCAGGAATTGCGAGTGGGAGTTCACTCATGATTTGGCTCTCTGTTTATCTATTATTGGTGTATAGGAATGCTTGTGATTTTTGCATTGATTTTGTATCCTGAGACTACTGAGGTTGCTTATCAGATTAAGGAGATTTTGGGCTGAGACAATGGGGTTTTCTAAATATATAATCATGTCATATACAAACAGAGACAATTTGACTTCCTCTCTTCCTATTTGAATACGCTTTATTTCTTTCTCTCACCTGATCGCCCTGGCCAGAACTTCCAATACTATGTTGAATAGGAGTGGTGTGAGAGGGCATCCTTGTCTTGTGCTGGTTTTCAAAGGGCATGCTTCCAGCTTTTGCCCATTCAGTATGATATTGGTGTGGGTTTGTTATAAATAGCTCTTATTATTTTGAGATACATTCCATCAACGCCTAGTTTATTGAGAGTTTTTAACACGAAGGGCTGTCGAATTTTATCGAAGCCCTTCTCTGCATCTATTGAGATGATCATGTGGTTTTTATCATTGGTTCTGTTTATGTGCTGGATTACATTTATTGATTTGCATATGTTGAACCAGCCTTGCATCCCAGGGATGAAGCCAACTTGATCATGGTGGATAAGCTTTTTGATGTGCTGCTGGATTCAGTTTGCCAGTATTTTATTGAGGATTTTTTGCATCAACGTTCATCAGGGATATTGGCCAGAAATTTTCCTTTTTTGTTGTGTCTCTGCCACGTTTTGGTATCAGGATGATGCTGGCCTCATAAAATGAGTTAGGGAGGAGTCTCTCTTTTTCTGTTGTTTGGAATAGTTTAGAAGGAAGGTACCAGCTCCTCTTTGTACCTCTGGTAGAATTTGACTGTGAATCTATCTGTTCCAGGGCTTTTTTTGGTTGGTAGGCTATTAATTACTGCCTCAATTTCAGAACTTGTTTTTGGCCTATTCAGGGATTCGACTTCTTCCTGTTTTAGTTTTGGGAGGGTGTATGTGTCCAGGAATTTATCCATTTCTTCTAGATTTTCTAGTTTATTTGCGCAGAGGTGTTTATAGTATTCTCTGATGGTAGTTTGTATTTCTGTAAGATCAGTAGTGATATCCCCTTTATCATCTTTTATTGTGTCTATTTGATTCTTCTCTCTTTTCTTCTTTATTAGCCTAGCTAGTGGTCTATTTTGTTAATCTTTTCAAAAAACCAGCTCCTGGATTCATTGATTTTTTGAAGTTTTTTTCGTGTCTCTATCTTCCTCAGTTCTGCTCTCATCTTAGTTATTTCTTGTCTTTTGCTAGCTTTTGAATTTGTTTGCTCTTGCTTCTCTAGTTCTTTAATTGTGATGTTAGGGTGTTGATTTTAGATCTTTTCTGCTTTCTCCTGTGGGCATTTAGTGCTATAAATTTCCCTGTACACACTGCTTTAGCTGTGTCCCAGGGATTCTGCTGTAGTGTGTCTTTGTTCTCATCAGTTTCAAAGAACTTACTTATTTCTGCCTTAATTTCATTATTTAGCCAGTAGTCATTCAGAGAAGTTGTTCAGTTTCCATGTAGTTGTGTGGTTTTGAGTGAGTTTCTTAATCCTGAGTTCTAATTTGATTGCACCGTGGTCTGAAAGACTGTTTGTTATGATTTCCATTCTTTTGCATTTTGAGGGTGCTTTACTTCCAATTATGTGGTCGATTTTAGAATAAGTGCTATGTAGTGCTGAGAAGAATGTATATTCTGCTGATTTGGGTGGAGAGTGCTATAGATGTCTATTAGGTCTGCTTGGTCCAGAGGTGAGTTCAAGTCCTGAATATCCTTGTTAATCTTCTGTCTCATTGATCTGTCTAATATTGACAGTGGGGTGTTAAAGTCTCCCACTATTACTGTGTGGGAATCTAAGTCTCTTTGTACGTCTTTAAGCACTTGCTTTATGAATCTGGGTGCTCCTGTATTGGGTGCATATATATTTAGGATAGTTAGCTCTTCTTGTTGCATTGATCCCTTTACCATTATGTAATGCCCTTGTCTCTTTTGATCTTTGTTGGTGTAAAGTATGTTTTATCAGAGTCTAGGATTGTAACCCCTGCTTTTATTTGCTTTCCATTTGCTTGGTAAATATTCCTCCATCCCTTTACTTTGAGCCTGTGTGTGTCTTGGTACATGAGATGGGTCTCCTGAATACAGCACACCAATGGGTCTTGACTCTTTATCCAATTTGCCAGTCAGTGTCTTTTAATTGGGGGCATTTAGCCAATTTACATTTAATGTTAGCATTGCTATGTGTAAATTTGATTCTGTCATTATGATGCTAACTTGTTATTTTTCCCGTTAGTTGATGTGGTTTCTTCATATTGTTGATGGTCTTTATAATTTGGTATGTTTTCGCAGTGGCTGGTACCAGTTATTCCTTTCCATGTTTAGTGTTCCCTTCAGGAGCTCTTGTAAGGCAGGTCTGGTGGTGACAAAATCCCTCAGCATTTGCTTGTTTGTAAAGGATTTTATTTCTCCTTCACTTATGAAGCTTAGTTTGGCTGGATATGAAATTCTGGGTTGAAAATTCTTTTCTTTAAGAATGTTAAGTATTAGCTGCCACTCTCTTCTGGCTTGTAGGGTTTCTGCAGAGAGATTCACTGTTAGTCTGATGGGCTTCCCTTTGTGGGTTACCTCACCTTTCTCTCTGGCTGCCTTTAACATTTTTTCCTTCATTTCAACCTTGGTGAATCTGACAATTATGTGTCTTGGGGTTGCTCTTCTCAAGGAGTATCTTTGTGGTGTTCTCTGTATTTCCTGAATTTGAATGCTGGCCTGTCTTGCTAGGTTGGGGAAGTTCTCCTGGATAATATCTTAAAGAGTGTTTTCACACTTGGTTCCATTCTCTCCAGCACTTTCAGGTACACCAATCAAACGTAGGTTTGGTCTTTTCACATAGTCCCATATTTCTTGGAGGCTTTGTTCACTCCTTTTCATTCTTTTTGGTCTTCATGCTTTATTTCATTAACTTGATCTTCAATCTCTGATATCCTTTGTTTCAGTTGATCAATTTGGCTATTGATACTTGTGTATGCTTCATAAAGTTCTTGTGTTGTGTTTTTAGCTCAATCAGGTCATTTATGTTCTTCTCTAAACTGGTTATTCTAGTTAGCAATTCCTCTAACCTGTTTTTCAAGGCTCTTGCTTCCTTGCATTGGGTTAGAACATGCTCCTTTTGCTTGAAGGAGTTTGTGATTACCCACCTTCTGAAGCCTACTTCTGTCGATTTGTCAAACTCATTCTCCATCCAGTTTTGTTCCCTTGCTAGCAAGGAGTTGGGATCCTTTGGAGGAGAAGAGGCTTTCTGGTTTTGGGAATTTTCAGCCTTTTTGTGCTGGTTTTTCCTCGTCTTCATGGATTAATCTATCTTTGGTCTTTGATGTTGGTGACCTTTGGATGGTGTTTTCATGTGGACGTCCTTTTTGTTGATGTTAATGCCTTCCTTTATGTTTGTTAGCTTTTCTTCTAACAGTCAGGC
Source organism: Mandrillus leucophaeus (assembly GCF_000951045.1). NCBI lineage: Eukaryota > Metazoa > Chordata > Mammalia > Primates > Cercopithecidae > Mandrillus > Mandrillus leucophaeus. The sequence goes on from NW_012101576.1 coordinate 5,443,758, forward strand.
CCCTCTGCTGCAGGTCTACTGGAGTTTGCTGGAGGTCCACTCCAGGGTCTTTAAAAGCCCCTTCTCAGTTGAGGCAATGGCTTCTGGTGTGGCTACTTGTCCCAAGGAGAAGTCAAGAACAAGAACCCCATAGTGTTCTCCTCTTTGTGTGCACTTTGATGCATTATCTTCCAGAGCTTCTGTTACAATTAAGATTTACCCTCCCAAACCCTGCTTCAGAGTCCTCCAACTCAACGGTAGTACCTACCGATCTCAGTTAAGGAGGTTCGCATGGTTCAACTACCTTTTTTCCTTTCACTTATTTGTAAGCTGCTCCTTTTCATCCAATGAATGCCTGACCAGGTTTCACGTGTACCACCTTTGACAGGAACATGGTGCCCTCACCTGGTTTACAATACAATACATATTGTTCCTTCTTTTTTGTATTCCTTTGATAATATGCTATGTCCAAGGTATCATCTCCATCTAGAAGTCCTATTGCTTGCTTTTAAAGTAAAGGTAGCAATAGTTTAGTTTGTCTATCTGAGACTGGATCCAAAGTTGCTCTGCTGTTCTGGAACTCATATTCAAGAGATGGTATTCTCAACTCACCCTTCATTACAAGAATAATTAACTGTTGATCCAAACTGGGTATCTGTGTTTATATGCACCATTCCATTGAAGGGTTCTGGAGGAGTTCCACATGATTTTCCTAGGGGGAAGAAGCAGAATTTGGGATTAAGTGTAGAGTTCAACTTACGTTTGTTTGTAAGGTTCAAACTGGAGTGTGGCATACTAAACAGCATATACAGTTCCAATTGTTTAATGGAATTGACTGCTTTGAAGAAACTTGGCATACAACTTCAGAACCATGCAGCTACAGAACACCACTTTAAAAAAGACTACCTTATATCTCCCAGTAAAAGTTATGTATGGGCTCACGCTTGTAATCCTAGCACTTTGGGAGGCCAAGGCAGGCAGATCTCCTGAGGTCAGGAGTTCAAGACAAGTCTGGCCAATGTGGCAAAACTCCATCTCTACTAAAAAATACAAAAATTAGCTGGGCGTGGGGGTGGGTGCCTGTAATCCCAGCTACTCAGGAGACTGAGGCAGGGAGACTTGCTCGAACCCAGGAGGTTGCAGTGAGCCAAGATCGCACCACACTCCGGCCTGGGTGACAGAGTGAGGCTCCATCTCAGAAAAAACAAACAAACGACAACAACAAAAAACACAACAGAAACAAAACAAAAAACAAAACAAAACAAGTCATTTGTGGCTAAAGTATTGTACTCTCATTCCACCAGCCAAAATCAAAGGCCTCAAAATTTGGGATGTCTCCCCTATTTTTAGTTAGCCAAGCACAGTTCACTGTAACCCACATAAATTTCTTTTGTACCCCTGTTTCATTCATTTCATGGTTTCAGCCATCAAGGATGATCTACAGTGAATATAAATTTTCTCTCTAATTCTTTTGTGAGAGCCATTCTCATGAAATCCAAGGTTCAGGAACTCTGAGCAATAAAAAGGGGTGATGTACAAGACCACCCTTTATCAAAATACCTTGGGCAAATATAGACATCTTGCCTCCAAAATTTGAGCAAATTGAATCAAATCCCACACTGTTTTTATTGTTGTTGTTTGTACAGATGGGGTTTGGCCATGTTGCCCAGGCTGGTTGCGAGCTCCTGAGCTCAAGCTGTCTGCCAGCTTTGGCCTCCCAAAGTGCTGGGATTACAGGCTTGAGCCACCAAGCCTGGTCCCATCTATGCTTTAAGAGACATGAAGTAGTTCCCAGGGAGGGGTTACTTACGTCTACAGTTGTCTTCAACACTTGACCAGACCAAGTTTTCTAGGCAGGAGATAGAGAACATTCTCCCAAAATACCCAGGATGGCATTCATAATTCAAAGATGTCCCTACTGGAAACTCAAAGTCATTAATTGGGATTGTAGGACTGGCAAATGGAAACTGCTCTGGGGTTTTACAGTGACCTGGAGAACAAAACCACAGGAATATCAAAGTTAGCAGAGAGACTTCCACCCTACCTCCTGTTTCTCTCCAATTAAGCTGATAGGTGGATCACAGAAACAGACTTACAAAAATAGCAAAAGATTTTCTTCTTTTTGATATTACCTTGGCATAAACTTTTCAATGGCATCTACTCAGTGGAATTTTTTTTTTTTTTTTTACTATTTAGAAGATCACTCAGCTTTCTGATCTTTCTTCCCTTATTTCACCAAAACAAGAACTCCAGCTTGTAGTTTCATATGTCAGATCTCCTGTCGGAGTGCCTATATCCTCAGTTAACTGCTCAAATGCTCATGTATTTGTGCTAATTCACTCATGAGTTGCAAGACATATTTTATTATCTCTCTCCATCTACTCCATTCTCAGGGTGCCCAGCATAAACTGACTCTCTGGCCTTTCATAGCAGATACCAGTTGTAGTGAGTTGAATTATGTTCTCCCAAAAGATATCTCTACCTAAAACCTCAGAATAGAAACTTATTTGTAATAATGGTTTTTCAGATAGAATTAAGGTTAGCATCTTGAGATTAGATCATCTTTTACTTAGAGTGGGCCCTAAATCCAATGACTGGTGTCCCTATCAGGGAAAAAGTGGAGGGATTTGAAATATAGAGACACAGGGGAAAAGGCTATGATGGAGGCAGGGATTGGAATGATGCATCCACAAACCAAGGAATACCAAGGAATTCCAGGAACCAGCAGGAGCTGGAAGAAGTAAGGAATTGGTTATTTTCTAGAGCCTTAGAAGATGGGAAAATACCCCTGCCAACATCTCAATTTCAGACTTCTAGCCTACAAAACTGTGAAATAATAAGTTTCTTCTGTTTTAAGCTACCTAGTTTGTGGTAATTTGTTACAGCAGCCCTAGGAAACTAACACAGTGTTGTTCTTCTGATGCTAAACCACACATTTAAAGATAAAACAAAATAGGCTGGGCATGGTGGCTCACACCTTGTAGTCCCACCACTTTGGGAGGCCAAGGCAGGTGGATTGCTTTAGCCCAGGAGTTCAAGACCAGCCTGGGCAACATGACGAAAACCGGTCTACATAAAATACAAGAATTAGCTGGGCAAGGTAGCATGCACCTGTGGTCCCAGCTATTTGGGAGGCTGAGATGGGAGGCTTGCTTGAGCCAGGGAGGTTGAGGCTGCAGTAAACTATAATTGCACCACTCTACTCTAGCCTGGGCAAAAGAGCAAGACCCTCTGTCTCAAAAAAAAGTACATACACACATAAAAACAAAACAAAACAAAAAAAGAACCAGAACAAAACAGACTAAGCCATCAGCCTCCTGTAAGAAGCTATGTCTTCTTTTTGAGAGAGTATATTGTGTGCTGCGTATTTTTACTTTTTTGTTTTACAATTTTTTAATTTTATTTTTTATAGAGATGGGATCTTGCTGTGTTGGCCAGGTTGGTCTTGAACTCTTGGCCTCAAACAATCCTCTCACCTCGGCCTCCAAAAGCGCTGGGATTATAGGTGTGAGCTACTGTGCCCAGCCATGTGCTGCATATTTTCAAATACAGTCTGAACTCCACTCCCTTCCTTTTGGAGAAGACTTCCTCCATCTGTTCATTCATTAAGACTTCACTGGGGTCTAGGCATTTGCATTAAAAAAATTTACTGGATTCTGATTAGTAGCACTCAGTTGGAGGGTAAATGTAACAGACAGGTTAAATGCCTGTCATCAGGGTTAGCCTTTTCACCTTGGCTTGTTCTTCTCTCTCAGGGCTTCCCTGTGGATAATGGAATATTCCAAGGCTGGTGCCACATCCCTAATCTACTACAGCTTCTGTTCTGGAAAAGACCTAATATTTGCCCTAAAGGACTAGGCGACTTCACCCCCTCCTTAGGAAGAAACAGACTCTTCCTTTTCCTACTCTTTTCTTTGGGCTACTGTTTCCTTGCTTCTTACCCTGAGTGGAACAGTTCAAGTACAAAGATTGAGACGACCTGGAGGCAAGCTGACAAGTGGACAAATGTTAAGTCAAGAGGAAGAGTCTTTTTGGTTACTTAGCCCATGCAGCAGAACACTAGTTTAAAACCTTAGCTAAATAATATCCACATTTTCAATTTTGAACTTTGCATGCCCATGTACCCCTCATGAACTTATGGAGAGTGTCTGTCAATTATACAGATACTGGTTAGTGTTCATAGGCAGTTGTTTTCATGTCCTCTCCAGTGAATACATTTTTCCTCCTGAATTACATCACTGCGCCCTACTACCTTCCCTCCACCCCTCCCCTCAGTCCCATTACCCCACCCTCTTCCACTCCACCAGCAAGAAGAGTTCTCATCTTATAGATTTAAACATACCTTGGCACTGCTGAAACCCATCTGTTTTAGCTATGGTATGTAATTTTGTCATTTCCACTTATGACAAAGTTAAGCTCACAAAAACATACCATAGTCTTATTACAGAAACATGAGGGATGGGTCCAGATATTCTGAACCCATTTAGGATATGTGGAAACAGATACTGACCAGCACGAACAGAAAGTTCACAGCGAGGGGCGGGGCTGCTCCAAACCCCATTCCCTTGAAGGTCACTTGTGCAGCGGATGGTGCTCTCCCCAATGAGGTTGAAGGTCATCCCTCTGTCTGGGTGGGGGTCACATGTGTAAGATATTTCTTTTCCATAGGGAATATCTCCAAGGAGAGCTCCTGTGTGTCTCCCATTAAGGATAGCTGGAGGATTTGGACAAAAGATATCTAGAAAGAAAACAAGAGCTCTCAATTCCACAAAAAATTTTAAATTATTATCCAAGGTGATTCTACAGTTGTCATACTATGACTGTGTTGCCAATTAAGCATACTTTTTTTCTTAAGGAAAGTAGAAACTGCAAAATAAATGTATTAGACCTCTGCTAAGATGGAGCTAAATGAAATGACAACTAAATCAATGTTTATTACAAAAGCCATTGCCAAATTAAGCATCCTAAATTTTTCAGATAGTTAATATTTCTGAATAATAAAGGGTATATTCCTTTAAAGTAAATAAAAATCTTCATAGTCACATTAAAGGGGAATCATCCGTTAATTCAACAAGCATTTTTTTGAATATCTGCTGTATGTCAAGTACTGTTTTAAGCACAAGATAAATATGATCTTTGACATCAAGAATCTTCATCCTAGAGACATCTTTCTAAAATATATTATGCATTTATTATTTGTATATCAGTGATTTAATTTTTCTTGATGATGCCAGATTATGATTTTCAAAATAAAGATGAAAGATTACAGTAATGCTGTCAAATGAAATAAAATATACTGTGTACCCCTGTATATGTTTCAAAAGGCTCAAGAATGTTATGGTTTTTTGAGATACTCATTGGTTTTTAAAGGTTTTTTTTTTTTTTTTCCCCACTAAACAAACACATTTATTCCTTGGAATGCCTCTATTTGGGGACATCCTTCCCCTTTCTAATTTGCTTTGAATTTGGAAAGAGGATATTACAGTTTAAAAGAATTATAGATAAACTAATCAAAGGTTAAAATAGCTTAACCAATGTTTACACTCTAGTAAGCAATTTCAGATATATGTTGGGTTCATTAGGGTATTTTCTCTTTCTTTTCTTTCATACTTCTTAACTATTCCAGGGAAGTTAAGATTCTCAAATAGCTGACTTCCAACAATGTAAGATGAAATTATCAAGTTTCATCGTATAAATCAGTACAAGACATTGAAATAATTTAAGGCAAAGTATTCATTTGAGCGAAATTCTATTGTAAACATATATTTTTAATAGCTATGATCAGAAGGGGAACCAATATCCTGATTAATTTAGTGAAGAAGTAAATGGATAGATTGGACATAGTAGTGTTTCTGGTTTTAACACACTATTTTCTGCCCTCTTAAAAATCAAAAGCAACCCCCTTGCTGCCATTTCCCTCTCCAGCTATAGTCCTATTTCTACTCTCTTTACATGAAAACTCCTCTAAAATACTGTTTATGATCTGTTACAGTTCCTCTGTTTGTTCTCCCTAGAATTCATTCCAATCAGTGTTTGTCAGTACTCCACTGAAACTGCCACTTGTTACCTCCAAGTTGCTAAACCCAAAGATCAATTTTCTGTTCTCACCTAATTTGACCTCTTTATGGAATTTGACACAGTTGATTAATCTAGTCCTTTAAAGGAATTTACACCCTTGGCTTCCAGGGCACCTCACCCTCCTGTGTTTTCTCTTATTGCAGTGGCTGCTTCATTATAATCCCCTTTGCTGATTCCTTCTCACCTTTTCAACTCTTAATCCTGGACATCCAGGCTCAGTCCATGCATCTGTTCTTTAGCAGCACTCACTCCCTAGGTGAAGATCTCTTTCAGTCCTGATTTCAAGCATAGCAGATACAATGAGGGCTTCTACATATCTATGGGCAGCCTGGGACTCTCTAACATATCCATCTGGATATCTAAGAGGAACACTAAAATTATGTCCCAAGAGTAACTTTTGATTTCCCCCTTCCCAAACTTCACGCAGTCCCCTGCATTTCAGCTAAGGCAAATTCTACCCTGGCGGTTGCTCTGGCCAAAAACCTAGAAACTGTTTATGATTCTTCTCTCTTTCACACCCTCTATCTAAGCACCATCACCAAATTCTGTCATCTGCACCTTCAAAATATATCCAGAATTTGATCACTTCTCATCATCATCTTTCCCAATTGCTATCCTGGGCCAACATCTCTGATGAGATTGCTGCAGCAGCCTCCCAGCGTGAACCCTCAGGTACACCCAGAGGTTTGCTTGACTACAATTGCCTTTTGGGCCCTCAGCTACTTTCTCAATTGAGAGCACTGACTCAATTAAGAGCATTTTCTTAATAACACTTAGTATCATTCGAACATTTCTATTCATGTCTTTGATTTTTATCTTTATCCTTGCACAAAAATCTAAACATGGACTTATCTGTCTTATTTATAGGTATATTCCCAGTTCCCAGAAGATTGCTTGGCACATAGTAGGTACTCAAATAATTTTCTGTTGAAAGAATGAGTATGTGACTAAATGGATGATTGAGGGAAGAACTGAAAAGTTGAAGTATGACTATTACTTTTGACAGGAAAGAAGAGAAAAATTTAGCCCAGCATCTTACCATACATTTATTTCTATGAAGCATTTCTCTCTATTTATAGCACAGACTCCCTCATAAATATTTATAGGAGGGTACCCAAAACACATGATTCTCAGGTTTATTTTTCCCCAAAACGTTGCTTGTATCTATTCCAACAAAGAACTATGTCTATCAAAAGTAGGCATAAACAGCGGGACCAACAGTAGATAATCCCATGGGGCAAACCACATTAAGAAAAAAAACAAAGAGAAAGATCCAGACTGAACAAGTATTCCATCTACTCACGTTCACACACAGGAACACTGTTATTCCAAAGGCTTCTCATTCCAACCAAGACACAATGACTAACGGAACTGCCCTTTAAGCGAAACCTAAAGAACAAAGCAGTAGTGGCTGGGTGAATGCACCATTTCTCTCTTCCCTTCATTGACAGATCTCAACCTCCTCCCTGAGAATTCCTAAGTTAATTAACATTTTACTGCTCAAGCTAAAGCACAGGTGAAAATGCTCAACTCACTTAGTTTCTCATTGACAGGGGCTCAGAAGCAAAATCTTTTTGGAAAAAGTGTAGCTTTCAGTGAGGACAAAGCAATAACAGCTGGCGAAGTTGTCAATCATACATAATTGGATTTTAGAATATTTCTACTTACTCTTTCATTCCTATTCCAAATTCCACTATTTATTTGTTTAAAAGTTTTTTGAAATACTCTTTGCATGCTATTTTATCTTATACACAACTTTCTCTTATATATCGAACTTTTCTTAACAACCCCCTAGAATAGTTATTTATCTCTTCATGTCTGCAAATTATTGTTTATTCATACATCTAATGTTCCGTATGTGTATATATATACTTTTTTTTAGAAGATCTGTTGTATTCTTGCCATTGTTTTTTCTTTGTCCCTTACTGGAAGCTGCACATTTTCCAAAATGATTTTACTTCTGAGCCTCTATAAGTGAGAAATCAAATGAGTTGAGCTTTTTGCTTTTTAAGCTTCTGTTCATGGATCCAGCTGGTTCATACCACACTTTCCAATCATTGTTTCAGATATTAGTCTCCTCTAGTACTTCTTTTCCACTAGGCCACTCCCCTTTTCTGGACTGGTGATTGTATTTCTGTTTATATTTGACACTGAGTTATATGTGCATTTTTTCTTCATCTCTTTATCTCTTGATAGTAGTGTCACTTAGTCCCTACCCTTTTTTTTTTTTTTTTTTTTTTTTTTTGAGACGGTGTCTCGCTCTGTCACCCAGGCTGGAGTGCAGTGGCCGGATCTCAGCTCACTGCAAGCTCCGCCTCCCAGGTTCACGCCATTCTCCTGCCTCAGCCTCCTGAGTAGCTGGGACTACAGGCGCCTGCCACCTCGCCCGGCTAAGTTTTTGTATTTTTAGTAGAGACGGGGTTTCACTGTGTTAGCCAGGATGGTCTCGATCTTCTGACCTCGTGATCCGCCCGTCTCGGCCTCCCAAAGTGCTGGGATTACAGGCTTGAGCCACCGCGCCCGGCCCCTACCCTTATTTTAAAACTACACTTCCAGAAGTTAATCTCCCTGGGTTCTTCTTTTCCTAGGTCAGCCCTCTTTTTGGATTGATCCTTGAGCTCAAGAGTCACTCTCCAGTGCTAAGTCCTTGATCTTAATTCTGGGTCACACTCACCCTTCATCACAGACAAAGGACACCTTTGCCCCAAGCTGGAGATTGAATGGAACTAGCACACGGCCATGATGGAGTTGACCCAAGAAGTCATCACAGGATTTCACTAGAAGAAGAAAAAAAGAAAAAATAGGAGTAAGACCTCCATGTGCGGGGTAAAGAGAGCAGTCTGGAAGCTAGAGAGTTGAGGCACCTGCACATCTGGGGGCTTCAGGGTTCCAGTCTCCCTGGGGCGTGCAGTGCAGAGACGCAGCCCCTCTGAGGTCATAGCCGGGCTCACAGCTGTAGAACACTTCCTGCCCAGGTGAAAATTTGTCCTGATGACTTGGAGTATGCTCACCATGCAGGATTTCTGGAGGTGGCTGACACACTGTGGAAAGGACAGTTCCAGAGCACTTGTTACTTACGGGGGAATTTCCTATGCTTCCTGAAGGCCTCATAGCTAGTCAGACATAGAGAAATAGAACCCAATTCTCCCTAGCACAAGGCCCTAAATTCACTTGTAAATCTACAGGGCATGAGGTATTTTCTCCTAACTCTGGCTATCCAATGTGGAGTTATTAGTATTGGTGGATTCTCCATCTACATATTTCCTAGGAAGGTAATCCCGATTTGTACCATTGTTAGTCAGGTAATGAGACTGTCACCTGAGACCAAGTCTGTTCTACAGATTTCCCCCAATTTCTCTGATTGCACACCAATGACTAAAGTACAGTCATACTGTTTCTGGACAGGCAAGCCCCCAAATCGGGGCTTACTCTGGAAGGGTTCTTGCCTGACCCAGGAAAGAATTCAGGGATGAGCCAGTGGTGCCAGACAGCAATCTTTTAGTGAAGGGCACTGCCACTTGCAGAGCAGGGCTAACTCACAGACAGTGCACTCAGAGTCAGCAACATAAGGGCTGCTGGCAGGCAACTGTATTTATACTCCTGTGAACCCATTTCAGTTACATGTAAATTAAGGAATGGATCAATGCAGATTGAGGGGCAAGTTATTTAGAACTTTCCAGGAAAAGGGCGGTAACTTCTAGGTCGTTGCCATGGCATTTGTAAACTGTCATGGTGCTGATGGGACTATGAGGGCAGCTAGCAATTGCTTTCATCGCCATCTGCTGGTTCCTGCTGTTTTTTTCACTTCATCCTGTCTGGGCCAGAGCCTGTTTTGGTCAGTAGGATTGTGACCAGAACACAAGCCCTGCCCATCTCCTGCCTCAACACATCCATCTTTATATCCCTTTATCTGTTCGTCTTCCCAGCTCAGTGGTGGCACAAGGCTAACATGGGTTGGTAGAAGAATTGTAAGCTCTTTCTCTGTCCTTACGTATCAGCCATAACACCTCCCATTCAGCTGCTAAGCCAGCTATTGTGGCATCAGTAGACAAGATGAGCCATCAAAAACATAAGCCCTTAAATAAACCAGTCCTTTGTCACCAGACAGCATATTATTTGGAGAGTATTTGACTCAACATCTGCCTTTATTTATAGTCATGTTCATTCATGCTTAGGGCATCAGAACCCATTTTAACATCAACCTAATCTATACTTCATTAAAGATGAATTTAGAAATATTTAACTGGCTTTGAACAAGTTACTTTCACTCTTGACTTAGACTCCTAGGGATAAAATGTAGGATGTGGATGGCTTGAGCCTAGGAGTTTGAGGCTGCAGTGAGCCATGATTGTATCACTGTACTTCAGCCTAGGCAACAGAGTGGGACCTCAACTCTAGTAAATAGTTTTTAAATAAAATAAAATAAAAAATAAAATGTAGGAGGCAGACCATTATAGACAAACTCTAAGGTCTTTGTCTCTATTATGAGGCTATGATTTCTGTCTTTGTAAGCCAGTCTCTTTCTTTCACCAATGGATGCTGATAGAAGCATGGCAAGAGACAAAACATTCCGACTCTGGGGTCTAACACACCTGCCTTTTAAAATCTTGGATGTCTCACTTAGAACATGTGACTTAGCTAATTTATTTAACCTCTGAAAGACCAAGCTGATGTCACTATTAAATGGATAATACAACAGCACAATTTCAAACTGTTGTTGTAAATAATGAATGAGAAAATGCATATAAAGTGCTTAGTGCACAGTTGACCATAAAGTCCATATAATTTTTCAATATAATTGAGAGAGATTGCAGCTGTTACTTTGCCCTGAGAATTGATTAATAAGTCAGTCCAAAATAGCTTTTTTCTTGGCTAATTAAGGTCTTGCTTTTCAAAATGAAGACACATATGCATGGGTGCATGCACACCCCCGATTCTTAATTTCATGCTTCTTCCCCCAAAACTTACTTTCCCACCCTCCTCACCACACATTCCTCCCCTTGAACAAATACTGATCTCCTGATCCAACAGCAATGCATGTCATTTGCAGGGACCTTCTAGGCCTCAGTCAGACTCACCCCTGGAGCAGCTTGGTAACTCTGGCTCCCATTTGTTCAGGGCCTGGCATTGCACACGGCGGGGTCCTTTCATGACAAAGCCAGGCTGACACCTAAACTCCACAACTTCATTTAAGGAAAATAAGCTTCTGTTGACAGATACCAATATTCCATTTTCCACATTTGGAGGCATACATTTGTTAGGTATAATGCACTGAGGGGCCGGGCCGCTCCAGATGCCCACTTGGTCATCTTTGCTGGTGCAGTATATGGAAGGCTCACCCACGAGCTCAAACAGCTTTTTCCTTCCGCTTCCAAGATTGCAGCGGTAGGTCACCACAGATCCATAGTGAAAATACTCTCTGTTGGTGCTAATGAAATCTCCATTGGCGATGGCTGGGGGTAGCCCACAAGGAATTCCTGGAAAAAGAAGCAGCAAGTTAACCAAAACAAAACCTTGGGACAGAGTCTTGCTGTCACCCAGGCTGGAGTGCAGTGCACCATCTCGGATCACTGCAGCCTCCACTTCCCAGGTCCAGCAATCCTCCCACCTCAACCTCCCGAGTAGCTGGGGTCACAGGCATGCACCACTGTGTCTGGTTTATTTTTCTATTTTTAGTAGAGATGGGATTTGGCCACGTTGGGCAGGTTAGTCTTGAACTCCTGGCCTCAAACAATCTGCTTGCCTTGGACTTTCAAAGTGCTGGGATTATAAGCGTGAGCCACCACATCCAGCCTGGTTTCTAATAATTACACTTTATAGTAAATTTTGCTAACAGTTTTTTTTAAATTCCAAATTACCAGAAGTAAATATTGACAATATTATTCTCATCTAATATTTGCTAATGTACAGACATGTTCTTACAGTTGTAAAATATTATGAGTTCTGCTCTACTCAGTTAGCCTTATTTCACTAAATGTATCTACATATTATTAGAGCCCACTTTTTATTTCTTGTTTTTTTTTTTTTTGAACAGAGTCTCACTCTTTTCCCCAGGCTGGAGTGTAGTAGCATGATCTCGGCTCACTGCAACCCCCATCTCCCAAGTTGAAGCGAGTTTCCTGCCTCAGCCTCCTGAGTAGCTGGGATTAGAGGCATGCAGCACCACACATGGCTAACTTTTGGATTTTTAGTAGAGATGGAGTTTCACCATATTGACCAGGCTGGTCTCGAGCTCCTGACCTCAAGTGATCTGCCCGCCTCAGCCTCCCAATGTACTGGGATTACAGGCATGAGCCACTGCGCCTAGCCTATAGTCTATGTTTTTATTTCTCCTGCTAAATGAGAATTTAAGTATGTTATCTCACCATTATTAATTTAGTTCTCTCTCTATAGAAGGCACTTGCCTTTGTGGTATTGGATATTAATATAATAAAGCATATAGCATAGCATTTTTTTTGAGACAGGGTGTTGCTCTGCTGCCCAGGCTGGAGTGCAGTGGCCGGATCATGGCTCACTGCAGCCTCAACCTCTCTGGCTCAAGCAATCCTCCCACCTCTCAGTCTCCCGGGTAGTTGGGACTATAGGCGTGTGCCACCATGCCTGTTTGGTTTTTGTATTTTTTGGAGAGACAGGGTTTCACCATGTTGTACAAGCTGGTCTCGAACTCCTGGGCTCAAGCTATCTGCTCACCTAGTCCTCCCAAAGTGCTGGGATTACAAGTTTGAGTCACCACACATGGCTCAGTATAGCATCTTTATTAAATAATAAGACAAAAAACTCTGGCAGAACTAATAAAGACAAAGCACAAATATACAATATTACATAGAATAAACAAGATACTTACAGATTCAGAAGTAATAAAAATAACTGGATACTGATCTACGGCCATACCACCCTGAATGCGCCCAATCTCGTCTGATCGTGGAAGAACTGAATACTGTGTCCTACTCTACTGTGGGGCAGTGCCCAGCCAGTATGTTGACCTCCTATAAAGTTGGTTCCTACTTATCCTCCCACCAACTGGGTTTGAAATTGCTGATTTCCTCACACCATCACCAAATGCAGGATTATACACATTTTATATTCCTTTTTAGCTTGCAATTGCTCATTCCCTTTGCTCCCCAAAATGTAGAAAGCTCATCTTTCAAACAACTCACAGGGAAGATGGCATGATCCTGTTTAGACAAAGAATAAGAAGGAAGAAAGAGCTGCATGGCTTCAATATCCGATGTGATACTAAGAGCTTGCAGAGAGGATATAGGGGTTATTTCACTGACTTTGTATTTGTTGACTTCAGTGAAGAAAATGCTCTTCAAACTGCGGGTATTCAACCAACAGAGGAGGAAATTGGGGGCTGTTTAAATGAGTTCAAGACTAGTTTAAAATAAATTAGACCTTGAGATAAGAAAAAAACAAAAACGCATTTCTAGGTGAAGGTGGAAGTTTGGGATGCTGTGAGCCATTCTAAGGATATGACTGGATTCTTCCAATATCAGAAGGATACCATTTCCAAGAGGGATGAGATTCATTCTTTGTGATTCTAGGAGGACAACTCTAGGATTAAACGGTGGGGTGAATGGGGAAAGAGACTTCAACTCACGCTGACAAATTGGCGGCTTTGTGCTCCAATGGGCTGTATTGCCTGAGATGACACATTCAGCAGATGAGTGACCAATGAGTCGGTGCCTAAAGGCAAACAGTGGAAAATAATTGCGCTGTACATACCTCATCAACGTCCTCACAGCATGCATATGTGGCAAACCAGAAGGATTACAATGTAGGAGAAGTCTAAGGCCTAGCCTAAACTTTACCTGTTGTTCCCAGCTTTTCTACTTCTTTTTCCTATTCTCTCATTGAAAGAGATATTTTTGCTCTAACTTCTCCCAGCCCACTTTGCTTCTTAATATGTTGGCTTCATTGTGGACTGTACCTGGCGCCAAAATAAAACAATTATTTTGTAGACCTGTTTGACAATTTTTTTTCATAAATTCTATTTTCTTTAAATACTATTTCTGCCATTTTTTGTTTGCATTTTCCCGTAATTTGTGTGTGTGTGTGTGCGCATAATACTATGTCATCTTACTTGAGACATGTTTTTTATAAATACAAGATTTGTTGCTGTTGATCTTGTCTAGGAGACTTTGTCTTTCAACAAGATTAAACCACATGTATTGAGATAAATGATACATTTGATTTGCTTTCATCATCATTCTTTCACTGCCTTTTTCACTGATTTCATGATGCCCAATGATGAGGATGTGGAGAAAGCAATGAATAAAATGATCTGACCCAAACATGAGGGGGCTTATTTCTGGTGGAGGAGATAAATGCATTCCTTGCCTTTTCCTTCCCTCTCACTTGCTATATGGAAGAGATAAATTCAGCTGTTTTAGTCATTCTAATAATTTGGAAATTAAACTTCATATGTTTTCCAATGAGGAATTTCATTTTATACGTGTGCATGTATATTATAAATATGCACACAACAGATATTTAAATCTATTTTCTCAATTTTAGAGTGAAACTCTATATAGTCAGTCTACTCATCTTTTCTGTAATGTAAGTCTAGCCTACCTTTTGTTACTGTCTCACATTTTCTGGTTTTATTGATATGTTCTATGAGTTTAGAGAGATTATTAATAAATTATGATTACATTGCCAAATTTTTATGTGTACTTTTTTTTATTGTTGTTTTTTCTTTTTACCAATATCCTATCTTATTGAAATTTCTTTTGGAATTCATCATTCTCCTTTTTAAAAATTTGCTCATGAATTGCCTGGGAAGCATACTTAAATGGTACAATTTTTGTGTCTTTGCTTATCCTTTAATGTGTGTCTGGAGCCTCTAGGTGTGAATATTAGCTTGGTGCAATAGAAATGCTACCTTATACCATTTCGTGTTGTATAGAATCAATGTGGTGCCAATAAATTTACTTCTTTTGCGGGTATTATATTTTCACATTTTATTTCTGGAATCTGAGTTTTTTTCTCTATCCCTGAAACACAGAAGTTTCCCTAGTGATGGCTAGGTATGGGCTTATTTGTTTACCCTTCTAGAATTTTTGTTACATGTATTTTGAATCCTGACACTGTGTTACATATGTCTTTCCTTTTTGGAGACAGGATCTCATTCTGTCATCCAGGCTGGAGTGCAGGGGTGCCATCATGGCTCACTGAAGCCTCAGCCTCCTGGCCTCAGGTGATCCTCCCACCTCAGTCTCCTCCCTAGTTGTGACTACAGGCACATACCACCACACCCAGCTAATTTTTATACTTTTTTGTAGAGATGGAGTTTTGCCATGTTGCCCAGGCTGGTCTCGAGCTCCTGGGCTCAAGTGGTTCTCTTCTCTCAGCCTCTCAATGTGTTGGGATTACAGGTGTGAGCCACTGTGCCTGCCTGTCTTCTCCTTTTCAACTTTCCCCGCTGCATTCAGGGAAAATTTGGTTAACTCCTCTTACTCTTTGCTTTAATTTTCTGCAATATTCATTGTGAGATCTATATATATATATATATATATATATATTTATCTATATATATATCACATGTATGAAATGAAATATATAAACACATGGAATACATATATTCATTCACATACAAACTTCATGGCTAGTTTCACAGAAGTATTTGTACAATTGAATCTTGTTACCAATATGAAAAGGAGAGTGTTCTGAAAGTTTGCCTGGTTTCTTGGCAGTAAATCTCTTTTGTAAAATTTCTCCTGATTTTTCAGACTGGTCTCTTTTACATGTATTTCCTGTTTCTAGTCATAAGCTCAATGGTTTTCTGCTGTATGCCTTAGAGAGGTTCCCCCCTTATTCAGCAATGCAAGATGAGGAGGGTACAGTCAGGAAACTTATCAATTGTATTTAAAAATGCTCAAAAAATAAAGTAAAGGAGATATTGGATTTATTCTAATTTTACTTTGTCAGATTCTAGGTGCTATGGTCTGTGAGGTCTAGGCTGGCTATATGTGCTGGACACCACAATTCTCCTTTCAGTATTGGTTGCGGTGGCACAAATGTAGCCCTTATTCACTACCTGGCTTAGCTGTTCCAGTGAAGAGTGAGATTGAGGCAGAACCTCCACTGTGTGCTGAGCAAGGCTGAGCACCAACAGCTGGGCCGTGCGCTGTGAGCACCTGACGCTTGACATTTTCAAAGGGGCTCTGTTGTAGGTTGAAGTGTCTCCCCCAGATATGTTGAAGTCTTAACCCCCAGTCTCTGTGGATGTGATCTTATTTGGAAATACAGTCTTTGCAGATGCAATCAAGTTAAGATGAGGTCATTAAGGTAGGCCCTAATCCAATGTGACAGGTGTCATAAAAAGGGAAAACTTTGAACAGAAACACGCACAGAGAGGAGAACAGCATATGAGGACACAGACCCAGAGGGAAGATGGCCATGCGAGGAGCGGGACAGAACAAATTGGAGTTCCACTGCCACACGCCAAGGAAAGCCTGGGGCTCCAGAAGCTGGAAGACGCAATGAAGGATTCTACCCTACAGGATTCAGAGGGAGCATGGCCCTGCCAACACCTTGATTTTGGACTTCCATCCTCTAGAACAGAACTCCAAAAACTTCTGTTGTATTAAGCCGCCCATTTTGTGTTACAGACATTCCTCAAGGATATTGCAGGTTCAGTTCCAGAACACCACAATAAAACAAATATCACAACAGATGAGTCATATGAATTTTTTGATTTCTCAGTGAGTCTAAAAGTTGTGTTTGTACTATACGGCAATCTATTAAGTGTGAAATAGAATTATATCTGAAAAAAGTCATACTTAAAAAAATGGTTTATTGATAAAAAATGCTAAAGATTATCTGACCTTCAATCAGTCGTAATCTTTTTGCTGGTGGAGGGTCTTGCCTCAAGGTTGATGGCTGCTGACTGCTCAGGGTGGTGGTTGCTGAAGGCTGGGGTGGCTGTGGCTATTTCTTAAGCTGAGACAACAATAAAATTGCTGTATTGATTGACTCTTTCACAAAAGATTTTTCTAGCATGCAATGCTATTTGATAACATTTTACCCTCTGAACTGCTTTCAAAATTGGAGTCAATCCTCCCAGATACTGCTGCTGCTTTATCAACTGAGTTTATGTAATATTCTAAATCCTTTGTGGTCATTTTCACAATGCTCATATCACCTTCACCAGGAAGAGACTCCACCTCAAAAAAATCACTTTCTCTGCCCATTCACAAGAAGCAACTCCTCATCTGTTCAAGTTTGATCATAAGATTGTAGCAATTCAGTCATATCTTCAGGCTCCACTTCTAACTGTAGTTCTCTTGCTATTTCTACCACATCTGCAGTTATTTCCTCCACTGAAGTCTTGAACCTCTCAAAGTCAGCCATGAGGGTTGGAATTAACTTCTACCAAACTCTTGTTAATGTTGATATTTTAACCTCTTCCCATGAATCATGAATGTTCTTAATGATATGTATAATGATGAATTCTTTCCAGCAGTTGTCAACTTACTTTGTTCAGATCCATCAGAGGAATTACTGTCTGGGAACTGGCCTTACAAAATGTATTTCTTAAATAATGAAACTTGAAAGTCAAAATTACTCCTTCAGCCATGGTCTGCAGAATGGCTGCTGTGGTCAGCAGGTAGGAACACTCCATTCATCTCTGTGTCCATCTCCATTACAGCTCTTGGTTATTTAGGTATAATGTCAATAAGCGGTAATATTTTGAAAGAAATCTATTTTTCTGAGCACTAGATCTCAACAGTGGACTTAAAATATTCAGTAAACCATGCTGCAAACATACTTCTGTCGTCAGGCTTTGTTGTTCCATTTATAGACACAGGCAAGGTACATTTAGCATAATTCTTAAGGGCCCGAGAGTTTTTAGAATGGTCAGTGAGCATTGGCTTCAACTCAAAGTCACCAGTGGCATTAGCTCCTAAAAATCAGCCTATCCTTTGAAGCTTTGAACCCAGGCATTGGCTTCTCCTCTCTAACTATGGAAGTCCAACAGATGGCTGTTTTGTCTACATGGAAAATCTGTTATTTAGTGTAACACCTTCATCCATGATCTTAGCTAGGTCTTCTAGATAACTTGCTGCAGCTTCTACATGAGCACTTGCTGCTTCACCTTGGATCTTTATGTTATGGAGAGGGCTTCTTTCCTTAAACCTCAGGGACCAAATTCTGCTAGCTTCCAGCTTTTATTCTGCAGCTTCCTCACCTCTGGCAGCCTTCACAGAACTGAAGAGTTAGGGCCTTGCTCAGGATTAGGCTTTGGCTTCAGGAAACGTTTCTAGTTTGATCTTGTATCTAGAGCATTAAAACTTCTTCCCTATCAGCAATAAGGCTGTTTCACGTTCTGTTATTCATGTGTTCACTGCAATAGCACTTTATATTTCCTTCAAGTACTTTTGCTTTGCCTTTACAACTCTCTAGCTGTTTGGCACACGATGAATGGCTTTGGCCTATCTTGGTTTTCAACATATCATCCTCAGTAAGCTTAATCATCCCTAGCTTTTGACTTCAAGTAAGAGATGCATGACTCCTCCCTTCATGTCAACACTTAAAGGCCAGTGTAGGGCTATTAAGTGGCCTAATTGTAGTATTATTGTGTCTCAGGGATTAGGGAGTCCTGAAGAGAAGGAGAGAGAAGTAGAATGTCTAGTCCATGGAGCAGTAAAAGCACGCACATTTATTGATTAAGTTTTCTGTCTCATATGGGTGCAGTTTGTAGGGACCCCAAACAATGACAATAGTCACATGAAAGATCACTGATGACACATACTATCACAGACATGATAATAATGAAAACATCTGGGATATTGTGAGAATAAACAAAATGCTACACAGAGAAACAAAGTGAACACACGCTGTTGGATAAATGATGCGACTGACATACTTATCGTAGCGTTGCCACAAGCCTTCAATTTATAAAAAGCATAACATCTGCAAAGTACATTAAAATGAGGAAGGACTGTACTTTCTGAGGGCAGCCCAAGCAAGTGATCATGCTGTTATCGTTAAGATTTGTTCTCTCACACAGCCACTACATGCCCTTCCCTTTTTTCCAGCAGTGTCTACTCTGGGTTAGGGTAGTTTGTGGGCTTTGACTACTACACTTCTAATTATTTTTCCTTCCCATCCAGTGAACGGCATACTCTTTATATGTGCATTGCCCTGGTTTCCAGCAAGGATACAGATATTCCCCTAATCTTCTCCTATCGTTGTTCATTTCAATCAGGAGTTAACACCTGTGTTCAAACCTCTTAAGAGCAGGTGGCAGTAGCCTAGTTTCCTTCCTGAGATGTGACTAGAAGGTAGTATTGCTGTGCTGGACTCTTAAACCAAGAGATGTTGCTGCCAACTCACCCTGTAGTACAAGAATAGTTGATTCTGGATCCAACCTGGATGTCTGTGATCACGTGCACCATGCCATTCACTGGATCTGGAGGAGTTTTACATGATTTACCTATGGGAAAGAAAGTGTTTTGGAGCCAGGTAGAGTAATCAGGACTCTCTTCAGTAAGTAAGGTCTCCATCAACATGTAGCTTGCTGAAGAAAATACGCAGTTCTGATGGTTCCACAGATTTTGCCACCTTGATAAAACTAATCAGAGCACCTCAGGATCAGCCACCTACTAAGCCCCACTTTGAAAAAGACTTTCCCTCCAGATCTATCTAGATCTAGATTTAGATCTGTGTAGAGACCTTGCATCCCTTATCAGAATGTAAAAGTCACTTATTGCATTAGTTACTACCAATATATTTCAAAGTTTGCAAAGGATTTCTTCCCACCTTGTTATTCAAACAGAATTTGTCTTCTTACACCATTTTTTTCCCCTGATCTAGTCACTTATTATTTTTCTTCCCATAGGGAATAAAGGTTTTCTCTACAACTGTTTCTTGAAACAGTCTCATGAAGTGAGCATTTCAAGCAATAATCAAGGATGACCTACAAGAAAAGCTCTTACATCCACCTATCTGAACACTTTTCAAAAAAGGTTTCTCGTATCCCACATTTGAAAACATTCAATAAGAAGCTTTTGCAGACATGGGAAAGATCCAATGCAAGTTCACTCACGTTTACAGACATCTTTGGGACTCGACCACACCAGGTTATCTAGACATGTGATAGAGAACGGCCTCCCGTAGTACTCAGGATGGCATTCGTACTTTAAAGATGTCCCAATGGGAAAGTCAGATGCATTGATTTGGGTTTTCAACTTAGCAAACAGAAAATGATCCGGGGCTTTACAGTGACCTAGAGACCAAGAAATCAAGAATATCTGAGTTAATAAAAAGATACCCAATATGTTTCCTCTTTTCTCCTCCTTGGTAGATTTGATGCCAGAAGAAAAGAAACTTTTAGTTTTGAAAAAACAAAAACAACAACAACAACAAGAAGAAACTTCCCTGTAAAATAGAAGGGAAAGTTCCATTAGCATAGGCTTATAAGGAAGTATATTATCTGGAAGACTAATCTGTTATCGGGTCTTTCTACTCATATAATTTATATATTTTAATTTTTACTTTTTTTTTCTATTTTTAGTAGAGTTGGAGGTTCATCATGTTTGCAGGCTGGTCTGGAACTCCTGACCTCTAGTGATCCACCCGCCTTGGCCTCCCAAAGTGCTGAGATTACAGGTGTGAGCCACTGTGGCCAGCCTATTTTCATTGTTTTTGAGATAGGGTCTCACTCTGTCACCCAGGCTGGAGTGCAGTGGCACAGTCTCAGCTCACGGCAACCTCTGCCTCCCAGGCTTAAGTGATCCTCCCATCTCAGCCTCCCGAATAGCTGGGAACACAGGCAATTGCCACCACGCT
This sequence comes from Mandrillus leucophaeus, assembly GCF_000951045.1. NCBI lineage: Eukaryota > Metazoa > Chordata > Mammalia > Primates > Cercopithecidae > Mandrillus > Mandrillus leucophaeus. Next base: position 5,464,611 of record NW_012101576.1, read on the forward strand.
CAGCTAATGCTCATCTAATTTAATGCAAATATAGCTCTGATTTAATTTTTCACATTTTTAGGAAGCCAGAAAGAGTGTTTCTGCCCAGCTTCCACCTTTCGTGTCTGGTTTCCTTGTATTTCAGGGCATCAAAACTCCAATGAGAGGCCGAAAAGCATGGGCAGGAACTCAAGACATTTCCTGGTAGGAGGAGACACTGATTTTCTAGGTCAGATTTCTCAGCTAACCGTTGCAATAAGGGGATTGACGGCATTTGTTTTTAATTCATATGATTCTAATGAAGGACTTTCCCACCACTCATCACCTCCCTGTTTTTTCATCAGTCCCTCCAGCTGCAAAGGTCATCAGGATCTGATATGTTGACCTACCTTAGAACCATTTATCATTGGTTGGGCATTCCATTGTGGCAAATGCACACAGAGAAACCATACTGTAATTATGAAAATATGGAGGGCCTGTGTTAGATATTCTGAACCCATTTGGGATGTGGGGAAATGAGCACTAACCCAGAATTCCACAGCGAGGGGCAGGGCTGCTCCAAACCCCATTCCCTTGAGGGTCACTTGTGCAGCGGATGGTGCTCTCCCCAATGAGGTCGAAGGTCATCCCTCTGTCTGGGTGGGGGTCACATGTGTAAGTTACAGCTTTTCCAAAGGGAAAGACTTCCAGAGGTTTTCCTGTGTGTCTCCCATTAGGAATAACTGGAGGACTTGGACAAAAGATTTCTGGAAAAAAGACAAAAGCCCTAAGTTTCATTCAGGAGTTTCCCCAGAGGTATTCTGCAATTACAGGGTGCTATGATTGTTGTTGCTGAAAATATGCTAAGGAGGTGACAGTGGACATTAGGACTTCGAAGAGTTGGATTAAATGAGATGTCAATGAAAGTGTATTGCAAAGTACAAAAGAGATTTTTCTATCCTGAATCTTCCAGATAGTAATGGTTCCTGGACTACAGAAACGTTACAACTTTAATGAAGTAGCAAAACATCCGAAGAAGAAAAATAACCATTTTCAAGGGTTACTCATTCATTTAGTCAATATTTATTAATTGAGCACTTGTCCTGTGTCAGCCACTCATCAGGATCCTGGGGACGCAGTGCTGAGGAAGGAGCCTACGTTCTTGGGAAATATTTCTCAAATGCATATATGTGTGCTAATCATCTTAAATAAGTGAAACCTTCCACTGATTACTTATTGATATTGATCATCAATCTCTGTGATAACAATAACCCTGTCACAGTGAATTGAAACATTGTGACAGGCCATTATAAAAAACTCCAAATGGATTCAGATTGCTTTGCTTTTGAAAATGTCTGTGTCTGTTGATGATTAATTTTCTCTTTTTACGTTCTGGGTCAGGTTTCAAGTTGTTACTCCTTTCTAGCATCTACTGATTTGTTTAGAACAGTCTCTCCCTCATTTCTAATTGGTGTTTTTCATTAGAACTGGAATTTGGAAGAAGCTACTTTAACTAGCAAGAGTTATGAAAAATAAGAGAAATCTTGAGTAGTCAATCAATGAGTTTTAATGCATAGTAGTAGAACAGACATTTGTCATGCTGCTTCAAGGAGCACTGGATTACTTAGACAGCAAGAATCTCTGTATAAGTTTTGTTCTTACAAAATTTTCCTCTAAAAAGCACTGTAAGATGTCCAAGTATATTTCTAACAACATAAACATTTTAGTAAAATTTCATGGTCTTCTAAAGAAACATGTTTTCCAATTGTTAGAATCAAGAAATGAAGCAAAGTTCTATCTACCATTGGGGAAATTACAAATAGTTAGACTAGGAGAAATCAGTAGTCTACTGATTATTGAACATATGGGGCTCTCTTTTTCAAAAATCAACTTATTATTTATGAATCTCTCAGCATAAATGACTTAGGTACATGTTTTGAGAATTTAAGGAGTCTCCAACTGCTCGCCCTGTCTAATGTTGCACCCCACTTTTCCCTGATTCCTCAGTGCTTTGCTCTGTTATCTTCATAGCATTGAATTTATTTTTTTTCTTGTCCCTCTCCCCACCTGAGGAGAAACAACATGGGGTCAGGGAATTCATTCGTCTTGTTCATTGATAAAACTCCAGTGGCTAGATGAACATCAGACACAAAGTACGTGATCAATAAATATAATTAAATAAAGGCATGTTTAATATTTGTGTATTATCAAATACATACAAAAATTGTAGACTGACTGCACCTGATGGAAGAACAAAATGAAAAAGAAAGAAGGGAGGAAGAAAGGAAGAGAAAAAAAGAAAGAAAGAGAGAAACAAAGTAAATTGTTAAAGCTTCACATTATCTGATCTCTCCTGAAACTCCTAGAAGCACACTACCACAGGCTTTATTGCGGTAGAACACAGAATACAGAAGGACAGAGACAGATCAGATGATTCCAAAGACAGGTGATGTACACATTGATTCACAACCAAACATTATTAAAATAAGCAATTTTCAAATCAATAATTCGGACTAGAAAATTGAAGAACTGCATTAGGGGAGGTCATGGGTCAAATACTGAACAGATGAAGGGGAGAGACTGGCCTGAAATGTTACTCCTATTACTCACGTTCACACACTGGAACACTGCTATTCCAAAGGCTTTCCATTCCAGCCAAGACACAGTAACTAGCAGAGCTGCCTTTTAATTGAAATCTAAAGGAGAAAATAGGAGTGAATAGTGAGCTGCTTCAGCCAAGAGGACTCTTGGTTCACAATCTAAGACCCAGCCCCAAATCTCAGGATTTTGAGGACCTGAGGCCAGCAGGTGGCAGAATTGCACAGGCTACGTTATTCTGGAAGCTCACAGTCTCCAGAAGGGAGCAATATAGGATGGCAAAATGCAGTAACTTGGTCACATGACAGTCCTGCTTGAATTGAAAAAGGTGGTCATGACATGGGAACCAGCTCCTTGACCCAGGACCCAGGCTTGGAGTTTCACTGATTACTCCATGATAACCTGAAAAATCACTCATTGTCATTATTAGAAACCCAGTCTTCTAATGCAATGCCTTCCTAACTCTGATGCTGGAACAGCAAGTAAAACAGCTCCCAGTTTGTAAAACAGCTCCCAGTTTGGAAAAGTGGGAAATAGCTGGCGAGAGAACAGAGAGTGTCCTTTCATCTCCGCATCTGTGATGGCGTGAAGAAGGCTCACAAGGGCAGTTTGGGCTGCTGAAGAGTAAGTGTGAATATTCTAGGGGAAAAAGGAAAGAAGAGAGGACTGGATTTCTGTACGCAATCGTCGAAAATTCTCAGTTTCTGTTGGGCCCTGATGCCCTTCTAACTCTTACTGGGTGCTGGCATTTGGAGGCTGCCAAGATTCTGTGGAACATTTTGGGATCAGGTGCTTTGTTGCCCATGCTGATCAGCTCCCGTGTAGAGATGTGCACCCTGTGCATCTGTGAAGAGCACTAGATGGACATAAACAAGGTAATGACCTTGCCGGAAATAGCAGCAGCCATCAGGACCCCAGCTCAGAGCCCAGAGCCCATGAATAGCCAGATGATATGTGACTGAATTTTTTTAAAATGCTGATTTTTACATTTTCATTCCTATTACAAATTTCACTATAGATGGTTTAAAGAATTTACTGAAATGATTCTTCAATGATCCCAGTTATTAAGAATAAGTTTTTTGTTACTTGCAGTTTCTTTCTGGGACTCTCTAAATTACTCATGTTCTTTTTTGCTTGTAAGACATGATTTATTTTTCTTGAGACGGAGTTTCACTCTTGTTGTCCACACTGGATTGCAATGGTGCCATCTTGGCTCACTGCAAACTCCGCCTCCCAGGTTCAAGTGATTCTCGTGCCTCAGTAGCTGGGATTACAGGCACATGCCACCACGCCCAGTTACCTTTTGTATTTTTAGTAGAGACGGGGTTTCACCATGTTGGCCAGGCTGGTCTCCAACTCCTGACTTCAGGTGATCTGCTCGCCTCAGATCAACCTCCCAAAGGTGCTGGGATTACAGGCATGAGCCACCGTGCCTGGCTGATATTTTCTACTTAATGTGTTACCCATATATTCATAACCAGTAGTTATACTTGCCTTTGAACTCGCCAGTTAATATGTGTTCCAGTTTCCTCTTCACATCTCATGTTATTAGTTCTATATGTTTCTTTCCTTTCTTCCTATGTATACTTTGGAAAGTTCATCTCTCTGAATGTGTGTGTGTGTGTGTGTGTGTGTCTTTCTTTTAAGCCAAACCAAATCTTCCCTTTTTAAACTAATTCCCAGCCCCATTTTCAATGTCCAGTAGGTCAGGCAAGCTCATACTCACCCTTCATCACAAACAAAATCCACTTTTGCTCCAAGCTGGAGACTACGTGGAAATAGCACACGACCATTAGGAAGTTGGCCCAGGGAGTCATCACAGGATTTTACTGGAGTAATAGAAAAATGAACAGAAAATATTGGCATGTAGAGAATAAAGACGCAAGCTAAAAATATCAAGTCAGACAAGAGTCTAGGCACCTTCACATCTGGGGGCTGCAGGGCTCCAGTCTCCCTGGGATGTACAGCGCAGAGATGCAGCCCCTCTGAGGTCATAGCCAGGCTCACAGATGTAGAACACTTCCTGCCCAGGCTGAAAGATGTCCTTGTCCCTTTGGATACGCTCACCATGCAGGACATCTGGAGGTGGCTGACATACTGGGGAGAGAGAAACAAAGTATTGCTAATTTTCTCAATGTTAAACTGACCAAGGGAATAATAATTACAAATCTATATATAATAATAAATGTAAGATAACAGCTTTATTGATAACAAACTAAATACACAGGGCAAGGAAGATGTCTTGCCATCAGTCATAGAACTGACACATTGCAGAACTGTGAGTAAAACAGAGGTATCCTCAATTCATTGCTTTTCATCTGAAGTATGCAACTAACATTCTGCAATGGACAGTTCCTTGTAGAATGCTTCCAATTACTGTTCACCCAGTACAAAATTGGGAGGAATGATGGCTTTTTATATCTTCATACTTCCTTTCTAGAAACGCATCACCAACTTAGTCTTGCATTTTAGGCAATAAAGGAGTGCCTCTGCCCATGTCTTGTCTAATAGGTCCCTCTGTCACCTATCACACCGGTGCAACAAACAGCATCCATACATCTACTCTCATCTCCTGTCAAGACTTCTCTCAGTGGCCACCTGACATAAGGTGGTAACGAACTATGGGCCTCTCTTCACACTACGAAGCAAGGTGCTGTCTAGTCATTCATTTCACTATGGTGAGAAGGTGGGCAACTGTTGAACAAAATCTAAAAGACCTACTGTCACCATAATGAGAGTGTATATTTCAGGCAACATGTTGTAATAGTAGCACTGGCTCTCTCTTAATATAGTTGATCTGATCTTGGGAAGTCAGAACACATTTGGGTCTCAACTAAATTACATAAAACTGTTATAAAATGGAAAAAATAATTTCAGTTTGGCTTTGAGCAGACCAGTTCCCTTTTCTGGACTTCAGCTTTCTCAAGCATCTGGGGGATTGGACTAGAAGAACAACTTCTTTATGGAGTATGTAAATACTCTGATGCTGTAATGTCCATTTTCAGGACTCATCACACAGTGTTTCCCTTGTCTAATCAATGCTTGGTGATGTAATATTGAGGTGCTGTGCTGGTTAAATTTCTGTTGGCCCCCAGCCTCACACTTCTGCACTGTCTTTCGACTGCTAGCAATGGAAGCCTTAAAACTACAATCGTGAATGAACTGATGAAGATGGCC
>NW_012101577.1:0-3647 GCF_000951045.1 Mandrillus leucophaeus
ATAAGAAACTTCCTGGTTGTTTGTCCTTTAATCGGGAGGTGACAGGTGGCTCCTTCTCCCTCGTTGTGTGTGTCACCACCCATTGAGGTCTTCGTGTGCTACATCCTCCAGGACAGCTACAGTGGCATGGACCTCCCTCTTTCTTTTCTTGTTCTCCTTCTGTTTCTTCTTCCTATTCCTCCTCCTTCTTCTCTTCTTTTATTCTTCCCTTTCTCCTCTACTTTACCTCTTGCTCCTCCTCCTCCAACTTCCTCTCCTCCTCCTCCTCCTCCTCCTCCTCATGCTCCTCCTCTCTCTCTTCCTCCTCTTTCTCCTCCTCCTCCTCCACTTCCTCCTCCTCCTTGTTTGCCTCTTCTTCTTTTTCTCCTTTGGCTTCTGCTTTTGCTTCCTTTTCCCCCTTCACATTCAGATCTGTTCGGGCAAGTGTTCTAGGAGACTGCTTCTTTTGTTTTTTGATGATTTGGCATATCCCTCTGCAGCACTAGGCCTAGAGGAGGCGTCACTTCTGTTCTCAAAGGAGCACTGATGAAGGTCACCAGTTTAGTCCCTCTGGTCCACCAAAAAGCTGCCCACGTGTTACTTTTCAGTGAACCCACCCTTCACCAGTACCTCGTGCGTCGCCGTTATTCCCTATTCTCCTTGTGGATGCTCTGAGTGTGCCTTCCTGAGCCATTAGGAGCTTTGGCAAGTTTCCCCCTGTGTCCTTTTTGTCTAGTCAAGCCGTGTGAACACATGGATCCGGATTTCAGTGTGTGCAGGCAGGTGTCTCTGCCACGTGTTCATTTGCCCACTGTCAGTCACACGGGCAGGCACCCACACACCGCAGACGCAGATACACGTGCACGCAATCATGAGAGATTCCGCAACCCAAACTGAAATACACGCGCACACAGAGACACATGCACACGCAGACACAAACACACAAGTTAAACACGCCCAAGTGGACACACACATACATACACAAACACATTCGGGCGCGCGCACGCACACGCACACGCACGTAAGCTCATACTGCCAAAGGGGTGTGAGCTCAAGCATTATCAGACAGAGACACGTACACACCACCACTGGCTCGAAAGTGCCCACGATCTCTTCTACACTGGCTCTAAATGTGCAAAGCGGAACGGGAGACAGACCAGCATTCCTGGCTCCGGTCCTGCGGTCCTGCGTCTTCGTGCCATTTATTGGGCAACTAGGACCTTCTCCTGAGAATGAATGCGGAAGTCTGTTATCAGATAGGGCCAAGCAGCAGGTGTGAAACTGGAGCATCCTGGGTCATGCTGCTTGAAAAGGGACCCCACTTTGGAGTAGGGACAGAGAAAGTCCCCTTGGAGTCTTGGCTCCGTGTGATGCTATGAGTATCTGTGGCACGGGGTGGCCTTCTCAGGCCTCCCTGAGCCTCCCTCCTCCCACCCTCCCCTGTGTGAAAGCCAGGTCAGCCTGAGCAGACTCAGATTTGAGTGTGTTGCTGAGTGTCTCTTATGAGGGAGCCTCCTGCCACAGCCCTGTGGCTGCCTGTTGCCATGTGCCATCCCGAGGTGGTAGACACTACCTGCAGCTCCGGGCCTTGGGAGGCCCCCCAGTCCTGGGGCAAATCCTCGTGTAAGTCAGCTGGCTGGCCCGCGCCTTGTCCTGGGGCGGCACCCCTGTGATCCCAGTCCTCCTGTGCCTTCCCAGAGGCCATGATTACGTGTCCTTTGTCTTTTACTTTCTGCACCAGCGGGAGCCAAACACCCTGAAGAGGGCCAAAGGAAGGGCAGAGGTTGGCTGCCTCCACAGCACTCTCGCAGGGTCTCCAGCCTACTGGTCCTTGGTCCTAGGGTCCTCTAAGTCTGGTGGTGGTCAACCTGGGACCAGGTGTCTGGTTCCTTTCTCTTCTCCGTGTCTTATTATTATTATTATTTCTCCTTCCTCTTTCGTTTTTTTCACAGAGAAAGGGCGGAGGCCCTCGGATTGGAGGGGCAGGGTTGTGGCTGTAGTTGACATTTGTGGAGCCATACTGCCATCAAGCGGAAACTGTTTCTGGAAACCGGAGGCTGTAGGGCACAAGCACTGGGGAAAGCCCAGGAGGGCAAAAGAGAGGGTGGTGTGGGACCCCCGACTCAAGCGGGACGGGAGAGGAACTCCTCGCTGGCCCTTGGCCTGGGCTCATTCCCAGGATGGCGCCCTGGCTCCACAGCTGTATGTAAGAAAGGGCAGTCGGGGCGGCCCGCCATGGCTTCCCCTGGCAGTCTCCAGGAACTGCCAGACATGGGTCGCCCCACACTCAGCGCTCCGAAACTTTTTTATTTCCCAGACGGGATAGAGGCTCTCTGGGCCCCCTGTGGCCCCAGCCAAGGGCATCCCGGAACTGCCCCCGAAAGAGACCAGAGCAAACGGCCCCATTCTCTGGCTGTCAGCGGCCAGTGGCTTCCCTTATGCGTATCTCAAAATGGCTGCCGGGGCAGCTCCACCCTGTGGGCTGACCGGTCCTCGGGATGCCTGGCTGATGTGTCTCGGGGCCTCTAGAGTAGCTGCTTCTCCAAGGGGTCCCAATGGCGGGTACGCTTCGTTCTAGGGCTCTAAACCCCGGTCGGGGAAACCCTGGCTTAGACAGAGTCCGCCCAGCCCCGGCCATCCTCGCTCTTCTGGGTGCCTGGCAGAAGGCAAGTGTCCCTGCAGCCTGCTGTCATGTTCAGAAACACCTTCCGCTGGATGGCACTGTGGCTCCACAAATGGCGGTCAGGTCTTTTCCTTCCCCCACCTTGCCTTCGTCTTTCTCCATTTGCTGCCAACGGAATAAAACAAACGCAAAACACGCAAAGCAAAGAAACAACGAGAGAAACCGGCCGAGGAGCACCCACCTCACCTACAGCAGGGCTGCCCACCTACGTGGTCACTTTGGGGAAACCTGCAACAGTAGGAGGGTTCTCTGCCTCCCCGCTTCCCTCTGGATTCTTCTCCTGGGCAGGGTTCCCGGTGAAGCAGAGAACCTGAAGAAATTCCACCCTTAGGGCTGTGGCGTGGTGGGGGTAGGTCGCACCGCGGGCAGTGCGAGGGGGTACAGGGGGAGGGATATGTGGATGTGTGGGTCTGCATGCGGGCCGCGGCAGATTCCTCCAGGAATCTGCACAGGCCGCCTGAGCAAGAGACCAGGCTGCATGCTTGTGCGCACCACACTTGTCCCTAGGTAGCACTCTTCCTCTTGGGGAAGCGACCAAAGTTGGATGGAAAGCAGCCAGGTCCAGCAGGCATCCGCACATTGTTGACCCGTCGAGCTGCAGGGAGTCGGGCCGGGTGTTTCTTGGGATGGGACTGGAGGGGAACGGAGTCCTGGCCGAGGCCTTCAGCTACCTCTCTGTCTCTGGAACCCAGGCACTCATCCGTGCACAGGGTTAGGAGGAGCATTCCGGGTGGGTGTCAGAGGTGGCTCTCCTGGAGAGAGAGCCTCTTGGCGTATCTGACGGAGCATGCGTGCTCCCTGGAAGGTGGTGGCTCACCACTTAGTTGCCAGGCATCTTGGTCATTCTACCCAAGTGCATGGGTAGCCAGGGCCCCGACTGCCCCCTTTCGCCTGGGCCCCGTCTGATTTCCTGTGCTGCGTGTGGAGGTGGAGGTTGAGCCTTGAGTGTTTTGGGGGGAGAAGGGGCTTGTGGCGGGGGTGGGGG
>NW_012101577.1:3697-24520 GCF_000951045.1 Mandrillus leucophaeus
GGGGGGGGGGGCTGTGCTTTGCTTTGATGGAGTGCTCACTGGGCTCTCAAGCTAAACTCTGGTGCTTGCCGGATATTGGGCCCGGAAAACGCACGAGACGGTCAAGGACAAATTCCGCCGCCCCTTTAGGGTCTCCAGGCAGACAGAAGAAAGCCTGAGGCGGGCCATCATACGGTGCCTACGTTGGGATGCGAAGCCGTGACCGCGTTGCGCTAAAGGTTACATATGCTACTCAGGCCGCTGGGTGCCTGGGCAGCAGCATGGAACACAAGGCTCTCTGAATATTGCAAGTGTTTTCTGTCTTTGCTCGTTACAAATCTTCCTGGATGTGTAGGGCAGGCCCAATCCTGGTGCGCACATTTCTTGTCTCTAGGCAGCAGTCTTTCCCTTGTGGAAGGCATAAAATCTTAGATGCAAAGCAGCCAGTTCCAACAGGTATCCACACTTTGTTAACCCATTCAGCTGCAGGGATTTGGGCGGGATGTTTCTTGCGATGGGACTGGATGAGACGGACTGAGGCCTTCAGCGACCTCTGTCACTGGAGCCAAGGGACTCATTTGTGCCCAGAAGTGGTAGGGGAATTTCCGGTGAAGTTCTGAGTTGACTGTTCTGGAGAGAAAGCCACTTGGCATGTCTGATGGAGCATGCATGCTTACTGTAACATGGTGGTTCCCCAGTTTGTTGTTTTGACATCTTGGTCATTCTGTCAAAGTGCATGGGTAGCCAGGGCGCAGTCTGTGCTCGCTTTCACCTGGGCCCCATCTGTTTTCCTGTGCTGCGTGTGGAAGGAGAGGTTTCACATGGAGTGTTTTAATTGGTGATTGGGCAACTGTGCCTTGGTTTGATACAGAGCTCTCTGAGGTCCTCAAGTTAAACTCTGGTGGTTGCCGGATATTCATCCAGAAAAATGAATGAGACAGTCGAGGACAAATTATTCCTGCCCTTTAGGGTCTCCATTCAGACATAAGAAAGCCTGACATGGGCCATCATACAGAGCTCATGTTGGGATGCAAAGCCATGACCGTGTTGCTCTAAAGGTTACATAATCTATCCATGCCGCTCGGTTTCTGGGCAGCAGCTTGGATCACAGTGCTCTCTGAATACTGCAACTGTTCTCTGTCTTTGCTTGTTACAAATCTTTCTGGATGTATAGGCTGCACTGGGAACAGACAGAGTTTCATAGGACAGAAAATTTACCCCATGGGTAATGATTCCCACCATCAGGTGTGTGTGAACCACTCTCACAAGAGGAAGGTCAATCTCGTGTGTGGGCCTGCACACTCTATGCATTATATGGAGAAGACTCACATGACCATGGAACAGGCATCACCCATTTCTTTCAATTGTCAACAAATGTGAGTCCTTTTTTCATATGTAGGTAGCATCGTGGGGTGCCTCTGGCCCTTCCTAGGGAAAATACGAGAAGAAAAGAATGCAGGAAGATCTGGACTGTGTCTTTAGGGTTGGCATTGAGACTCTGAGTTTCAGAGGTTCTCATTTTTAACCTTTAACTCTCTTCATGTCTGAAGTTTTTCCTGTCTTCGTCTGTGCTTGTATAGGTCCTCAGGCACATCCATGTATCCCTACCCATACTCACAAGTGTCTGCCCAGACACCTTTATTCACACCTGTGTCTGGCCTTCTAGGCTGCTCTCAGTGGGCAGTTTTTCAGGTTTCTGGTTCCCTCTTCATCTTTCTTGTCCCTTTCTGTCTGACTTCCCAGTATTTGCTGGCATAATGTTCAGGATGGGGTTGAGGTGTGGGCAGCGGGGAGCAGGGCAGCCCCCTGGCCTAACAGGCCTCTGTGCGGATGCGTTGGAGATCTGGGCTTATGGGACTGACTCTTTCTCCTGGCTGATGGCCCCCTCTGTGAGCCCAGAGGAGGCCACTTGGGCTGCCAGCTGTCCACCTGACGCACACTGCATTCCAGTTCACTCTCAACCTCATTGCTCACTCTGATTCTTTGTGTACTTTTGGAGGTTTTCTCCCTTCACTTTGTTCTTCGTTACTCTCTTTACTTTTCATCCACTTTTGTTTGGGGAGGTCACGATCAGCCTGGAAGTCAGGGTCGACTGGGCTAGGGAACACCCTCAGGGGAAACAGACTTATTTTTCCTAAGGAAATTAGAAGGACCCCAGCTGATCCCTGCAAGGAGTGATTGACATTTGCCTCCCCTTTCTGCCCTCTCTCCATATTGCTATTTGTGGCCGATTATCTCTTTTCCCTGATATACATTTCCTCCCCGTTTTTCATCTTCCTCTCTTTTGGGGGGTCCTTCCCCGCCTTGGCCTTGTAGGCTTGGGGCTCAGTGGTTCCTTGCAATCTGCTGATGACATCCTCAGGGCACTGTTCAGCATGCACCTGTGTCCTCTGTAGCTCCTGCAGGCCTATTTGTGGATCAAAGCTTTTGATCACATTCAGGAAAGATCCCATTGACAAGAAGCTTCTCGGTTGTGTGTCCTTTAAGTGGGACGTGACCGGTGGCTCCCTGACACTCGTTGTGTACGTTTTCACACATTCAGGCCCCCTGAACTAGATCCTTCAGGAGAGATACAGTGGCATGGACCTCCCACTTTCTATTATTTTTCTCCTTCTGGTTCTTCTTCTCTTCTTACTCCTGCTCCTCTTCTTTATTCTTTCACCTCTCCTCCTCCTCCTTCTTCTTTCTTCCCCTTCTCCTTCCCCTTCCCCTCCTTCTCCTCCTTCTCCTCCTTCCTCTTCCTCTTCCTCTTCTTCTCTCTTTCTTCTTTCCTTTTCCTCCTCCCCCTCCTCCTCCTCCTTCTCCTCCTCCTCCTTCTTTTCTTTTTCTACTTTTTCTTTTCTTTTTCTCCTTCTTCTTTTCTTTTTCTCCTTCTTTTTCTTTCTCTCCTTCTTTTCTATTTCTCCTTCTACATCTTTTTTTCTATTTTTCTTTTTCTTCTACTACTTGTTCTTCTTTCTTTCTTTTCTTTTCTTTTCTTTTTTTTATTTTTTTTTCACTTTCGGATTTCTGCGTGCAAGTGTTCTAGCAGATTGCTTCTTCTTCTCCTTGGTGATGGGGCATGTCCCTCTTCAGCTCTAGGCCTCAAGAAAGGCTTCGCTTTTCTTCCTAAAAGAACAGCGATTAAGGTCACCAGTTCAGTCCTTCTTTTCCACCAAAAAGCTGCCCTCGTGTTACTTTTAAGTGAAATGTCATGGCAAACACACCCTGTACCTAGTACCTTATCGCCCACCGTTCTTTCCTGTTCTCCTTGTGTACTCTCTAGATGTGTAATCCTGAGTCAGTAGGAGCCTCAGCAATTCATTATGTTGTTCCCCCATTGCCTTTCCTTCTAGTCAAGTCAGGTGAACAAAACGATATGTATTTCAGTGTGTACAGTCAGCCTGTCTCTGCCACATGCCAATTTGCCCACTCTCACTCACACAAGCAGGAACGCACAGACCACAGACACAGAACACATGGACGCACTCACAAGAAACCCCACAACCAGAAATGAAATCACAAATCCATACACACATGGAGATACACGCCGATGCAGACACAAACACACATGCAGACACACACATGCGGGCACACCGACACACAAAGTCACACATACACAACACAGACAAATAAACAGGTAACCTCACATGGGCACAGGGGTTCGGGTTCAAGCATTCTCACACTTAGAGCTAAACAAACGTACACAGCCACAGCATGAGACTGCATGCACTCTCTCATACAAGCTCTCAATCGCTGACAAGCAACGGGCCATGGGCAAGCATTTCTGGCTTCAGGCCTGGGTCCTCATGCCGTTGATTGGGCAACTTGGCTTTCTCCTGAAAATGAATGTGGGCATTCTTTTATCAGAAAGGCCACAGCAGTGGATGTGAAACTGGAGCGTCCTGGGTCAACCTGCTTAAAAACGGACTCCCCTTTCAGGTAGAGGCAGAGAGTCCTGTTGGGAGCCTTAGCCCTTTGTGATGTCATGGGAATCTGTAGTGCGTGGTGGCCTTTTTGAGTCCCTCTAAGCCACCATCCTCCCACCCCTGACTGTGTAAAAGCCAGGACAGCCTGTGCAGCATCAGACTTGTGTGAGTTGCTGAGTGTGCTCTCTAAGGGATACACCTGCCTCAGGTCCTGTGGCTCCTGGTTGAAGAGTCTGCCCATTCTGGTGACCTCCATCTGCCACTCCAAGGAGGTAAACTCTACCTAGAGCTCCAGCCTTTGGGAGGACCCCTAGTTCTGCAGTAAAACCTTGTGTAAGCCAGCTGAGTGACCAGCACCTTGTCCTGGAACAGCAGCCCTTTAATCCCAAGTCTCTTGTGGTGTCCCAGTGCCCATGATTATGTGTCATTTGTCTTTTACTTTCTGTAGGAGCAGGAGACGTGAAACCTGTAGAAGGCCAAAGGAAGGGCAAAGACTGTCTGTCTAAACAGGATTCCCTCAGGGTCTCCAGCCTACTGGTCCTTGGTCATTGGGACCTGTGAGTTTGGTGGTCAACCTGGGACCAGGTGGCTGGTTCTTTTCTCTCCCCCCGTCTTTTTCTCTTTCTCCTTCATATTTGCTTTTCTCACATTGGAAAAGACAGAGGCCTTCAGAGTGGAGGAGCAGGGTTACAATTGTACTTGGCATTTGTGGAGCCATACTGCCATCAAGTGGAAATCGTTTCTGGAAATAGGAGGCACCTGATCTCATGTGCTGAGGAAAGTTCAGGAGTGCCAGACAGATGTTGGTGTGGGGCCCCCAGTCTGAAACTGAGAGAACTCCTGTCTGGCCCATGGTCTATGCTCATTCCCAGGATAGAGCCCTGGCTCCACAGCTCTCTTTGTAAGAATGGACAGGCAGTGGCAGCCCACCATGGGTTCCCCTGGCAGCCCCCAGAGACTACTTGGCATGAGTTGCCCCACCCCAACATCCCAAAACTTCTTTGTTCCCAGGGAGGATAGGGTGCCCCTTGCCCCTGTGTGGTCCCAGCCAAGGGCACCCCTGAACCCTCCACAGAAGAGACCAGAGTAAATGGCCCCAGTCTCAGCCATCAGTGAACAGTGGTTTTTCTTAAAACCCATTTCAAGATGGGGAAACTCCGCCCACTGGGCTGACTGGTCTTAGGGCTGCCAGACTGTTCTGTCCCCGGGCCTCTAGATTAGCTGCTTCTTCACAGAGTTCCAATAGCAGGTACACTTCTTTAAGGGCTCTGAATCCCGGTGGGGAAAACCCTGGCTTGGGCCTAGTCTACCCAGCCCAGCACATCCGCACTGATATCTATGCCTGGAAGAAGGCAAGTGTACTTGCAACCTGTTGTCATGTTAAGAAACACCTTCCACTGGATGGCACTGTGGCTCCATAAATGTCAATCACCCCTTTTCCTTCCTCCACTTTGCCTTTCTTTCCTTCCTTTTGCTGCCAACCAAACAAAACAAACACCAAAAAACAAAGAAACAAAGAAACTGCCCTAGGAGCACCCACCTTATCTTCAGCAGGGCTCCCCACCTATGTGGTTACTTTGGGGAAACTTGTAACAGTAGGAGTGATCTCTGCCTCTCTCCTACCTTCTGGATTCTTCTCTGGGCAGGGGGTCCCAGTAATCCAGAGGAGCCACTTTTGCTGTGGATTTGTAGCCCTGGGGGCAGTGTGAGCGGGTACGGTGGGAGGGGTGTGTGGGTGTTTAGGCCTGTGTGTGGGCCACTGCAGATTCTTCTATGAATCCGCACAGGCCTCCTCAGAAGGAGACCGGTGCCTGCCTAGGCAAAACATAGGAAGAAAAGAATGCAGGAAGATCTGGACCATGTCCTTAGAGGTGGCAAGGTGACTCTGAGTGTCAGAAGTCCTCGTTTTTAACATTTAACTCCCATCCCATCTAACTTTTTTCCTGTCTTCATCTGTGCTTCTATATGTTCTCAGGCACATACTTGTATCCTCAATACTCACTAAAAGGTGTCTGCCTAGGCATCTCCATTCACACTCAGCTCCCCACATCTAGGTAACTCTCAATGGGCAGGGTTCTTCAGATTCCCAGTTTTCTCTTGTTCATTTTTGTTCTCCCTTTCTGTCTGGCTTCCCAATATTTGCTGGTGGAATGTGTGGGATGGTGTGGGGGTGGGGGCAGTGGGGAGCAGGGCAGTCTGTTGACTCCACTGGCTTCTGTGTGGACCCAGTACAAACCCTGGCCCAAGGGTCTGATGCTTTTTTCTGGCAGGTGACTCTTCTTGTATGATGGCACAAAAGGCCATTTGGGCAGCCACCTTTCCACCTGGGACATCCAGCATTTCAGTTCACTCTCATCCTCATTGTGTACCCTGATTCTTTGTGTACTTTTGTAGTTTTTCTTCCTTCACTTTTTTCTTCTTCACTGTCTTTGCTTTTCATCAATTTCTGGTTTGGGGAGGTCAGGATCAGCCTGCAAAATCAGGGTCGGGTGGGCACAGGAATGCCCTTAGGGAGAGTAAGCCTTTTCCTAAGGAAATCAGAAGGACCCTGGCTGATCCCTGGGGGTGTAAGCAGCATCCTCCTCCCCTATCTTCCTTCTCTCAGTATTGCCATATGTGGCTCATTACCTCCTTTCTCTGGTATCCATTTCCTCCCCGTTTTTCATCTCTCCTCCCACCCATTTCTGGGGTACTTCCCTGCCTAGGCCTTGTAGACTAGAAGCTCGTGGCCCCTTGCAGTGCGATGACATCTGGAGGGCATGGCTCAGCCTGCACCTCTGTCCTCTGTAGCTTCTCTAAGCCTACTTGTAGATCAAAGCCCTTGATACCACTCGGAAGAGAACCCATCAACAAGAAGTTTCTTGGTGGTGTGTCATTTCACCGGGACATCACTGGTTTCTCCTTGCCACTTGTTGTGTATGTCACCATGCAGTGAGACACCCCTGAACTAGATCCTTCAGGACAGCTCCTGTGGCATGAAGCTGCCACTTCTTGTTCTTGTTGTCTTTCTGGTTCTTCTTCCTCTTCCTCCTCTTTTTTCTTTGTCTTTTTCTTCTCCTTCTTCTCTTTCTCCTTCTCCTTCTCATTTTTCTCCTCTTTCTTCTTATTCTCTTTTTCCTTTTACTTTTGGCTCTTGGCGGGTCAAGCATTACGCTGAGACTGCTTCTTCCTCTGCTCCTGGTGATGCAGGATGCCCCTTTGCAGAATGAAAGTGAGAAAGGTCTCACTTTTGTTCTTAAAGGAGCAGAGATGAAGGTCACCAGTTCAGTCCCTCTGGTGCTCCACAAAGATGCCCATGTGTTACTTTTCATGAAATGTCACCATGAACCCACTCCTTAACCTGTTCCTCGTGGCTCACCGTTCTTTCCTATTCTCTTTGTGGATGCTCTAAATGTGTAATCCTGAGCCAGTAGAAGCCTCAGCATGTTGTCCCCCTTTGCCTTTTCTTTCAATCCAGCCATGTGAACACAACGATCCAGATTTCAGTGTGTATAGGCAGGCTGTCTCTCCCACGTGCCCATTTGCCCACTCTCACTCACACAGGCAGGTACCCAGAGACAACAGACACAGACACAATCACAGGCGCTCAAAGGGAACCCCCCAACAACCACAAATATAATCACAAACACACATGCATAGGGAGATACACAGACACAAACACATACACTAACACATGCACACACACACACAAACTCATAGACACACATGCACACACACACACACAAATCCTCACACAGGCACAGGGTTGTGGGCCCAAGCATTCTCCCACACAGATGCACACACACATGTGTCGCCACAGGCACGAGACTGCCCACGAACTCTCCCATAAAGGCTGTCTGTCGGCCACAGGCAATGGGTTATGGGTGAGGATTCGTGGCTCCAGGCCTGGGTCACTATACTGTTGATTGGGCAACTAGGGCCTTCTCCTGCGAATGAATGCGGAAGTCTGTTATCAGATAAGCCCCAGCAGCCAGTGTGAAACTGGAGCCTCCTGGGTCAACCTGTTTAAAAAGGGACCACACTTTGGGTAGAGGCAGAGAGTCCCCTTGGGACCCTTGGCCCTCTGTGATGCCATGGGAATCTGTGTTGCATGGTGGCCTTCACCAGCTCCCCTAAACCACCCTCCTGTCACCCCATTCCCCCTCACACCCCATGTGAAAGCCAGGGCAGCCTGCACAGAGTCCAACTTGAGTCAGTTGCTGAGTATCCCCTCTGAAGGAGACTCCTGCCACATGCCTTGTGACTGCCTGTTGAGTTATTCGCCCGTTTTGGTGACCTCCATGTGCCAGCCCAAGGTGGTAAACTCTACCTGGAGCTCCTGGCCCTGGGAGAGCCACCAGTCCTGCAGCAAAACCTTGGTTAATTCAACTGGGTGACCAGCACCTTGTCCTGGGGCGGCAGCCCCATGACCCCAGTCTTCCTGTGGTTTCCCAGTGGCCATGATTACCTATCATTTGTCTTCTATTTTTCTGCATGAGCATGAGCCATGAAACCTGGAGAGCGCCAAAGGAAAAGCAAAGGCTGGCTGCATAAAGAGGATTCCCGCAGTGTCTCGGGCCTACTGGTCCTAGGTCATAGGGTCCCTTAAGTTTGGTAGTCAACCTGAGACCAGGTGGCTGGTTCCCTTTTGTCCTCTCTGTCTTTTTTTGTTTCTCTTTCCCTTTTCTTTTTTCACATTGGAAAGTGTGGAGGCTGTCGGACTGCAGGGGCAGAGTTAAGCTTGTAGTTCGTGTTTGTAGAGCCATACTGCCATCGAGCGGAATCTGTTTCTGGAAACTAGAGGCAGCTGGGCACTAGTGCTGGAGAAATCCCGGGAGCACGAAAGAGATGGTGGCGGCGTGGGGCCCCCAGGCTGAAGCCGGACGAGAGAGGAACTCCTGGCTGGCCCTTTGCCTTTTCTCATTACCAGGATGGCGCCCGGGCTCCACAGCCGTCTCCGAAAAAAGGGCAGGAAGGGGCGGCCCTCCATGGGTTCCCCTGTCCATCTCCAGGAATTGCCGGGCAGGAGTCGTCCCGCGCACAGCACCCCAAAGCTCCTTGGTTCACTGGGAGGACAGGGGACCTCTGGCCCCAGCGTGATTCCAGGCAAGAGCACCCCAGAACTCCCCACAAAAGAGACCCGTGTAAGCGACCCCAGTCTCAGCCGTCACTAGTCAGTGGCTTCCCTTAAGCCCACCTCAAGATGGCTGCCGGGGCACCTCCGCCGCCTGAGCTGACTGGTCTTGGGGCTGCCTGGCTGCTCTGTCCCTGGGCCTCTAGATTAGCTGCTTCTCCATGGGGTCCAAATGGCAGGCAGACTTCCTTCAAGGGCTCGGAACCGCGAAGGGGGAAACCCTGGCTTAGTCAGAGTCCACCCAACCCGACATATTCTCGCTGAAGTCTGTGCCTGTCAGAAGGCAAGTGTTCCTGCAGCCTGTCGTGTTCAGAAACAACTGCCTCTGGATGGCAGTGTGGCTCCAGAAATGGCAGTCACTTATTTCCCTTGCCTTTCTCTTTCTCCTTTTGCTTCCAACAAAACAAAACAAACAACAATCAAATAAAATAAAACAAAAAGAAAAGAAACAAAGAAACCGGCCAAGGAGCACTCACCTCACCTACAGCAGGACTCCCCACCTACGTGGTCTCTTTGGGGAAACCCGCAACAATCGAAAGGCTCTCTGCCTCCCTCCTTCCCTCTGGATTCTCGGGCAGTGGTCCCAGTGAATTAGAGGAGCCTATCCTCAAGAAATCCCACCCTTGGGACTGTGGCATGGTGGGGATAGGTCACACTGGGGGCAGTGTGAAGGTACAGTGGAAGGGGTGTGTGAGTGCGTGGGCTGCTTGTGGGCCACTGCTGATTACTTCTCTGAATTTGCACAAGCCTCATAAGGAGACCAGGCTGCCTGCTTGTGCGCAGCACACTTGTCAATAGGCAGCACACTCTTTCTTGGGGAAGGGACAAAAGCTTGGATCAAAGCAGCCAGGTCCAACAGGTGTCCATAGATTGTTGACCCTTCTAGCAGAAGGGAGTCGGGCAGGGTGTCTGTATTCTCTGATGGTAGTTTGTATTTCTGTGGGATCAGTGGTGATATCCCCTTTATCATTTTTTTATTGCATCTATTTGATTCTTCTCTCTTTTCTTCATTAGGCTGGCTAGCAGTCTATCTATTTTTTTGATCTTTTCAAAAACCGGCTCTTGGATGCATTGATTATTTTTTGACGGGTTTTTCCTGTCTCTGTATTCTTCAGTTCTGATCTGATCCTAGTTATTTCTTGCCTTCTGCTAGATTTTGAATTTGTTTGCTTCTGCTTCTCTGTTTCTTTTAAATGTGATGTTATGGTGTTGATTTTAGATCTCTCCTGCTTTCTCTTGTGGGCATTTAGTGCTATAAATTTCCCTCTACACACTGCTTTAAACGTGTCCCTGGGATTCTGGTACGTTGTGTCTTTGTTTTCATTCGTTCAAAGAACATCTTTATTTCTGCTTTCATTTCATTATTTACCAAGTAGTTATTCAGATGCAGATTGTTCTGTTTTCATGTAGTTGTACAGTTTTGAGTGAGTTTCTTAATCCTGAGTTATAATTTAATTCACTGTGGTCTTAGAGACTATTTGTTATAGTTTCCATTTTGCATTTGCTGAGGAGTGTTTTACTTCCAACTGTGTGGTCAGTTTTAGAATAAGTGCAATGTGCTGCTGAGAAGAATGTATATTCCATTGATTTGAGGTGGAGAGTTCTCTAGATGTCTATTAAGTTCACTTGGTCCAGAGCTGAGTTCAAGTCCTGGATATCCTTGTAAATTTTCTTTCTCATTGATCTGTCTAATACTGACAGTGGGGTGTTAAAGTCTCCCACTATTTTTGTGTGGGAGTGTAAGTCTCTTTGTAGGTCTCTAAGAACTTGCTTTATGAATCTTGGTGCTCCTGTATTGGGTGCACATATATTTAGTATAGTTAGCTCTTCTTGTTGCATTGATTTCTTTACCATTATGTAATGTCCTTCTTTGTCTCTTTTGATCTTTGCTCATGTAAACTCTGTCTTATCAGAGACTAGGATTGCTTTTTTTTTGCTTTTTTCCCCCTGCTTTATTTTGCTTTCCATTTGCTTCGTAAATATTCCTCCATCCTTTTATGTTGAGCCTATATGTGTCTTTGCACATAGGATGGGTCTCCTGAATACAGCACAGCAATGGGTCCTGACTCTTTATCCAATTTGCCAGTCTGCGTCTTTTCTTTGGGGCATTTAGCCCGTTTTCATTTAAGGTTAATATTATTGTGTGTGCATTTAATCCTGTCATTATGATGCTAGCTGGTTATTTTGCCTGTTAATTGATGCAGTTTCTTCAGCATGTTGATAGTCTTTACAATTTAACATTTTTTTGCAGTGGCTGGTACTGGTTGATCCTTTCCATGTTTCGTGCTTCCTTCAGGAGCTCTTGTAAGGCAGGCCTGGTGGTGACAAAATCTCTCAGCATTTGCTTGTCTGTAAAGGATTTTATTTCTCCTTTGCTTATGAAACTTAGTTTGGCTGGATATGAAATTCTGGGTTGAAAATTCTTTTCTTTAAGAAAGTTGAATATTGGCCCCACTCTTTTCTGGCTTGTAGGATTTCTCCCGAGAGATCTGCTATTATTCTGATTGTCTTCCCTTTGTGGCTAACCCAACCTTTCTCTCTGTCTGCCCTTAATATTTTTTCCTTCATTTCAACCTTGGTGAATCTGATGATTATGTGTCTTGGGTTGCTCTTCTCAAGGAGTATCTTTTTGGTGTCTTCTGTATATTCTGAATATGAGTGTTCGCCTGCCTTGTTAGGTTGGGGAAGTTATCCTGGGTAATATCGTGAAGAATCTTTTCCAACTTGGTTCCATTCTCCCCGTCACTTTCAGGTGCACAAATCAAATGAAGTTTTGGTCTTTTCACATAGTCCCATATTTCTTGGAGGCTTTGCTCATTTCTTTGGTCTCTTTTTTCTCTAATTTTGTCTTCTTGCTTTATTTCATTGAGTTGATCTTCAATCTGTGATATCCTTTCTTCTGCTTGATTGATTCAGCTATTTATACCTGTGTATGCTTCACAAAGTTCTCGTGCTGTGTTTTTCAGTGCCATTAGGTCCTTTATCTTCCTCTCTAAACTGGTTATTCTAGTTAGCAATTCATGTAATCTTTTTTCATCTAAACTAGCTTCCTTGCATTGGGTTAGAACATGTTCCTTTAGCTTGGAGGAGTTTGTTATTACTCACCTTTTCTTTTTTCTTTTTTTTTTTTTTTGAGATGGAGTCTCGTTCTGTCGCCCAGGCTGGAGTGCAGTGACCAGATCTCAGCTCACTGCAAGCTCTGCCTCCCGGGTTTACTCCATTCTCCTGCCTCAGCCTCCTGGGTAGCTGGGACTACAGGCGCCCGCCACCTCACCAGGCTAGTTTTTTGTATTTTTTAGTAGAGACGGGGTTTCACCGTGTTAGCCAGGATGGTCTCGATCTCCTGACCTCGTGATCCACCCATCTCGGCCTCCCAAAGTGCTGGGATTACAGGCTTGAGCCACTGTGCCCGGCCTTACTCCCCTTTTCAAGCCACTTCTGTTAATTTTTCCAAATCATTCTCAGTTTTGTTCCTTTGCTGGCGAGGAGTTGTGATTCTTTGGAGGAGAAGAAATGTTCTGGTTTTTGGAATTTTCAGCATTTTTGTGCTGGTTTCTCCCCGTCCTCATGGATTTATCTACCTTTGGTCTTTGAAGTTGGTGACCATCAGCTGAGGTCTCTGATTGAATGTCCTTTTTGTTGATGTTGATACTATTCCTTTATGTTTGTTAGTTTTTCTTCTAACAATCTGGCCCCTCTGCTGCAGGTCTGCTGGAATTTTCTGGAGGTCCACTCCAGACCCTGTTTGCCTGGCTATCACTAGTGGAGGCTGCAGACCAGCAAAGATTGCTGCCTGTTCTTTCCTCTGGAACCTTTGTCCCAAAAGGACACCTGCCAGATGCCAGCCAGAGCTCTTCTGTATGAGGTATCTGTCGGCGCCTGCTGGGAGGTGTCTCCCAGTCAGGATACACGAGTGTCAGGGACTCACTTGAGGAGCCAGTCTGTCCGTTATCAGAGCTTGAATGTTGTGGTGGGAGATCTGCTGCTCTAGTCAGAAGTACCAGGCAGGGATGTTTACGTCTGCTGAAGCTGCACCCCCAACTGCCGCTTCCCCCAGGTGCTCTGTCCCAAGGAGGTGGGGTTTTATTTATAAGTCCCTGACTGTGGCTGCTGCCTTTCTTTCAGAGATGCCCTGTGCAGAGAGGAGGGAATCTGGAGAGGCAGGTTGGCTGCAGTGGCCTTGCTGAGCTGCGGTGGGCTCCACCCAGTTCAAACTTCCTGGCAGCTTTGTTTACACTGTGAGGGTAAAACTGTCTACTTAAGCCTCAGCAATGGCAGATGCCCCTCCCCCCACCAAGCTCCAGCATCCCAAGTCAAACTCAGACTGGTGTGCTAGCAGCGAGAATTTCAAGCCAGTAGATCTTAGCTTGCTGGGTTCCATGGGGTTGGGACCCGCCGAGCCAGACCAGTTGGCCCCCTGGCATCAGCCTCCTTTCCAGGGGAGTGAATGGTTTTGTCTGACTGGACTTCTGGGTGCCACTGGCGTATGGAAAAAAAAAAAAGAAAAACACTTCTGTGGCTAGCTTGGTGTCTGCCCAAATGGCCATCCAGTTTTGTGCTGGAAACCCAGGGTCCTGGTGGCATGTGTACCGGAGTGTATCTCCTGGTCTGCGGGTTGTGAAGACCATGGGAAAAGTGCAGTATCTGGGCTGGAGTGCATGGTACAGTCCCTAATGGCTTCCCTTGGCTAGAAGAGGGAATTCCCTGACGCCTTGCACTTCCCTGGTGAGGTAACACCCCCACCCTGCTTTGGCTCACCCTCCTTAGGCTGCACCCACAGTCCAACCAGTCCCAGTGAGATGAAGCTGGTACCTCAGTTTGAAATGCAGAAATCACCCATCTTCTGCGTTGATCTCGCTGGGAGCTGCAGACTGGAGCTGTTCCTATTCCGCCATCTTGCCAGCCTCCCACTTTTTTTTTATCTTCACTGTCTTTACTTTTAGTCCACTTGTGGTTTGGGGAGGGTTGAATGGGCATGGACACATCGCCAGGGAGAACATGCTTACTTTTCCTAAGAAAATTAGATGGACCCTGTCTGACCCCTGAAGTGCATAATCAGAATCTCCCTCCTCTTTCTGCCCTCTCTCCCTATTTGCCATAGGTGGCTGATTACCTCTTTTTTGGGGGGTCTGGTTTCTCCCCCTTTTCATCTCTCCTCCCATTTCCAGGGTCCTTCCCTACCTTGGCCTTGTGTACTAGGGACTTGGTGGCCACTTGAAGTGTGCTGATGACATTCAAAGGGCAAGATTTTGCCTGCACCTTTGTTCTCTTTTGCTCCTGCAGGCCTACTTGTGGATCAGAGCCCTTGATCCCACTCAGAAAGGACCCCATCGATGAGAAGCTTTTCAGTGGTGTGTCTTTTCACCTGGATGTCACTCGTGTTTCTTTGCCACTTGTTGTGTATGTCATCATGCAGTGATACACCCCTGAACTAGATCCTTCAGGACAGCTGTGGTGGCATGAAGCTGCCACTTGTTCTTTTTCTCCTTCTATTTCTTTGTTCTTCTTCTTCCTTTTTCCTTTCACTTTCAGCTCTCTGCGGGACAAATGTTCTATCCAGACTGCTGCTTCTTCTGCTCATTGGTGATGGGTGTGTCCCCTTGCAGCACCAGGCCTGGAGGGAGGCTTCCCTTTCATTCTTAAAGGAGCAGAGATGAAAGTCACCAGTTCAGTTTCTCTGGTGAACAATGAGAACAGTTGGACACAGGGTGGGGAACATCACACACCGAGGCCTGTTGTGGGGTAGGGGTAGGGGGGAGGGATAGCATTAGGAGATATACCTAATGTAAATGACGAGTTAACGGGTGCAGCACACCAACATGGCACATGTGTACATACGTAACAAATCTACACGTTGTGCACATGTACCCTAGAACTTAAAGTATTAAAAAAAAAAAAAAAAGAGAGAGAGAGCCACCCAGGTGTTACTTTTAAGTTCAATATCATCGTGAATTCATGAATTTTCCAGTACCTCTTGGCTCGTTGTTTGTCCCCATTCTCCTTGTGGACTCTGTAAATGTCCAATCCTGAGCCAGTGGGAGCCTTGGCAAGTTGTATCCTGTTGCCTTTCTTTCCAGTCCAGCCATGTGAATACAACAACGATTCACATTTCAGTGTGTACAGGCAGGCTGTCTCTGCCACGTGCCCATTTGCCCACTCTCACTCATACAGGCAGACGCCCACAGACCACAGACAGAGACACACACACACGCACTCTGAAGGGACTCCACACCCCGAAACGTAACCACAAACACACAAGCAGAGACACAAGAAACCTCACACGGGGCACAAGGGTGTGGGCCCAAGTGTTCCCCCACACAGACATGCACGTAAACATACCACCACTGGCATAAGACTGCCCACAAACTCTCCTATACAGGCTCTGAATCACCACTTGCGATGGGCATGCTTTTCTGTCTCCAAGACTGGGTCATCATGCCATTGATGGGGTAACTTGGGCCTTCCTTTGAGAATGAATGCAGGAAGTCTGTTATCAGATAGGCCCCAGCAGTGGGTGTGAAACTGGAGCTTCCTTGGTCAAACTGCTTAAAAACTTACACTCAGAAAGGATCCCATTGTCACAAAGCTTCTTGGTTGTGTGTTTTCTTGTGGGGATGTCACTGGTGTCTCTTTGCCAGTCCTGTTCATTGTCATTGCTTCTTCTCAGTCTGATTCTTTTGTCTTTCTTTTTTGTTTTTCTTTTTTTACGTTCGCTGCTTTACATTGATCTTAACATAATTGGTATCAGTTTCAGTTTTTTTTCTTTCGTGTTTTTCAATTTCTTCTTTTACTTTTTTATTTAGTACTTTCAGATTGTAATTGATTTTTGTATTTTCTTTCTATCATTTTTTCTGGACCAAAGGTAGTCATTTTAGGTGATGAATTTTTCTTCCCAGTGGTGGATTCATAGTGATATTTTATCTTCTTTTAATTTCATGGTTTTTGAGTCTTTTTTTATTGAGTTGTTTTTTAGTGGTTACTGAATGGCTTTATTGAGTGTTATATGAAATATTTTTCTCCATTTATTTTACTCTAACTTTTTTTTCATGGCTTTTCAGGACATTTAAGGAACTTAGTTTTATTAAAGTTGATTATGTATCAATGAGGGATTATTAAGTTGTTATTTTGGAAAGATCATTTCTCTTTTGCATTGTATGTTTTAATTTTCTTTTGCTTATTGTTTAAGTGACCCAAGTTATGAACCACATTATTATTATTATTATTATTATTATTATTATTATTTTGAGAAGGAGTCTCACTCTATTGCCCAGGCTGGAGTGCAGTGGTGTGACCTCGACTCACTGCAACCTCTACCCCCCAGGTTCAACCGATTCTCCTGCGTCAGGCTCCTGAGTAGCTGGGACTACAGGTGCATGCCACCATGTCCAGCTGATTTTTTTGTACTTTTAGTAGAGATGGGGCTTCACCATGTTGGCCAGGATGGCCTCCATCTCTTCACCTCGTGATCTGCTCACTTCGGCCTCCCAAAGTGCTGGGATTGCAGGCGTGAACCGCTGCAAGCGGCGAACCACATCTTTTCTTTTGCTGTTCACCATAGACTCTTGATCATATTTTGGGGTATTTCTTTTTTTTTAATTTGATCAAATGTGATAGTAACAAATGTCATATTTTATGTGTCATTAATAGCTAATAGAGAATATATTTTTGTAATATATATTTAACCTTTACCTCATTCTATAATACTTTTTATATTTCTGTCTTATCTTATACACAATTTTTACTACATTGAGAAATTTATTCTTAAAGTAGTGATAAATCAACTCATTTTAATATAAATTCATGATTTTATAGATTATATGACTTGGCTTAAATAGATCTTTCTGAGAAATCAGGAAAGTTTGAAAATCATCAATAAATTATGCTTTGATAATGAAAATATTTTAATAAAAATGCTAAAAACACTTAATTTTAAACCAAAACACAGTATAGCATCTGGTAAAGAGATTTAAACCTATGTTTCAAAGATTATTAAAATCATTCATATACAATGACCCTTTATAGAGATTCATTTAAATGAAATTTTATTTTTCTGCATCAAAATGAGGAGATAATCATGACTAAGAAATTTTGGATTACTAAATTCTTAAAAAATTGTCCACTTTTATAATTCTATTAAGGTACAATAAATCAAATATATGCCATATTTTCTTTATCTTTTGTAGAAATTTAAAGTATGAAACTCGCTCCTGTTATGATTGGTGTTTGAAAAATTGTTTACTACAACATTTGAAGTAGTAATCCACAAACTGTTTAACTTTTTTATTATACCAGCTGAGAATATATTTGCATAGTTGTGAAAACAATTGGAAACTGTCTCAGTTCTGTTCATTTTGAGAAATACTATGTTTTGGTGGACCCATCTGGTGGAATTTTGTGCAGATATTTTAAAAATATTTAAGTTTATGTGGTTACTATGAGATATTATTAAATAAATAAAACATGTCTGGAGTAATGTGTATAATACAAACTTATTTTGTGTAACAACACACAGAAAGAGTTACGTGTTGGTAAGTATATATGTCTTTGATTGGTTATGGAAAAAATTATTATGCATTTATTCCATACTTTTAACATCTTTTAACTTCCACAGATTTAGAATTGTTTTTCTGGAAGAAATTGTTAATTTTCTCTTTTATACATTTTATATTGTTTTCCTCATTTTAATGCCTTTGTATTATATTTCTAAATACAATTTTCTTTTATAAAACATGCAAACTTTATATGAAGAAAAACATCATAAGTAAACTTAAAGACTATTTATATACAGTATGGTTCCATTTAAAAGATAGTTAATGGATGTCATTAATTCCTAGAATATATAATACACTTTTTTATGTTAATACAGAAACAAAGCCTGATAGAAATATAGTCAAAGAACAGGCAATTCATAGAAGACAAAAAATATATGGCCAATAATAATAATAAATATAGTTGACTTTAATATTAGGTCATCATATTTGCCACAATCGAAAGTCTCCAGAATTCTCAGTTTTAGAAAGGATTTGGTTAAATATCTATACTCTATAGAATTATACATTTCTAAAGTATTTTATCTGTATCATAATTTTAATGTTTGTAAGTTTTGACTTGTGTTTTATTTGTAGAATATATGGAAATAATTCTACAGATGAACAAATTGGCTTTATTGTTTGTAATAAAAATGTTGCAATCATATTAAATGTCTATCAACAGAATGATTTTAAAATTATACTGTAATACAATGCAATATTTTGAAACCATTGAAATATTGAGACTGATCTATTTTTATATTAAAAATTATTAAGACATTTATAAAAATAAAAACAAATTGCAGAAATGCATGCTAGGATGATCTAATTTATATTATAAACTCCAAATCTAAATTATTATATAATTATAAATACTATGTATGTGTACATTTAAATAGAAATAAAAAGGTCTAGAAAGAAGTGATACCTATGTTTTCTTATGGAAATAGGAGAAAGACTGAGGAATGGTAAAAGTTCAGCAGTAAGAAGAATTCTGTTTATGTTGTTTGAATTATATACAGTTAGATTTTATTCATGTATTTTTTCATGTATGATTTGTGTAAATAAATAAATATAAAATTTCCAAGGAATATAGCAGTTTGTCAAGGGGCTATGAGGGAACAATAAGCCTGACTGATCAGTTTTGGAAGCCTAATAAAACACGAGTAACAGCAGTAGACATCCCTGTACTTTTTGGGGGAGAAATATGCCTAGGATAATAGAAACATCTAGTCCACCTAACACATAAATTATTTTGCATTCAAATACATTAGATACCAACAAGATGCAGGTTATCAGCATTGTATGCCTTTGATTTAATATTTATTAAGCACTCATCGAATAATTTTGCATTCTCTTTAACCTGCTTAATAGGGAAAGTGAGGTGTTTTCTGCTCAACAGACATATCTGACCTGTATGATCATGGAATTTCTCATTATAAGTCAATAAACTTTTGTTCTCTTTCTGTATCTTTCAGTCTTATGAACAAGCATGATTTCACTTCCTGAATTTCGATGAATTATAAGACATGGGCAAGATCGGGTTGTAAGACCTCTGCGATTTAAGGCCATGGCCTGGATCATGGTGAACTTACCAAAGCAAATAATGCCTGTGAGATGGTCCTGCAGCAGCCAACCAGTGCGATCTTTTGGTGACATCCAGTTCTTGTTGTATAACTTTATATTCCTATAAATCCATTAAGGCCCCAATAAAGTTTGTCTCTAAGTGCTGTGTTAGATCTATATGACTACATGTAGTAAATTGTGAAATTTAAGTAAATATTTTATAAGAACTCCATATATATAAAGCTTTACTAAAATTGGTGTTGAAATATGACCTTCTTCCTACATTTATTCATTTATTTATGTCTATTTGTTCATTTATTTCAGTGAAAAATACAAGAAAAGAGAGGAAGGTCAAATCCAAGAAAAGAATTAAGTTTCCAGTACACTTTCTTTACCTTGCTGTCAATTTTTTCATGGAATCTACATCTTTTTATGCTAATCCTCATCATATTATTTTACATCTTAACTATTTTTTTCTTACTAAAATGGTTAGTGGTCTTGTTTTTTTATAATTTTCTACTTTCCTTCTAAAATGCTTAGTATTGAACAAATAGAATATCCTAATTAAAAACAGTAATAAATATTATGGTGAAAAAATACAAGTAAATTGGAAAAACATTAGATAGCAGCTTTCAATATTTCATATAGTTCATAAA
Source organism: Mandrillus leucophaeus (assembly GCF_000951045.1). Lineage (NCBI taxonomy): Eukaryota > Metazoa > Chordata > Mammalia > Primates > Cercopithecidae > Mandrillus > Mandrillus leucophaeus. The sequence continues at coordinate 23,448 of NW_012101577.1, forward strand.
TTTTTCAGGAATTAGAGGGTTATAGAAAAAAATTTATAGACTATAATAATTACCAGGGATATAAAAAATAAAACTTCTACCTCCGAATTGTAATAAAAGATAAACAGATTCAAAAGCAAATATTATATCTGAAAATGTCAGATAAACTTGGCCTATAAATTAAAATATAATAATACAATTTGTTCATATAAGTAATTAAAGCTGACATTATAAAATGAATATTTAGGGAGATTGTGAAACCTGAATATTTTACACAGTCCTCTGAAATTAGTCCCTAGTGTCAGAATTAAAGAATCTGAAAAATCACAAATGGAGGTATGGTGACATTTACGTATATTCTAGAGTTATGTTATGCACACTTAATAAATTATAGACAATTATTTTAAAGATAGTATAATATTACTAATCACACATTACAGTTTTAAAACTTTTGAGCCAGCCTGAACATCACAAACAGTAATCACAGACTTCTTTAAACTGACATCTGGTGAAAGGCATTTTATGCATCAGAAGGCATAGTATTATAAAGATGATGACACTCTTCAAAATAATCAAAATATTCAATGAAATCCTCATCAAAAATAAGGTTGTCTACTTTGAAGAAATTTATAACCTGATTCTAAAGTTCATATGAAAATGTAATGGACCCAGAATAGCCAAAACAATCTTGAAGTATACAAAGTTTGAAGAGTCACATTACCAAATTTTAAAACTTATTACAAAGCTACAATAAACAAGTCTATGTGGTACTGGCATAGGATATAAATATTGATCGATGAAATAGAATCCAAAGTCCAGACATAAGCCCTCACAAAAGTTAATTTGCAGCCAATTAACTTCTAACAAGGGAGGCAAGACAATTAAAAGGGGAAATAACTATTTTCAACAAATCGTCCTGGGACAACGTGGTATCCACATGCAACAAAAAAAAAAAAAAAAAAAAAAAAAAAAAAAAAAAAAAAAAAAAAAAAAAAAAAAAAATGCAAAATACAAAAATTAACTCAAAATAGGCCAAAGACTCAAATATAAGTGTTACACTATAAAACTCCTAGGAGGAAATACAGAATAAATTT
>NW_012101577.1:24570-29699 GCF_000951045.1 Mandrillus leucophaeus
CCTCACAAAAGTTAATTTGCAGCCAATTAACTTCTAACAAGGGAGGCAAGACAATTAAAAGGGGAAATAACTATTTTCAACAAATCGTCCTGGGAACTGAGATTGTGCCAATGCACTCCAAAAAAAAAAAAAAAAAAAAAAAAAAAAAAAAAAAAAAAAAAAAAAGAGAAAGAAATGCAAAATACAAAAATTAACTCAAAATAGGCCAAAGACTCAAATATAAGTGTTACACTATAAAACTCCTAGGAGGAAATACAGAATAAATTTTTGTGACCTTGAATTAGGCATTGGATTTTTAGTTCTTACACCAAAAGCACAAGTTAATAAAGGAAAAAATAGATAAACTGGACATAATTAAAAATTTTTAAAAAAACTTTTGATTCAGTGAACACAGTAAAGAAATTTGAAAGACAGCCACAGCAAGAATATTTTTTGCATACAATATGTCTCATTAATGACTTGTATCTAAAATATATAAGGCTGGGCATGGGGCTTATGTTGTAATCCCAGCACTTTGGGAGGCCAAGGCGGGCAGATCACTTGAGGTCAGGAGTTTGAGACCAGCTTGGTCAACATGCTGAAACCCTACCTTTACTAAAAATACAAAAACAAACAAACAAACAAACAAAATTAGCCGGGTGTGGTGGTGCATGCCTGTAATCTTAGCTACTCAGGAGGCTGAGGTGGGATGATTGCTTGAACCCGGGAGGCAGAGGTTGCAGTGAGCCGAAATTGCACCAATGCACACTCCAGCCTAGGCAACAGGGCGAGATGCCATCTCAAAAAATAAAATAAAATAGAATAATAAAAAAAATGAAATAAACAGTAATTATGGCTAAATAATAAAACAAACAATAAACCAATTTTATAATGATGAAAGAATCTGAATAGATTCTTCTGTAAAGAAGACATACAAATCACAAATTACACATGAGAAGATGCTCAACACTATAAGTCATCAGGGAAATGCAAATCAAAATCACAGAGAGATAGCAATTGATACCCAGTAGGATACTTACTATTTTTTAAAATAGCAAAATAATAAATGTTAGAGAGAATGTTGGAAAACAGGAACATGCGGCATTGTTGCTGGTAATGATAAATGGTGCAGCCACTGGGCAAACAATTTTGTGGTTCCTCTCTAAGTTAAACATAGAAATAACGGCCAGGCATGGTGGCTCACACCTGTAATCCCAACACTTTGGGAGGCCAAGGTGAATGGATCACCTGTGGTCAGGTGTTCCAGATCAGCCTGACCAACATGGTGAAACCCCGTCTCTACTAAAAAATACAAAAAATTAGCCCAGCTAATCAGGAGGCTGAGGCAGGAAGTTCCTTGAACTTGGGAGGCAGAGGTTGCAGTGAGATGAGGTCTCGTCACTGCACTCCAGCCTGGGAGTGGCAGAGCAAGACTCCGTCTCAAAAAAAAAGAAAAAAAAAAAAAGAAAGAAATAACATGCTACCGTGCAATTTTACTCCTGATACATAGTCAAAATAACTAAAAAACAGGTGTTCAAACAAAAATTGTACAGGACCATTTACAGCAGAAATATTTGTACTAGGAAAATGTGGAAACAATTGAAATGCCCATGAACTGGTGAATAGAAAACAAAATGTATATTCACACAATGGAATATTAATTTGGTCATATACAGGAAATAAGTATAGATACTGCCAGAATAAACCTTGAAAGCATTATGCCAAAAAAAACAAAAAAAAAAAAGGAAAACAATTCTTGCCTGGTGGTCCGGGAAAAGCAAAAGTATTATGCTATGTGAAAAAAGCCAGTCATACAGTAGCATATATTATATAATTTCATATACATAAAATTTCCACAAGAGGCAAGTCTATAGGTTCAGAAAAATTGTTATTTGCTTAAGAATGGAGTTTCCCTTAAGTTATGATTGAGAATTGATGTCTAAGGACTGTGTGATTTTATTCAGGGTTAGTGAAAATGTATAAGAATTGACTGTAGTGATATTTACACATATCTATGCATATCTATAAATATCCAAAACCATTGAATTGTACACTTTAAATCATGGATTGTACTATATGTGCATATCTCAAGTTGTTTAAAACAATAGGTGTCTGGCTAGCACCTCCCAAGTCAGCCTCTCCCAACTTATTAAATTCCTATGCAGCAAGATGGCAAAATGGAACTCTTCAGAACTCATAACTTTGCAGAAGTATCCATTTGAACAACAACTATTCATGCACAAAATTACCTTTACAAGACCTAAAGAAACCAGGTGAGAGATTACAGCACCTGGGTGTAGCAAATAAAGAAAGATGCATTTAAGAGAAGAGAAAGGGTGGATCATTTGAAGTCAGGAGTTTGAGATCAGCCTGGCCAACATGGTGAAACCCTGTTTCTACTAAAAATACAAAAATTAGCCGGGTGTGGTAGCAGGTGCTTGTAGTCCCAGCTACTCGGGAGGCTGAGGCAGGAAATTTGCTTGAATCTGGGAGGCGGAGTTTGCAGTGAGCCAAGATTGCCCCACTGCACTCCAGCCTGAGCGACAGAGCAAGACTCCGTTTCCAAAGGGGAAAGAAAAAGAATGGGAAAAGGACAGTTTTACATTACCCACATCACCCCTCCCCCAACTCTAGGTAGCACAGCATGGAGAAAGATACCCAGCTATGAGGGGAAAAAGAAAAAACTTAGTACTGGATTGCCTCTAACCCCCAAACTCGGCCCATTCCAGTAAAACCTTGCACCAGAGAGGCCGCCATAACCCCAGGTTACAGGCTGGTACATGTGGACTGAACTTCCAGGCCCATCTTGGCACCAGGAAGAATCCTGCAGACCCAGGCTCTAGGCTTGCACAATAGACTTGGACTCCAAAACTGCCCCAGCAGCAGGTTGGCTCCAGTGGCCCCAGGCTTCAAACTGGTACCAGTACCAGACCTCAGGCCTGTCCCAGTGCCAGGTTAACACTGGCCTCAAACACCAGGTGGGGACCCATGAAGATATGCTCAATGCCTTCCCAGTGCCAGAATGGTCTCATGGTCCCACCTTTCAGCTAACTCAGGGTCTAGGCCCTCCCAAATAGACCTCAGTGCTCGGCAGGTTCTCATAGACTTAGACTCCAGAGTTGTCCCTGTGTACCCATATACAAGACCAGTATCCAAGGCCCCAGGATCTAGACCAGACTTTGCTATCCTAGAATCTAGGCCAGCAACTGTATACTCAGCCTCAAGGCTGACATCAATGGACAAGACTCTAAGCTTGTCCCCATATTCCCAGGCTTCAAGCCAGCCCAGTGGGCCCCCAGGCTCCAGACTAGCCCCTACAGACCCAGGTGCCACACTAGACTTAGCAGTAGACCACCCTCAGGCTCCAGGTTGGTCCCTGTGGGCTTACACTTCAGAGAACTCAGAGTCCAGGCCTGTTTCAGGAGACCCAGTGTTCAGGCCTATTCCTGTATACTCCATGCCCCTTGGACTGAAGTTCCAAGAACACCCCTGTAGACTCAGAATCCAGGTCAGCTTTTGTGGATCCAAGATCCAGAGCCACTCCTGCATCCTTAGGTTCCTGGCTGGCCCAGTGTCAGTCCAGTTCCTGTGGACTCAGACTTCAGACTCATCCTAGTAGAAACAGATGCCAAAGTGCCTGGCCAGCTCCTGCAGACTCAGGGTCAAATCTCAACCCAGCTCCAGGTCAGCCCTTGTGGACTTAGGCTTGAGGTTGGCCATCATAGATACAGGCTCTAGGCCTTCCCTCATGTACCCAGTCTTCAGATTCATCCCTGCAAACCTCACCCTTGTTGAAGTCTACTCCATTGGATCCAGGTGTCAGGTCCGATACCACAGATGTTGACACCATACTCAGCTGCCTGCTGACCCAGGTACAAGACCTACATGCCTGAGGACTCTGGAAGCAAGCTCATCCTCAAATGTTGCCAGATGGCCTGCCCAGAATCCCTGGATAGGCTGACTGCTGAAGGGTTTTACCTGCTAAAGCCAGTCTGCAAGTACTGGAATAAGCCCTTACTTCAGATTTGTAGAAATAAACATATGGCAGTAAGAAATAGGAAAAGCCAGGTGTGCTCAAGATGGCTGAATAGAAACAGCTACAACCTCCAGCTCCCAGCATGAATGACACAGAAGATGGGTGATTTCTGTATTTTCAACTGAGGTACCAGGTTCATCTCACTGGGGCATGTCAGACAGTTGGTACTGGTCTGCGGGTGTAGCCCAACCTGCGAGAACTGAAGGAGGGCAAGGCATCATCTCACTTGGGAAGCACAAGGGGGAAGGGAATTCCTTTTAATAGCCAAAGGAAATTGAGACACACAACACCTGGAAAATTGGGTAACTCCCACTCTAATACTGCGCTTTACCAAGGGTCTTAGCAAATGGCACACCAGGAGATTATATCCCACACCTGGCCTGGAGGGTCCCATGCCAACGGAGCCTCCCTCATTGCTAGCACAGCAGTCTGAGATCTAACTGCAAGGCGGCAGCGAGGCTGAGGGAGGGGCGCCCACCATTGCTGAGGTTTAAGTAGGTAAACAAAGTCGCCAGGAATCTTGAATTGGGTGGAGCCCATGGCAGCTCAAGGAGGCCTGCCTGCCTCTGTGGACTCCACATCTGGGGACAGGGCATAGCTAAACAAAAAGCAGCAGAAACCTCTGTAGATGTAAAAGTCCCTGTCTGACAGCTTTGAAGAGAGCAGTGGTTCTCCCAGCACGGAGGTTGAGTGAGATCTGAGAACGGACAAATTGCCTGCACACGTGGGTCCCTGACCCCTGAATAGCCTAACTGGGAGACATCCACCACTAGGTGCAAACTGACACCTCACACCTCACACAGCTGGGTACACCCCTGAGACGAAGCTTCCAGAGCAAGAATCAGACAGCAACACTTACTGTTCGGCAATATTCTATCTTCTGCAGCCTCTGCTGCTGATACCCAGGCAAACAGGGTCTGGAGTGGACCTCAAGCAAACTCCAACAGACCTTCAGCTGAGGGTCTTGACTGTTAGAAGGAAAACTAACAAACAGAAAGGACACCCACACCAAAACAGCAGCAGTACATCACCATCATTAAAGACCAAAGGCAGATAAAACCACAAAGATGGGGAAAAAGCAGTGCAGAAAAGCTGGAAATTCAAAAAATCAGAG
>NW_012101577.1:32634-54234 GCF_000951045.1 Mandrillus leucophaeus
GGGAACTGAACAATGAGATCACTTGGACACAGGAAGGGGATCATCACATGCAGGGTCCTATTGTGGGTGGGGGGAGGAGGGATAGCATTAGGAGGTATACCTAATGTTAATGACGAGTTCATGTGTGCAGCACACCAACATGGCACATGTATACATTTGTAACAAACCTGCACTTTGTGCACATGTACCCTAGAACATAAAGTATGGTAAAAAAATAGTAATGATTAAAAAAAAGAAAACGTGATACATATACAAAATGGAGTACTCTTCATCCATAAAAAAGAATTAGATTATGTCATTTGCAAGAACATGAATGGAACTGGAGGTCATTATGAAACTGCCTTTACCAAATAACTGAGGGAATTATGACAGTGAAAGAAATCAGACCTAACCAATTCCATCTTACTTCTATCCTTTAAGTTGTTCTTGTTTATTCCTGGGCGTAGACTGAACTAACTTTGGGAAAGAATTCACTTCATGGTTTGACTCTAAAACAAAATTGATTATTGCTCTTTCTCAAAAAGACTCCCTTCTTTTGTGGGGACCAGTCTGCCTTAGAGGACTAAAAGAATAGCTACAAGATTAGAAATTACACTTTAAGGGTCATGCAGTCTCTGGTCCCAAGAGTCTGAACCTCCCCACATTGCTGCTGGGAATAACATCACTATTGTAAAACCAAAGATCAGTGCCTAAGATATTTTGCAGTCCTTTCACTCAATGGATTAGCTGATACCACTCAGACCAGTAATCTGGCTCAACCAGTTCTGCCATCAAACCCAGGAACAGAAGACAGAAATAAAAATTTACTTCAACCCCCTATGATTTTATCTCCAACCTAACCAATCTGCACTCCCCACTTCCCAAGCCACCACCCACCAATTTTTCTTTAAAAACTCTGATCCTCAAATGCTCAGGGAGAGTAATTTGACTAATAATAAAACTCCGGTCTCCCACACAACTGGCTCTGCATGAATTACCCTTTCTCCATTGCAATTCACCTGTCTTAATAAATCAGCTCTGTCTAGGCAGCAGGCAAGATGAACCCCTTGGGTGGTTACGATTATGTTAAGTGAAATAAGTCAGGCACAGAAATGTAAGCTTTATATTTTCTCATTTGTGGAATCTAAAAATGGGAATAATTAAACTCATGGAGATACAGAGTAGGAGGATAATTACTAGAAGCTAGGAAAGGTGGTAGGACAATAGGAAAAAAGTGGAAATAGGTACAAAAAACAGAGAATGAATAAGATCTAGTATTTGATAGCACAATAAGGGGACTATAGTCCATTAAAATTTAATCATATATTTAAAAATAACTGAAAGATTGTAACTGGATTGATTGTAACACAGAGGATAAATGCTTGATGAGATGAATACCCAATTTTCCATAATGTGATTATTACACATTGCATATCTGTACTGAAATATCTCATGTACTTCCTAAATATATACACCTACTATGTACCCACAAAAACTAAAATTTAAACAAAAATGTATAGGAAGCATTTTCAAACATGAAATTGTGTTTAATCTTTTGGGGGTATATTTATATAAATGTATTATTAATATGTGTTTCAGGATTGTATGAAATTTCTAGTGTTCTGATATGTCTTAGCATACATTATCTGTAATAATTATAATTATTATGTTAAGTTGTTATATGTCACAGAAACAACCAAATTTTTTTGTTATTTTTATGTTTAATAATGGCTATTCTAAGACTTTTGGCATCCACAATTATTGTTTTACTTTGATTCTTCTCAAAGAGTGGCTTAAAGTTACAATCTAAAGCTTGCTTTTGAAACAAAGGGTTTCAACCCCCTGTTTGTCCTGCATTCCGAGAGATAGGCTAGGGGTTTGGATGTTTTTCATAGACAAGGAGTGAATCTCTGGGTTGGCCATTCCCAGATTCTTTTTTTTTTTTTTTTTTTTTTTTTGAGACGGAGTCTTGCACTGTCACCCCAGCTGGAGTGCAATGGTGCGATCTCGACTCAGTGCAACCTCCGCCTCCTGCGTTCAAGCGATTCTCCTGCTTCAGCCTCCAGAGTAGCTGGGACTACAGGTGCCCACCACCAAGCTTGGCTAATTTTTTTGTATTTTTAGTAGAGATGGGGTTTCTCTACTTTGGCTAATCTTGTCTTGAGTGCCGGACCTCATGATCCACTGACCGTGGCCTCCCAAAGTGATGGGATTACAGGAATGAGGCACTGTTCCCAGCCCCACAACCAGATTCTTTAGCTCGGGATTCTTTAGCTTGGGATTATTTTTATAACATAAGATTGTAGCAGGACAAGCTACAGACAAAACTCCTTAGACACCGAAATAAAGAAGGAAGGGGTTTATTTGGCTGGGGGCATCGGCAAGACTTCTGTCTCAAGAGCAATTGCCCCCAAGTAAGCAATTCCTGTCCCTTTTAAGGGCTCACAACTCTAAGGGGGTGCATGTGAGAAGGTCGTGATTGATTGAGCAAGCAGACGGTACATGACTGGGGGCTGCATGCACCAGTAATTAGATCGGAACAAAACAAGATAGGGATTTTCACAGTGCATTTCTACACAATGTGTGTAATCTATAGATAACAGAACCAATTAGGTCAGGGATCGATCTTTAACTACCAGGCCCAGGGTGCGACACCGGGCTGTCTGGCTGTGGATTTCATTTCTGCCTTTTAGTTTTTACTTCTTCTTTCTTTGGAGGCAGAAATTGGGCATAAGATGATATGAGGGGTGGTCTCTTCCCTTAAGTTCATTATCTGGGCATGCTTCAGATAAGTTATTGCGGTCAGGTGCATCTGTCATACACTCCTTCCTTCCAGCATACCCTTGAATGGCCCTCACATTCTTTTCTTTTTCTCATATTCATATCATGCTATTCTTCCATGACTTCTCTGGGGCCAGGTATTCAGAGAAGCATTCCAGCCAGATGCTGCAGCAGCACTAGCAATTTCAACAACAAAACAAAGTAATGAATACAATACCAATCATACTGTATGGAAAGTTTTCCCAAACACTTGGGAGTTGATTAAACCACGACATTATAGGGTGCAAAGATAGAGATTCTATGGCAGAAATATTGGTATCTAGGGCCCATATGGTCTGGGTTACATTGTGAGAGTAATAAGGGATATAGACACAACATTAAGTTTTAATTAATGCACAGGTTCCATTCTGGGTGACAATTAAGATGTTCAGGGCCATGTGATTTTGCCAAGTAACACATCTAATTGGAGTGGTTTCTTCAGTAAGAAGAGTAATAGCATGGCAGGTATCATCGAATGCTGCAGCCATATGTTTAGCCAGGGCCTCGATGTGCATCTCTATTTTTATTGCCCTGACTTGGGGGATGAAAGTGGCCAAGTGGTAAAACCAGCAGATTGTATGCTTCTGGTGGAGCCTGGTTTTCACACTCTCCCAGTTAGTAGGAATAGTGTCTAAAGAGGACACAGTCCATCCCAGCAAGTAAGGAAGGATGCTCTCAGGTGCATCTACTGGTCCAATTATAGGGTAAGTAAGGCCAGCCATGGGTGCGGCATGCCCATCGTCATCCTCAAGGGAAGGGGTGGGCCCCCAAGTGGAGACAGTCAGTCTGCCACCCCAGTTATATATCACCGGTTTTCTGAAGAGATTGGTCTGTATGAGTAGCCATCCCATATTATGGATTTTAGCTTTTGGCATGTTGTTATCATGCCTTTCAATACATAAGGGTGCACGACCCACTACCTGTATCTGTACTCCTATCATCCACCCGAGCCCATTGTGTATGGCAAACCCGACAGTGGGGTAAGATTAACCTGCTCCCGTAGTAGGTGAAAAACATGTCATTTTATGTCGTTGATGGTGGGAAACTCATTGCATGAGCTGCTGTTATTACTATAGGAAAATGGGTGAGGGTCATTATGTCAAGTATAGAAGTGGCTCAGGTCAGCAGTGCAGATACACAACAGCAGGCCCACAAGGAAGGAGAGAGGCAAAACAGATGCAACAGTCTGTTTTGTTCAGGAGACTTCATCCATTCAGTGAAGAGGTTTGCTGCACTCTATCTATGGATGAAAGGTGAGATGTTGACTGGTGCAATGGCTCATGCCTATAATCCCAACATTTTGGGAGGCCAAGGAGGGCAGATCACCTGAGGTCCGGAGTTCAAGACCAGCCTGACCAACATGGAGAAACCCCGTCTGTACTAAAAATACAAAATTAGCCGGGCGTGGTGCCACATGCCTGTAATCCCAGCTACTCGGGAGGCTGAGGCAGGAGAATCACTTGGTCCCAGGAAGTAGAGGCCAGCCTGGGCAACAAGAGTGAAACTCAGTCTCAAAAAAAAAAAAAAAAAAGGTGAGATGTTTTGTGATTACAAGAAAGGGCAAGTCATGGCTACTGAACAAGATACAGGAAGTTGTGTCATTCTGAGAAAGCACCACGCCTGGCAGCAGCCTGGTGTCTGGTTTACAATGCCAAGTGGATTTGTTCCCCTCTGTGATGCATTGCAGGAAGACAGGTAAGGCAGTAGGGTTATTATAATGTTCCTTAATGAAAAGATGTTCATCACCTTGCACAAGGGAGGACTGGAATTCCTTATTTTAGAAGCACAAAGGGGGGTAGGATATGAAATGGTTATTAACTCTATATCTTGTTCTAGGTTCTTCCTTATGGACCAGAAAAAACAGACCCTCTGGGGATGGTTTGTCATTTCCAACACCACATAATGATGTGATTCCCAGAGGGTAGGTCCTGTTTCAAAACCAGTAGCAAATTACCTTGTGTATTAGTCCATTTTGTGTTGCTATAAAGGAATACCCGAGGTTGGGTTATGTATTTTAAAAAAGGATTATTTGGCACACAGTTCTGCAGGCTGTAGAAGAAGCATGGCAACAGAATTTGCTTCTGGTCAGGCCTCATGAAACTTACAATCCTGGTGAGAGGCAAAGGGGGAGTGCACATATCACATGGTGAGAAAGAGAATGAGAGAGAGAAGGAGGGGCCAAACAACCAGATCTCACATGAATTAATAAAGTGATAACTCACTCATTAACATGGGGATGGCACCAATGAGGGATCTATCCCCATGACCCAAACACCTCCCACTAGGCCCCACCTCAAATATTGAGGTGAGAGATTCAACATGAGATTTGGAGGGAACAAATATCCATATCATATTATCCTGAGTCCCAGGTTGGGATAAAGTATACTATCCCTTATGTTGTCCACCTGGATCCTGAAGATGATATCAAGCCCATGCGTCAGAAAAGTGTATACACTGGAGTAATGAGAATGTGCATATTCATTCGAGGTGTGAATGGCTGCTGTAAGCAGCATCAGCATGTCCACAGAGCTAGAGAACATGTGTCCTGTCAGAGTTGTTGCTTCAACAACCTATTCACTCATTCAATCAGACCTGCTGCTGTAGGTTTGTATAGCAGGTGGAAATGCCATTGTATACCAGGGCCCCTGCCATTTCTGCACTTTGTGTCTGGTAATGTGTGAGCCCTGGTCACTGCTGATATTGGTGGGGATGCCATAGACTACTCACAGCTGCTCTAGACCTTTTATAGTGGCTTTTTCAGTGGCTTGCTTGCTGGGATATGCCCACAGTAGCCCTGTCCAGGTGTTTACATGAGTCAAGTCATAGGGGCAGCCATCAGATAAAGCCAAAGGTCCTATGTGGTCTACCTGCCACAATTGCACTAGGCTCTGGCCCCAGGTTATCTGCCCAGTATTGTGCAATAAAGGCCTATGGCATCCCTGGGCACAAGTAGGATATTAATGACAGATGAGTACTATGCCTTTATATCATAGTTGCAGGTCCCAATTCTTTGCTCTGACCAAAAAGTATATTGTCCCTGATTTCCTGTCTTCTTATATAGCCAGTAGACCCTTTAGGAGGCAAAGTCTCCTATGGGCTACTTTGTCTGCCTGTTGATTTCCAATGATGTAGATTCAGTGTGGGTATTCCCATGCTAGAGCATTATATGCATTCCCAGGATGCAATGGAGAATGTCCTTTCACATGTTGGCACCCCAAAGTGGATGACTTGCTACAATCCAATCCTATGCTTTCCATTGTGGTAGCCACACTGTGAGTCCCTTAAAAATGGCCCAACTATCATTACATAGGTCTGTTGGGTCCAGCTCTTGGAGGAGAATCATCCAAGTGACTGAAAGATTAGCCCATTTGGCTGCTATGTCCTTTGCCAGTATCAAGTCAAATACTATCAGTGGACAGCTGAGTGAACACTGTGTTCCAGGTGCAAGAATTACTTTGTGATAAGTCATCTGTGTACCAGGCCTGGTCAGGAATTGGGCCCTGTCCCTCCAATATGAAGGAGATTTTTGGAGTCTCAGTAATCTTCATTAAAGACTGTTTTAGGCCGGGCGCTGTGGCTCATGCCTGTAATCCCAGCACTTTGGGAGGCCAAGACGGGCAGATTATGAGGTCAGGGGTTCAAGACCAGCCTGGTCACCATGATAAAACCCTGTCTCTTCTAAAAATACAAAAATTAGCTGGGCATGGTGGTGGGTGCCTGTAATCCCAGCTACTCGGGAGGCTGAGGCAGGAGAATCGCTTGAACCCAGGAGGCAGAGGTTGCAGTGAGCTGAGATCATGGCATCGCACTCCAGCCTGGTTGACAGGGCAAGACTCCATCTCAATAAATAAATAAATAAATAAATAAATAAATAAATAAATAAATAAATACTGTGTTTTAGTCATCACATAGGTGCCAGGGCCAAACACTGAATGAAGTTCTGCACTCAAAGGGATTTTAACTAATGTGCTCCTCTGTTGCAGGTATGCTTGCCATTTGGCCACAGTCTGTGTCTGGGCATTCCCAGACTTTGGTTTTGGGAAGTTATCCTTCAGCCAACCTGCTATGAGATATTGAGTGCAAATTATCACTGGGACCCCCTGTGCAATGTCTTCCACTTTTTGTAAGGCATAGTATGTAGTGCATACTATGTAGTTGTTGGTACATGACACTACACCTAACTTCAGCACCCTTCCATAGTTGGGACCAGGATCCTAAAGGCACATGTTTATGTCCTTGCCTTTGGCACTGACCCAACCCAAATCCCTCGAGGTAACTGGCTATGTCCAATTCACAAGGCTGTCTGTGCATTATAACTCCCAAGAACTGTATTTGTTTCACTGGGACTTTTAATCATTCAAAGGCCTCATTCTCCTCTGTTGACCAGTCTCAATGGACCCCCTTCTTGACTAAGACTTACAGAGGCCTAAGGAGTTGTGCTAAATTGGAAATAAAAGGACACTTATACCTAGAAGGCCTAAGAAGATTTGCAACTGTTTTAGTGTAGTAGGATGTGGGTAGCCTTGCACCTTATCTATAATGGCAGACAGAATAACTCTAGTCTTACCTGACCATATGACCCCCAAGTATTTGACCAATAAGCCCGAACCCTGGACTTTGCCCTGACTGCCCATCTTCTGTTCACCAACTGAGACAGCAAGGTAGAGGATGCAGTTCGTAAGCTGGAAAGACTCAGGAGTTAGCATAATATCATCAATGCAATGAGAAGCATGTACTTCCTTCAGGGTGGTCATCAACTGAGGTCTGTGGTCTCTAGGCCCTGACAGATACTGGGCTAAATATTCCTTGGGCAAGATGATAAAGGTCCATTTTTCTTTTTGCCAGGAGAATGCAAATTAGTCTTGACTCTATGGGGCAATGGGGATGCTGAAGACATTTGGTAAATTGATAACAAAATGTTATGTGCCAAGGGCCTTATTCTCATCAAAAGGGAAGTGATAGTGGATGCAGCTACAAACATTGAGAAAGGAACACATTATTTAATTCTCAGTAATTTACTGTCATTCTCAATGTCCCATCATGTTTTCACACAGGCCATACAGGGTTGTGTGCTGTGTTATTATTCCTACAAGGGTTAACTTCTTAACAGCCCCATTGATCTCATTATGCCCCCTAAACCCTGGCAGATGATACTGATTCAGTGCTACTAATTACCAAGGGGATGGCAACAGCCCCAGTGTCCATTTTACATTTCCCCGATTACATGCTTCGCCATCCTAACTCAGTTGGAATTCCAAAATAGTTATTTGGAGGGTCAAGCCTAATAAGATATCCTTTCTCAAGATGTATACTGGGATGGGAGCTATGTATACTAAATACGGTTTTGGTGGCAGTCTCCCAACCTGTAATACTAGTTCAACCTGTCTGACCCCACTCCATAACCATCTGTTGCTGTTATAGGTCCTTGGAAGTGATAAATGATACCATATATGAGAGTGCATTTGACTCCAGTATCCACTAATACAAGGGAAGTTTCTTTATTCTTAGGTTTTCAATATACAGTTAATTCTAAATGTGGCCTTCAATCTCCAGACATCCTGGCCACCATTGCTCTTATTGGGATTCTGGGGCCTTGGCCTTCATCCTAGTCTAAAGGGGTTGACACCTGCAATTTCTCTGCAAAAGGGCTGGTGGGCTGAGCCTCAAACTCCTTAGTAACTCTAACAGGGATGGCACCATGTCCAAGAGGACAAAGAAAAGACCCAGAGCCAGTGAATGAGGCATATGTTTTATTGGGGAGACTTACATACAGGGCAGTCCAGTGCTGGTGAGCTGGACAGGAAGACTGCAACTATTTGTAAAATGCATGCTGTTTATATAGCATTTTCACTTAGCAGCCTCCACCTATCGACCTTCTCCTTATAACCAACATTTAACCCAAAACAAAGGGCCCCAACTCCCTGTACAGTGTGCATTCCAAAAATGGGCCAGGGGTTCAGATGTCCTTCATAGATAAAAAAGTGAATCTCTGGATTAGCCACTCCCAGCCTCCTTAGCTCGGGACTTTGAACACACTTTTTTTTTTTTTTTTTTTTTAAGACCATCAGGTCACTCTCAGAGTATGCTAAGTTGAGTTATTGCTATCTAGTATGACTGCCATACACGTGGATCTTAGCATAATGGATTAGCATGAAAAATAATCATAATGGGGGATGATTACTTCTGATTCAAAGTTAATCTTTATTCCTTTAGATATTTTTTCCATTACTTCTCCCCACCTTCACCAGTAGGGAAGAAATTGTTATGGATTCATCAGATTTGAAGACACCTGCTTGCACATTAAACAACCACTGCAAAAAAAAAAAATTATTGCACAGGTGGGACATTTTTATTTACTTTTTTTCATATACCAAGAGTGTGGTAAGAGCTGAAATTAAGCTAGGGCCCCAAGGCATGTGTGAAATAACTATACATATCTGCATTTTTCTGAAACTAACCAGTTTGATAAAGGGGCAGGCACACACATCAAGCTCCCCTTATTTATCTCCAAAATGGAGTCTATTGCCAAAATGCTAAGTACTTTTGGATAAATAGCTTTAATCTCACTTATCACACTGTTACTTATACTGCTACACTAATCACTTTGAGGCCATGTTCAGGATTTCTTATGTTCTCTGACCATAACGCCATCAAATAATACGATAGTTTCTTACTGATGTCCAGTATCTGGCACAGCTTACAAAGCACTATAATCTCTGTGATATAGCAAAGTATTGGGAAAATACAAATTTTCATTAATATAGAATTTATTAAATAAATGTGGCACATCTATTAGAAAGATATGAGAAAGAGCTGTATACACTGATGTGTAGTAACAGTAAAAGATTTCGTTAATGTATCATAGAATAAAAAACAATCACAGAATATTATGTAGAGTGTTGCCCTTTTAGCTGCAAACAATGGAAATCATAAGGAAATCATTGATAGTAGATACCACAAGTGATTGTGGGAGTGGAGGATGGGATTATAGCGACTTTACACTTTCTATGTATCATGTACTCAAATTCATTAGTAATTGCTAATGCAAATGTTCATTTATAAAACAATCAGATGGAAGGAGGAGGCAAAGCAGCGTAGCTAAATAGAACCCTCTAGTGATCACCCCCCAACACAGGAACACCAAATTGTACAACTACCCATGCAAGAAAGCATCTTCATAAGAACCAAAGATCAGGTGATTGGTCACAGTACCTGATTTTAACATCACATCAAGGAAAGAGACACTGAGGAGGGTAGAAAATACAGCCTTAAGTTACTGACACCACCCCTCAGATTAGCCAGCAGTGGTTCCTGGCACAAACAGATAATTCCTGTGCTTCAGGGAGAGAGAGTGCAGTGACTGTGAAATTTTGCATTGGAACTCAGTGCTGCCCTGTCACCACAGAGAAAAACATGGGGCAAAATTCAGCCAGCACTCATGGAGAGAAAATTTAAACCAACTCAAGCCAGAGGGAAATTGTCTATCTCAGTGGTTGCAAACTGAGTTCTGGCTAGCCCCACTACCATGGGCTAAATAGCACTCTGGGCCCTAAGTGATCTTCAAAGATAGTCAGGGTCACAATAACTGCAATTTCCAAACAAATGCTGGTGCCATGTGAGCTCATAGCCAGTGGACTTGGGGTGTATGTGACCTACTGAGACACCAACTGGGGCAGCCAAGGAGTACATGCATAACCCTAGGCAGAAGAGCTTCTAACTCTGGGAGAGTCTCTTTCTTTCTGCTTGAGCAGAAGAGAGGGGACAATATAGGAAACTTTGTCTTGAAACTTGGATACTAGCTCAGCCACAGCATAATAGGGCACCAGGCAGAGTCTTGAGGCCCGCATTCCAGCTCCTAGCTCCCAAATGACATTTCTAGACACACCCTGGGCCAGAAGGAAACCCACTGCCTTGAAGGAAAAGATACAGTCCTGGCAGGATTTATTACCTGTTGACTAAAGAGGCCTTGATTCTTGAATAAACATCAGTACTTGCCAAACTATACTCATTGTGGGCTTTGGGTGAGGCCCAGAGCTCTGCTGACTTCAGGTGTGACCCAGCACATTTCCAGTTGTGGCGGACACAGCAAGGGAATCCTACTGCTTGAGAAACGGAGTAGAAAGAGTAAAGGGGACATTGTCTTGAAGTTTGGGCACCAGCTCTGCCTCAGTGGAGTAGAGCACCAAGTGGAGTTCTGGGGTCACTGATTCTAGTCCTCGACTCCTGGATGATATTTCTGGACCCATGCTGGGCCACAAAGAAGCCCACTGCTCTGAAGGTAGAGACCCAAGCCTGGTGGCATGTACCAGAAGCTCACTGAAGTGCCCATGAGCCTTGAGTGAACATCAGCAGTAGCCAGGCAGTATTTGCTGTGGCCTGGTGAAGTGATGAACACAAGGACAGACACCTTCAGCATGAGAAAAGGAGAGGAATGAGTGAGAAGTATTTTGTCTTGTGGCATTGGTTGCCAGCTCAGCCACAGTAGAATAGAGCGCTGAGCAGATTCCTAAGGTTTACAACTACAGGCCCTAACTCTTGGATGGTATTTCTAGACCATCTTTGGTTGGTTGGCAAGTGGGGGGAACTCATCATTCTGAAGGGAAAGGCACAAGCCTAGTTGCATTCACAACCTGTTCTTGGGACTTGAGTGAACATTAGCAGTAGCAAGGCAGTGCTCTCTGTGGGCATTCAGTGAGACCCAGTACTGTGCTGGTTTTGGGTATGGCCAGCAGAGTCCCAGTAGTTGTTACCACATGGATGTTTGTGTCACCGCTTCTCCAGCTCCAGGCAGTTAAGCACAGATAGAAATACTCCCCTTGTTTTGGAGAAAGAAAGTGAAGAAAACAAGAGTCTTTGCTTGATAATTTATAGAATTCTCCAAGATTGTACCCAAGACCACAAAGGAAGTACCTCTATGAGTCCAAAAGAGTCACAGCATTACTGGGCTTGGGGTGCTCCCCTAATGCAAATGTAACTGCGGTAACCAAAGATTTGAATCACAACACTGAATTCCCTATGACTACTTAGAAAACCTTTCCAAAAAGAGTGGATAAAGCAAGCCTAGTCTGTGAAGACTACAATAAATATCTGACTCCTCACTGCCCAAACATTGATGAACATCCCAAAGCATGAAGACAATCCAGGAAAACATGACTTCACCAAATGAACTAAATAAGGCACCAGTGACAGATCCCAGAGTGATAGAGACATGTGATCTTACAGAAAGAATTCAAAATAGCTGTGTTGAGGAAACCCCAAAAAATCCAAGATAATACAGCAAAGAAATTCAGAATCCCATTAATTTTTTTAAATACACTGAAATAACTTTAAAAATCAAGTAGAAACTGTACAGCTAAAAAACCCAATTGACATACTAAAGAATGCATCAGAGTCTCTCAAGAGCAAAATTGATCAAGTGGATGACACAATTAATGAGCTTGAAAACAGGTTATTTGATAATACACAATCAGAGGAGACAAAAGAATAAAAATGAATCTTGCCTGCAAAACCTAGAAAATGCTTCAAAAGGGTAAATCTAAGCGTTATTGACCTTAAAAAGGAAGTAGAGAGAAAGAGAGATAGGGGTAGAATATTTATTCAAAAAATAATAATGAAGAAATTTTGAAATCTAAAGAAAGATATCAATATTTAAGTATTAAAAGGTTACAGAACACCAGGCAGATATACCAAAATAAGACTACTTCAAGGCTTTAAAAATCAAACACCCTGATATGATTTGACTGTGTCCCCAAACAAATCTCAACTTGAATTGTATCTTACAGAATTCCCACACGTTGTGGAAGGGACCCAGGGAGAGGTAATTGAATCATGGGGCTGGTCTTTCCTGTGCTATTCTTATGATAGTGAATAAGTCTCATGAGATCTGATGAATTTATTGGGGTTTCTGCTTCTGCTTCTTCCTCATTTCCTCTTGCTGCTGCCATGTAGGAAGTGTCTTTCACCTCCTGCCATGATTCTGAGGCCTCCTTAGGCATGTGGAACTGTAAGTCCAATTAAACTTATTTTTCTTCTCAGTCTCAAGTATTTTTTATTAGCAGTGTGAGAACAAACTAACACAGTAAATTGGTACCTGTAGAGTGGGGTGTTGCTGAAAAGATAACCAAAAATGTAGAAGTGACTTTAGACCAGGATAACAGGCAGAGGCTGGAAGAGTTTGGAGGACTCAGAAGAACACAGCAAAATGTGAGAAATTTTGGAACCTTCTAGAGACTTGTTTAATGGCTTTGACGAGAATGCCAATAGTGATACAAACAATAAGGTCCAGGCTGAGGTGGTCTCAGATGGAGATGAGGAACTTGTTGGCAAATGGAGCAAAGGTGACTCTTGTTATGTTTTAGCAAAGAGACTGATGGCATTTTGCCCCTGCCCTAGGTATTTGTGAAACTTTGAATTTGAGAGAGATTATTTAGGATATCTGGCAGAAGACATTTCTAAGTAGCAAAGCATTCAAAAGGTGACTTGAGTGCTGTTAAAAGTATTCCATTCTAAAAGGGAAACAGACCATAAAAGTTCAGAAAATTTGCAGCCTGACGATGCAGTAGAGAAGAAAAATCCATTTTCTGAGGAGAAATTTAAGATAGCTGCAGAAATTTCCATAACTAGCAAAGAGCCCAATGCTAATCCCCAAGAGCATGAGGAGAATGCCTCCAGGGCATGTTAGAGACCTTTGCAGCAGCCCCTCCCATCACAGGCCTGGAGGCCCAGGAGTAAAAAGTGGTTTCATGAGCCAGGGCCAGAGTCCCCATGCTGTCTGCAGCTTAGGGACTTGGAGCCCGGTGTCCTGGTCACTCTAGCTGTGACTGAAAGGTGAAAATGTAGATCTCAGGCTGTGGCTTCAGAGGGTGAAAGGCCCAAGCCTTGGCAGCTTCCAAGTGGTGTTGAGCCTGAGGGTGCACAGAAGTCAAGAATTGAGATTTGGGAACCTCTGCCTTGATTTCAGAAGATGTATGGAAACACCTGTATACCCAGGCAAAAGTTTGTTGCAGGGGCATGGCCCTAATGGAGACACTCTGCTAGGGCAGTGTGGAAGGAAATGGGGAGTTGGAGCCCCCACACAGAGTCCCTACTGGTTCGCTACCTAGTAGAGCTGTGAGAAGAGGGCCACTGTCCTCCAGATCCCAGAATAGTAGATCCACTGACAGGTTGCACCATGCACCTGGAAAAGTCACAGACACTTAATGCCAGCCCATGAGAGCAGCTGGGAGGGAGCTGTACCCTGCAAAGCCACAGGGGCAGAGCTGCCCAAGACCATGGGAACTCAACTCTTGCATCAGCATGACCTGAATGTGAGACCTGGAGAAAAGGAGATCCTTTTGGAGCTTTAAAATTGAACTGCCCTTTTGTTTTGGCCAATTTCTCCCACTTGGAATGGCTGTATTTACCAAATACCTGTACTCCAATTGTATCTAGGGACTGACTAGCTTGCTTTTGATTTTACAGACTCATAGGTGGACAGGACTTGCTTTGTCTGAGATGAGACTTTGGACTGTGGATTTTTGGATTAATGCTAAAATTAGTTAACATTTCGGGGGACTGTTGAAAAGGCATAATTGGTTCTGAAATGTGAGGATGTGAGATTTGGAGGGTCCAGGGATGGAATGATACGGTTTGGCTGTTTCCCCACCCAAATCTCAATTTGAATTGTATATCTCAGAATTCCTACATGTTGTGGGAGGGACCCTTGGGGAGGTAACTGGATCATGGTGGCTGGTCTTTCCTGTGCTATTCTTGTGATAGTGAATAAGTCTCATGAGATCTTATGGGTTTATCAGGGATTTCTGCTTTTGCTTCTTCCTCATTTTCTCTTGCTGCCTACATGTAAGAACTACTTTTCACCTCCGGCCATTATTCTGAGGGCTCCCCAGCCATGTGGAACTGTGAGTTCAATTAAACCTTTCCTTCCCAGTCTCGGGTATGTCTTTATCAGCAGCATCAAAATGGACTAATGCATGCTCAAAAGTCAAGGATAAAGACAAAATCCTACAAACAGCAAGAGAAAAGGAACAAATAGGCCAGACACGGTGGCTCCCGCGTGAAATTCCAGCACTTTGGTAGGCTGAGGCGGGTGGATTGCTTAAAGTCAGGAGTTCGAGACCAGCCTGGCCAATATAGCAAAACCCCACCTCTACTAAAAACACAAAAATTAGCTGGGCATGGTGGCGAGTGCCTGTAATCTCAGCTACTCCAGAGGCTGAGGCAGGAGAATCACTCAAACCCGGTAAGCAGAGGTTGCAGTGAGCCGAGGTCATGCCACTGCACTCCAGCCTGGGAGACAAAGTGAAACTCCATCTAAATAAATAAATAAATAAATAAATAAATAAATAAATAAATAAATTAACATACAAAGGAGCTCCAATATATCTGGAAGCATATTTCTCAGTAAAACCTTATAGACCAGGAAAGAGTGGCATGACATTTAAAGTTCTGAAGAAAAAAAAGAGAAAACTTTTCAAAACCTGAGGAATTCCATCAACACCAGACATGTCTATGAGAAATGCTACAAATGTTTCCTTAATTTGGAAAAAAAGCTCTTAATGAGCAATAAGAAATCATCTGAAGGTACAAAACTCACTGGTAATACTAAGTTCATAATACTAAAATTGTGTTGTGTGAACTACTCATATCTTGAGTAGAAACAGTAAAAGATGAACCTATCAAAATAATTACAACTTTAAGACATAGTCAATATAATAATGTTTAAGTCAAAAAAGCAAAATGTTAAAAAGTAGAGGGGGGATAAATTAAAAGTATAGAGTTTTTATTAGCTTCCTCTTTGCTTGTTTGTTTTTGCAATCAGTGTTAAGTTGTGATAAATTTAAGATAATGGGATATAAGATGTTATTTGTCTCATGGTAACCTCAAATAAAAAAAACCCTACAAACCTACAACAGATAGACAAAAAGTTAAAAAATAAAATAAAATAAAACATACTACCTGAGAAAATCACCATCACCACAAGGAAGACAGAAAAGAAAGAAGAAAGGAAAAAAAGACCACAAAACAACCAGAAAACAAATAACAAAATGGCAAGAGTAAGTTCTTAATTTTTTTTTTCTTTGACATGGAGTTTCACTCTTGTTGCCCAGGCTAGAGTGCAAAGGCATGGTCTCGGCTCACTCATATATATATATATATATGAGATGGGGTTCTCCATGTTGATCAGGCTGGCCTCAAATTCTTGACCTCAGGTGATCCACCCACCACAGCCTCCCTAAGTGCTGGGATTACAGGCATGAGCCACCATGCCCAGCCAGTTCTTACTTATTAATAAGAACATTGAATGTAAATGCACTAAACTCCCTAATCAAAAGACATAGAGTCGCTGAATAGATTTATTTTAAAGAAGACCAAATGATCTGTTCCCTTCAAATAACACATGTCACCTATAAAGACACACATAGAATGATAATAAAGGGATGTATCTATACCTCTCTCAGTCAAAACTGATTTGAAGACAAAAACTATAAAAAGAGACAAAGAAGGTCATTACATAATTATAAAGATATCAATTAAACTAGAGGACATAATAATTGTAAATCTATACACCCGCAACACTGAAGCACCCAGATATAAAGCAAATATTATTAGAGCTGAAGAGAGAGATAGGCCCCTAAACTGTAATAGCTGGAGACTTCAAGACCCTACGTTCAGCATTAGACAGGTCATTTAGATAGAAAATAAACAAAAATATCAGACTTAATCTGCACTATAGACCAAATGACCCTAAGAGCTTTACAGAATATTTCATCAAGCAGGTGCAGAACACACATTCTTCTCCTCAACACGTAGAACAATATCAACAATAGACTATATGTTAGGTCACAAAAAGTCTTAAATTTTTTTTTTTAATAATATTAACCATCTTAGATCACAATGGACCAAAACTAGAAATCAATAACAAAAGTATCTGTACTAATTACAAAAACACAGGGAAATTTAAAAAAAAATGCTCCTGAATAACAAGTGACTCAGTAAAGAAGTGAAGAAACATTTCAGTAAAAAATTAAAACAAATGAGCTGGACGCGGTGGCTCACGGGCTCACGCCTGTAATCCCAACACTTTGGGAGGCTGAGGCAGGCAGATCACGAGGTCAGGAGATTGAGACCATCCTAGCTAACACGGTGAAACCCCATCTCTACTAAAAATACAAAAAATTAGCTGGGCGTGGTGGCAGGCGTCTGTAGTCCCAGCTACTCAGGAGGCTGAGGCAGGAGAATGGCTGTGAACCCAGGAGGCAGACCTTGCAGTGAACCAAAATCGCGCCACTGCACTCCACCCTGGGCAACAGAGCGAGACTCTGTTAAAAAAAAAAAAAAAAAAAAATGGAACTGCAACCTACCAAAACCAATGGAAGAAGAAAGTTTATAGCAATAAGAACCTACACCAAAAAAAGTAGAAAAACTTTAAATAAACAACCTAACAATGTATCTTGAAGAACTATAAAAGGAAGAACAAACCAAAACCAAAATTAGTAGAAGAAAAGAAATAAAGATCAGAGCAGAAATGAAGTTGAAACAAAAATACAAAAGATCACCAAAATAAAAAATTTTTCTTGTGAAAAGATAAAAATATTCATAAACCTTTAGCCAGACTAAGAAAATAAAGATCCGAACAAATAAACTCAGGGATAAAAAAGGGACCATATAACTGATCTTACAGATATTCAGTGGATTATTTAGAGACTACTAAGAGCAATAATATGCTGATAAATTGGAAAAGCTAAAAAAATAGATAAATTCCCGGACATATGCAACCTACCAAGATTGAAACATTAAAAAAAAAAATTCAAAATCTGAATAGACCAATAAGAAGTAATGAGATTAGCTGGGCATAGTGACTCACGCCTGTAATTCCAGCATGTTGGGAGGCCAAGGTGGGTGGATCATTTGAGGTCAGGAGTTCACAACCAGCCAGGCCAGCATGATGAAACCTCATCTCTACTAAGAATACAAAAATTAGCTAGGCATGCTGATGTGCACCTGTAATCCCAGCTACTCAGGAGGCAGAAGCAGGAGGAATGCTTGAACCTGGAAGGCAGAGGTTGCGGCAAGCCGAGATTGTACCACTGCACTCTAGCCTGGGAAACAGAGTGAGACTCTGTCTCAAAAAAAACCCAAACCAAACCAAACCAAAACAAACAAACAAACAAACAAAACCAGTTAAGATTGAAGCTGCAATAAAAAGTTTTCCAGCAAAGGAAAGCATAGGACTCAATAGCTACACTGCTGAATTTTACCAAACATTTGTTGTATAACTAATGCCAATTCTACTCAAACTCTTTAAAAAAAATAGACAAGGAGATAATACTTTCTTTTCTTTTTATTTTAAGTTCTGGGATACATGTGCAGAATGTACAGGTTTGTTACATAGGTATACATGTGCCATGGTTTGCTGCACGGATCAACCCATCATCCAGAGTTCTAGCTGCACATGCATTAGGTATTTGTCTTAATGCTCTCCCTCCCCTTACCCCCTAACCCCTGACAGGCCCCAGTGTGTGATGTTACTGTCCCTGTGCCCAAGTCGAACAAGTGCTCATTGTTCAACTCCCACTTATGAGCGAGAACATGTGATGTTTGATTTTCTGTTCCTGTGTTAGTTTGCTGAGGATGTCTTTCAGCTTCAACCATGTCCCTTCAAAAAAACACAATCTTATTCCTCTTTTATGGCTCCATAGTACTCCATGGTGTATATGTGCCACATTCTCTTTATCCAGTCTATCATTGATGGGCATTTGGGTTGGTTTCAAGTCTTTGCTATTGTAAATAGTGCTGCGATAAACATATATCTGCATGTGTATTTATGCTAGAATGATTTACTTGCTAGGTCAAATGGTATTTCTGGTTCTAGATCCTTGAAGAATTGCCACACTGTCTTCCACAATGGTTGAACTAATCTACACTACCATCAACGGTGTACAGGTTTTCCTATTTCTCCACAGCCTCATAAGCATCTGTTGTTTCCTGACTTTTTAATAATTTCCTTTCTAATTGGCATGAGATGGTATCTCATTGTGGTTTTGATTTGCGTTTCTCTAATGACAAATGATGATGGGCTTTTTTTCTTTTTCATATGTTTCTTGGAAATATAAATGTCTTCTTTTGAGAAGTGTCTGTTCATATACTTCACCGAGAATTTGATGGGGTCGTTTGTTTGTTTGTTTTCCTTGAAATTTGTTTAAGTTCATGTAGATTCTGGATATTAGACCTTTGTCAGATGGGTAGCTTGCAAAAATTTTCTCCCATTTTGAAGGTTGTTTGTTCACTCTGATGATAGTTTCTTTGGCTGTGCAGAAGCTCTTAATTTTATCAGATCCCATATGTCAATTTGGGCTTTTTATTTGCAAATGCTTTTGGTGTTTTGGTCACGAAGTCTTTCCCCATGTGTACATGCTGAATGGCATTGCTGAGGTTTTCTTCTAGGGTTTTTATGGTTTGGGGTTGTACTTTTAAGTATTTAATCCATCTTGGGTTAATTTTTCTATAAGGTGTAAATAAGGGGTCCAGTTTCTGTTTTCTGCATATGGCAAGTCAGTTTTTCCAGCACCATTTATTTTTATTTTTTTGAGATGAAATCTCACTCTTGTCCCCCAGGCTGGAGTGCAAAGGTGCAATCTCAGCTGACTGCAACCTCTGCCTCTCGGGTTCAAATGATTCTCCTGCCTCAGCCTCTCAAGTAGCTGGAATTACAGGCACCTGCCATCAAGCCCAGTTAATTTTTGTATTTTCAGTAGAGACGGGTTTCACCATGTTGGCCAGGCTGGTCTCGAACTCTTGACCTCAGGTGATCCACCCGCCTCAGCCTCCCAAAGTGCTGGGATTACAGGCGTGAGCCACTGCACCCGCCCTCCTGGCACCATTTATTAAATAGGGAATCTTCAGCCTGATTGCTTGTTTTTGTCAGGCTGGTTGAAGATCAGATGGTTGTAGATGTGTGGTGTTATTTCTGAGGCTTCTGTTCTATTGCATTGGTCTATATATCTGCTTTGGTACTGGTACCATGGTGTTTTGGTTACTGTAGCCTTGTAACATAGTTTGAAGTCAGGTAGTGTGATGCCTCAAGCTTTGTTCTTTTTGCTTAGAATATACAGGCTCTTTTTTGGTTCCATATGAAATTTAAAGAAGTTTTGCCTAATTCTGCAAAGAAAGTCGGTGGCAGCTTGATGGTAATAGCTTTGAATCTATAAATTACTTTGGGCAGTATGGCCGTTTTCACAGTATTGGTTCTTCCTATCCATGAGCATGGAATGTTTTTCCATTTGTTTGTGTCCTCTCTTATTTCCTTGAGCAGTGGTTTGTAGTTCTCCTTGAAGAGGTCCTTCACATCTCTTATAAGTTTTATTCCTAGGTATTTTATGCTCTTTGTAACAATTGTGAATGGGAATTCACTCATTATTTGACTCTCTGTTGGTCTATTGTTGGTGTATAGGAATGCTTATGAGTTTTGGACATTGATTTTGTATCCTGAGACTTTGCTGAAATTGTTTATCAGCTTAAGAAGTTTTTGGGCTGAGACGCTGGGGTTTTCTAAATGTATAATCATGTCATCTGCAAACAAAGACAATTTGACTTCCTCTCTTCCTATTTGAAGGTGCTTTATTTCTTTCTCTTGCCTGATTGTCCTGGCCAGAAATTCCAATACTATGTTGAATAGGAGTGGTGAGAGAGGGCATCCTTGTGCTGGTTTTTTAGGGGAATGCTTCCAGCTTTTCCTATTCGGTATGATATTGGCTATGGGTTTGTCATAAACAGCTCCTATTATTTTGAGATATGCTTCAATACTAGTTTATTGAGAGTTTTTAGCATGAAGCGATGTTGAATTTTATCGAAGGCCTTTTCTGCACCTATTGAAATAATCATGTGTTTTTTGTCATTGGTTCTGTTTATGTGATGAATTATGTTTATTGATTTGCTTATGTTGAACCAGCCTCGCATTCCAGGGATAAAGCTGACTTGATAATGGTGGATAAGCTTTTTGATGTGCTGCTGTGTTTAGTTTGCCAGTATTTTGCTGAGGATTTTCCCATCGATGTTCATCAGGGATACTGACTTGAAATTTTCTTTTTGTTTGTGTGTATCTGCCAGGTTTTGGTATCAGGATGATGGTGGCTTCACAAAATGAGTTAGGGAGGAGTCCTTCTTTTTATATTGTTTGGAATAGTTTCAGAAGAGATGGTACCAGCTCTTCGTTGTACCTCTGATAGAATTTGGCTGTGAATTTATCTGTTTCTGGGATTGTTTTTCTTGGTAGACTATGAATTACTGCCTCAATTTCAGAACTTCGTATTGGTCTATTAGGTGATTTCACTTCTTTCTGGTTTAGTCTTTGGAAGGTGTATTTGTCCAATAATTTATCCATTTCTTCTAGATTTTCTGATTTATTTGTATAGAGGTGTTTATAGTATTCTCTGATGGCTGTTTGTATCTGTGGGATCAGTATTTGGATTCCCTTTATCATTTATATTGTGTCTATTTGATTCTTCTCTCTTTTCTCCTTTATTAGTCTAGCTAGTGGTCCATCTATTTTGTTAATCTCTTCAAAAAAACAGCTCCTTGATTTATTGAAGTGTTTTTCATGTCTCTATCTCCTTCATTTCTGCTCTGATCTTAGCAGTTTCTTTTCTTTTATTTTTTTTAAATTTATTTATTATTATTATACTGTAAGTTGTAGGGTACATGTGCATAACGTGCAGGTTTGTTACATATGTATACTTGTGCTATGCTGGTGTGCTGCACCCATCAACTCGTCATTTACATCATGTATAACTCCCAATGCAATCC
>NW_012101577.1:62804-65447 GCF_000951045.1 Mandrillus leucophaeus
CTCAGTTGAAAATGCCGAAATCACCGGTCTTCTGTGTCGCTGGCGCTGGGAGTTGGAGACTGAAGCTGCTCCTATTCGGCCATCTTGCCAGAACTTGATCTTAGCAGTTTCTTATCTTCTGCTAGCTTTTGAATTTGTTTGCTCTTGTTTTTCTATTCTTTTAATTGTGATGTGAAGGTGTCAATTTTAGATCTTTTCCACTTTCTGATGTTGGCATTTAGTGCTTTAAATTTCCCTCTTCACACTGCTCTAGCTGTGCCCAGAGATTCTGGTACCTTGTCTCTTTGTTCTCATTGGTTTCAAAGAACATCTTTATTTCTGCCTTAATTTCGTTATTCACTCAGTTATCATTCAGAAGCAGGTTGTTCAGTTTCCAGGTAGTTGTGCAGTTTTGAGTGACTGTCTTAATCCTGGATTCTAATTTGATTGCACTGTGGTCTCAGAGACTGTTTGTTATGATTTCCATTCTTTTGCATTTGCTGAGGAGTGTTTTACTTTTAATTATCTGGTCAATTTTAGTATAAGTGCTATGTGGTGCTCATAAGAATGTACATTCTGATGATTTGGGGTGGAGAATTCTGTAAATGTCTTTTGGGTCCACCAGGTTCAGAGTTGAGTTCAAGTCCTGAATATCCTTGTTAATATTCTCTCTCATTGATCTGTTTTATATTCACAGTGGGGTGTTAAAGTCTCCCACTACTATTGTGTGGGAATCTAAGTCTTTTTGTAGGTCTCTAAGAACTTGCTTTATGAATCTGGGTGCTCCTGTACTGGGTGCACATATATTTAGGATAGTTAGCTCTTCTTGTTGCATTGGTCCCTTTGCCATATTTTTGATCTTTGCTGGTTTAAAGTCTGTTTTATCAGAGACTCAGATTTGAACTCTGCTTTTTCTACTTTCCATTTGCTTTGTACATATTCCTCCATTTCTTTATTTTTAGCCTGTGTGTATTTGCATGTGGGATGGGTCTCCTAAATATACCATGTCAATCGGTCTTGACTCTGTCAATTTGACAGCCTGTGTCTTTTAATTGGAGCATTTAGCCCATTTACATTTAAGGTTAATATGGTTATGTGTAAATTTGATCCTTTCATCATGATGCTGATTATTTTTCATATTAGTTGATGAAGTTTCATCATAGTGTCATTGGTCTTTATATTTTGGTGTGTTTTTCCAGTGGCTGGTACCAGTTTTTCATTTTCATGCTCATTACTTCCTTCAGGAGCAGGTCTGGTGGTGACAAAGTCTCTCAGCATTTGCTACTCTGGCAAGTTTTTTATTTCTCCTTTGCTTATGAAGCTTAGTTTGGCTGGATATGAAATTCTGGGTTGAAAATTATTTTCTTTAAGAATGTTGAATATTGGCCCCTACTCTCTTCTGGCTTGTAGGGTTTCTGCAGAGAGTTCCACTGTTAGTCTGATGGTCTTCCCTTTGTCCGTAACCTGGCCTTTCTTTCTGGCTGCCCTTAACATTTTTTCCTTTTTTCAACCTTGGAAAATCTAACAATTATGTGTCTTGAGGTTGCTCTTATAGAGTAATATTTTAGTGATCTTCTCTGTATTTCCTGAATTTAAAAGTTGGCCTGTCTTGCTAGTTTGGAGAAGTTCCTCTGGATGATTTCCTAAAGTGTGTTTCCCAACTTGGTTCCATTCTCCCCATCACTTTCAGGCATACCAATCAAAAGTAGCTTTGGTCTTTTCATATAGTTCCGTATTTCTTGGAGGCTTTGTTTATTCCTTTGCATTCTTTTTTCTCTAATCTTGTCTTCATGCCTTGTCTCAGTAAGTTAATCTTCAATCTCTGATATCCTTTCTTCTGCTTGATTGATTTGTCTATTGATACTTGGATATGTTTCACGAAGTTCTCATGCTATGTTTTTCCGGTCCATCAGGTCATTTATGTTCCTGTCTAAGGTGGTTATTCTAGTTAGAAGTTCCTGTTACCTTTTATCAAGGTTCTTAACTTCCATGGATTGGGTTAGAACATGCTCCTTTAGCTCAGAAGAGTTTGTTATTACCCACTTTCTGAAGCCTACTTCTGCCAATTCATCAAACTCATTCTCTGTCCAGTTTTGTTCCCTTGCTGGAGAGGAGTTGCAAATTTTTGGAGAAGAGGCATTCTGGTGTTTTGAATATTCAGAATTTTTGTGCTATTTTATTTTCTCATCTTTGTGGATTCATCTACCTTTGATCTTTGAGGATGATGATCTTTGGATGGTGTTTTTGTGTGTGTGGGGGTCCTTTTTGTTTATGATGATGTTACTGCTTTCTATTTGTTAGTTTTTCTTCTAAGAGTCAGGCCCCTGTTCTGCAAGTCTCCTGCAGTTTTCTCGAGGTCCACTCCAGACCCTGTTTGCCTGGGTATCACCAGCAAAGGCTGCAGAACAACAAACATTGCTGCCTGTTCCTTCCTCTGGGAGCTTCGTCCAGAGGGACACTTGCCTGATGCCAGCCAGAGATCTCCTGTATGAAGTGTCTACTGACCGTTGCTGGGATGTCTCTTAGTCAGGAGGCATGTGGGTCAGTGTCCCACTTGAGATAGTCTGTCCCTTAGCAGAGCTCAAGCTCTGTATTTGGAGAATCCTCCTTGTTAAGATCAGCTGCTGTCTTCAGATCTGGCAGGCAGAAAAGTTTTTTTTTTTT
>NW_012101577.1:71587-86785 GCF_000951045.1 Mandrillus leucophaeus
CCTTGCCGGGAGATCGCAGACTGCTGTGCTAGCAATGAGGGAGGCTCCGTGGGCGTGGGACCCTTCCAGCCAGGTATGTGATATAATCTTCTGGTGTTCCTGTTTGCTTAAAGTGCAGTATTGGGGTGGGTGTTACCCGATTTTCCAGGTGTTGTGTGTCTGGGTTCCCCTGGCTAGGAAAAGGGATTCCATTTCCCCTTGCGCTTCCCAGGTGAGGCGGTGCCTCGCCCTGCTTCAGCTCTCGCTGGTTGGGCTGCAGCAGCTGACCAGTACCGATTTTCCGGCACTCCCTAGTGAGATGAACCCAGTACCTCAGTTGAAAATGCAGAAATCACCGGTCTTCTGTGTCACACGTGCTGGGAGTAGGAGACTGGAGCTGTTCCTATTCGGCCGTCTTGCTCCCTTCCCTGAGATGACGATTTTCCAGGTAGAAAAGTTTAAGTCTGCTGAAGCTGCACCCACAGCCACCCCTTCCTCCAGTTGCTGTGTCCCAGAGAGTTGGAAGTTTTATTTATAAGCCCCTGACTGGGGCTGCTCCCTTTCTTTCAGAGATGCCCTGCCCAGTGAGGAAGAATCTAGAGAGGCAGTCTGGCCACAACCTCCTTGCTGTGTTATGGAGTTCCACCCAGTCCTAACTTCCCAGCCTCCTTAGCACTGTCAGGGGAAAACTGCCTATCCAAGCCTCAGTAATGGTGGACACTCCTACCCCCACCAAGCTTGATCATCCAGGTTGACTTCAGACCACTGTGCTTGCAGCGAGAATTTCAAGCCAGTGGTTCTTAGCTTGTTGGGTTCTGTGAGAGTGGGACCTGCTGAGCGAGACCACTTGGCTCCCTAGTTTTAGCCCCCTTTGCAGGGAAGTGAGCTGTTCTATCAGTGGGGTTCCAGCACTGCTGGAGTATGAAACTCCTGCAGCTAGCTCAGTGTCTGCACAAACAGCTGCCCAGTTTTGTGCTTGAAACCCTGGGTTCTGGCTGTGTAGGCACATTAGGGAATATCCTGGTCTGCATATTGCAAAAACAGTGGGAAAAATGTAGTATCTGGGTCAGATAGCACAGTTCCTTATGGCTTCCCTTGGCTGGGGGAGGGAGCACCCTGTTTTCTTGCACTTCTCAGGTGAGGCGATGCCCCACCCTGCTTCTGCTTGCCTTCTGTGGGCTGTACCCAATGCCTAAACAGTTCCACTGAGAAGAACTGGGTACCTTAGTTGGAAATGCAGAAATCATCCACCTTGTTAGCAGCTGCAGACTGGAGCAATTCCTATTCAGCCATCTTGCCAGGTCTCCAGCCCTTTTTTTTTTTTTTTTTTTTTTTTGGTAAGGTGCTGTTAACTATATGGTTATGGGCTAGAAATCCTGAGGTATTAACTGTATATATCTTTAGTTTGTAAAAAGAACAAAAGAACCAAGACAAACTCTTGATGCTCCTTGCTCGTTTGGCATTAAGGCAGTGGAGAAGATGCTTTTTGGAGGGGCTGTAGCTCAGGGTATCCACCAGGAGGCTGGATCTGTTGACTCTGCAGTGGGCATCCATTTAGTCTCAGGTTGTCTTGTTTCTGTATATAGTGATATAGCATTTTGCTGCCATCTTAGCTGTGGACAGAGGGTGTCAACTTGCATTAGAAGTTTTCTTTTGGTTTATTTATTTATTTAGTTTTAGTTAAGTGCAGTAGTTTTTAAACAAACTGTAGAACTCTTCATTGTCAGCAAAGTGAAGAGCCACATCATCAACGAAAGTTCAAAAACCTTCTGTACTTAAACATGATTTGCAACGTTTCATTGTTTTGTATGTTTAGAATGCTGAAATGTTTTTGAAGTTAAATAAACAGTATTATATTAAAAAATAAAGGGGGGAGGGATATAAAGCTACATATTGAGTACAGTGTACACTACTTGAGTGATAAGTGCATTAAAATCTCAGACTTCACCACTATGTGATTCATCCATGTAATCAAAAATCACTTGTACCCCAAAAGATATAGAAATTTTAGTACTATTCAAAAATAAATTTTTGATAAGAACTTACTATTGTCAGTTTACATATTTCTTTTTGTCTGTATCCCTTAACAAATTATTATAGCTATAGTTATTGTAATACTTTTGTTTTTAAACTTTCATTCTATACTTAAAGTGATTTACACATTACCATATAAGAGTATTCTGAATTTAACTGTGTACTTACTGACCAGTAAATTTTGTATTTTCATATTCTCTACATTGTTACTCAGTGTCTTTTTATTTCAACTCATCAAAGTCCCATTAGCACTTCTTTTCATTAGGTCTAATAGCGATTAACTTCATTAGCTTTTGTTTGCCTGGGCATGTCTTTGTCTCCCCATTATTTCTAAAGAAAATATTTGCCAAGTGTTGTATTCTTGGTTGGTAATTTTCTACTTTTTGCACTTTGAATATATTGTCCCACTTCATCCTGGCCTGTATGTAGCTGCCAAGAGTTCTACTGTTAGTATCATGAGGTTTCCCTTGCATATAGTGAGTTGCTTTTCTCTTACTGCTTTCAAGAAATTCTCTTTTGGCCAGATCTGGTGGCTCACACCTGTAATCCCAGCACTTTGGGAGGCCAAAGCAGGCAGATAACTTGAGGTCAGAAATTTGAGACCACCCTGGATGACATGGTGAAACCCTTTATGTGCTAAAAATACAAAAATTAGCTGGGCGTTGTGGTGAGTGCCTGTAATGTCAGTTACTTGATAGACTGAGGCATGAGAATTGCTTGAACCTAGGAGGCAGAGGCTGCAGTGAGCCAAGATTGTGCCACTGCACACCAGCCAGATGATAGAGCAAGACCCTGTCTCAAAAAAATATATATATATATATTTGCCTGTGATATTTAATATGTGTATATATATATATTACATATTTGTCTGTGATAGTTAAAGTGTGTTTTCAGGTATTATTTCCTAGGTTGATGCTATTTCAAATACTTTGAGATTCATAAATCTGGATGTCCATATCTCTCTCACAAATTGGAAAGTTTTCAGCCATTGTTTTTCAAAATAATCTTTTCATTTCTTTTTTCTCTTATCTATTTCTGGAATCTCTATAATTTATATATTTGTTAACTTGATGATGCGCCATAAATTCCTTATGCTTTCTTTACTCATTTTTGTATTTTTTCTTTTCGTATCTCTAATTGGCTGATTTAAATGACGTTTGAGTTCATTGATTTTTTATTATGCACAATTGACTCTGCCATTGAATCTCTCTTATTGTATTTTTAGTTCTGTTATTGTATTCTTCAGCTCCAGAATTTCTTCTTGTGGTTTTTAAAATAGTATACATTCAGTAAACTCATTTCGTTCATGCATTGTTTTCCTGATTTTGTTTAGTTGCCTATCTGTGTCTTCTTGCATCTCAGTGAGCTTCTTTAAGATTATTGTTTTGAATTTTTGACAGGCAATTCTTAGATCTCAATTTTTTTCGGGTCAATTACTGGGAATGTATTGGTTTTATTGTTTTGTTTTGTTTCAGTGCTATCATGTTTGTCTGATTCTTCTTTGTGTAGCCTTGCATTTGTGCCTGTTCATTTGAAGGAGAAAACTCCTATTCCAGGCATTACTGACTGGTTTTACCAGGTAAAGACCTTAGGTCCCTTTATGATGGATTTTCCTCTGAGATTGAAATTAAGTGGAGTTAGAGCTGTGTCATGCAGCTGTTGTTGGGTTCACAGTAGGCCTGTTATCAGTTGTGTAGATAGATGTGACTCCCTCTGGGCCCCTAGGAGGCATAACTCTGGGACACTGGTTAGGTCACTGAATAGGCAGGACTGGTCCCAGATCATGGTTTAGCAGAGCTGAAGCCATGACACAAGACTGTTTCATATCTGTAGTTGGATAGAGGTCACTGGGTCTGTCTCCAAAAAAACTAAAAATATATCTCTGGTGGGCCCTTGAGTCAACAGGATTACTTTTTCTCTGTGGATGGAGAGAATGGAGCTGGAATACAGAACTGCTTTATACTGCACAAAGGCATTGAGGTCAGTGGGCCTGGCTTTGAGCAGTGGTGTCTTCTGGAAGGTCTCTGGTCAGGCAACACTGCTCTTAAACAGCAGAAGAAAGAATCTGAAGCCATGTAACATATTCATTTGGGGATCTGCTGCAGGACTGAAATCTGCAAGACTGCTTCTGGGGACATGGACAGGCATGACACCCTGCACATCCTTGAGCAAGAAAGACTACTTGTAGATGATGGCTGAGAGGAGATGGAACTGAGTTACAGAGCCATTTTAGAGTTCACAGCTGGGACCAGGTTTGGCAGGCCTGTTGTCCAAGGCATAGTGAGTGTGACACTTCCCAGGTCTCT
Source organism: Mandrillus leucophaeus (assembly GCF_000951045.1). Lineage (NCBI taxonomy): Eukaryota > Metazoa > Chordata > Mammalia > Primates > Cercopithecidae > Mandrillus > Mandrillus leucophaeus. The sequence goes on from NW_012101577.1 coordinate 75,907, forward strand.
TAGCAGGTGGTTCTGGTGGCAGCAACAGAGCCAAATCATGTTGTAGTCAAGTCCACTTGGGGAAAATGTCATTTCTGGGTCTGTAGGTGAGACCATGGTTGGTAAGCCTGCCACCTGGGTGCAAGTTTGTTCTCTCAGAAAAGCCTCCTCAGTCTTAGGATCCACTGGGGTTTTGCAACATTCTACCTGAGACTCAAGGCTACAAAAAGGGCACTTCTCTGTGAATGGTTGCCAAATTCTTATTACTGTGGGGGGATGCTAGTGTTAAACATGCCACTGTGCTATCCTGCTAAAATTACTTCTCTATTTCTTACTTCTTAAGCTGTACTGTGTATTTTCCTTTTAGAAATCATTCTTTACAGCGAATGATGGCTTCCAGTCGGGAGGTGGGGGCCAGGGAAGAAAGAGCATTAGAACAAATACCTAATGCAGGTGGGGCTTAAAACCTAGATGATGGGTTGATAGGTGCAGCAAACCACCATGGCACATGTATACCTATGTAATAAACTTGCACGTTCTGCACATGTATTTCAGAACTTAAAGTAAATTTTAGAAAAAGAAATCGTTCTTTACCCATTTACCAATGACTTGGTGAAGTTGTCAATCAAGATACTTACTGAACCCTTCTTTCCATAATCGTAATTTCATAGCCTTAGTCTGACCAATCAGAGCACCCACTCTGGTGGATTCATGAATTCATGAATGGTATGCAATCCAATCAGGATCAGCAACAGTATTATCTAAACAATTAATATGGAATGTTGGGGAAGAGATTGCTTCTTCTCCTTAGCGTGTGAGCTTAATGTGATGTAATCCTGAAGGTGCTGCAGCTGTCCTCTTTCTCACTACAAAGAGACAGCCTGACAGAAAGTGAACAGTGAGAAAGTGAACTAAAAGATAAAGAGAGATCTCTCAGTGTATAATTTTAGCACCTGAATTCAGTCATGCTTTATACCTTGTTTAATTATCTGCCCTCCATGTTACAGTATAAGCCACACTGACTGTTATTTGACTCATCATTATATTCCCAGTAGTTGGTACAGCACTTGTAACATAGTAGGCTTTAAACCAATACATTTTGACAGAGTGAATTATTATTATTTCAGGGATTATACCTTTCCTACAATAATATATTGACCAATATCGTCTTTTAATATTTTTACAATTTGAGGCTGAGCACGGTGGCTCATGCCTGTAATCCCAGAACTTTGGGAGGCTGAGACGGGTGGATCACCTGAGGTCAGGAGTTCAAGGCCAGCCTGGCTAACACAGTGAAACCACATCTCTACAGGTGGTGGGCACTTGTAGTCCCAGCTACTTGGGAGGCTGAGACAGGAGAATCGCTTGAACCTGGGAGCCAAGGTCACACCACTGCACTCCAGCCTGTGTGACAGAGTGAGACTCTGTCTCAAAAAACAAAACAAAACAAAAACAAAAAACAAACAAAAAAAAATTACAATTTGATGTTTTGCATTTATGCTTATGGTATGAGGAAAAAACTAATTTGAGTTTTCCCCATATGATTAGCCAAATGTTCTTAACACAATTTAATGAATGAATCAGTCTTCTCAACAAATTTGAAATCTCACCTCTATATCCTTATATAAGCCTATGTTCATTTCTAGGTTTTACATCCTGTTGAACTGACTCATGTACACATTTCTATGTCATTAATGCATTGCTTAAATTACTGTGTCTTTCTTATATTTTAATGTATATAAAGATTTTTCTAAACTTAATTTAGCTGGAGTGCAGTGGTACAATCTCGGCTCACTGCAACCTCTGGCTCCTGGGTTCAAGCAGTTTTTGTGCTTCAACCTCCCAAGTAGCTGTGATTACAGGCATGCACCACCACACCTGGCTAATTTTTGTATTTTTAGTAGAGACAGGGCTTTGCCATGTTGGCCAGACTTGTTTCAAACTTCTGGTCTCAAGTGGTCTGCCTGCCTCAGTCTGGCAAAGTGCTGAGATTACAGGTGTGGGACACCATACCTGGCCTCCTAAAATTAGTTATAATTGTTTTTCCTTGACTATTTTACCACACTAATATTTGTAGGTAAAATTTATGGTCACATTGCTAAATTGCTGAACAAATCCTATAGACCTGGTGATTAATATTTTAATTTGTATAATAAATTTTGAGAGAATTAACATCTCTACAATATTAATTTTTTAATTCAGAAACTTTGAAAATCTCTTTATGTAGCCTTATTTTATTTTATTTTATTTTATTTTATTTATTTATTTATTTTGAGACGGAGTCTCGCTCTGTCGCCCAGACTGGAGTGCAGTGGCCGGATCTCAGCTCACTGCAAGCTCCGCCTCCCAGGTTTTGCGCCATTCTCCTGCCTCGGCCTCCCGAGTAGCTGGGACTACAGGCGCCCGCCACCTCGCCCGCCTAGTTTTTTGTGTTTTTTTTTTTTTTTTTTAGTAGAGACGGGGTTTCACCGCATTAGCCAGGATGGTCTCGATCTCCTGACCTCGTGATCTGCCCGTCTCAGTCTCCCAAAGTGTTGGGATTATAGGCTTGAGCCACCGCGCCCGGCCTTGTTATTTTATGTATATTCATAATTTTTAATATTTTTGTTCCACATTTCTATATTCTTACATTTTAAAACTATATTTAATAGTCTATATTGTTAGCATGTTTAATATTCATTCTATATCCACAAAGGATTACAAAATTTTTCTGAGTGAAATTTTTTTTTAATTTAGAAAAATATTTTAAGGCCAGTTGTGGTTGCTTACACCTGTAATCTCAACCTTTGGGAGACTGAGGCAGGCAGATTGCTTGAGCCCAGGAGTTCAAGACCCACCTGAGCAGCAAGCAAAACCCCATCTTTACTAAAAACAAAAATTCACTGGATGTGGTGTGTATGCCTGTAGTCCCAGCAACTCAGGAAGCTGAGGTTGGAGGATCACCTGAGCCCGGGAAATGGAGGTTGCACTGAGCCAAGATTGCACCACTGGACTCCAGCCTGCACCACAGAGCAAGATCCTGTCAAAAAAAAAAAAAAGAAAGTATATGGACAGTTTAATTCTACAAGGACAAGTTTCCAAGCTCGGTCTTGAATGGAAAGATTGCAATAAAGAAGATAAACTATTCCACAAAGTACTGGTTTGGTACAAAAGTAATTTGCAGTTATTGTTATCTAAAGTAGTGTCAAAATTGCAATTACTTTTGCACTGACCTAATAAATAGATGACTTCTCTGAGATGTAAATATTGCTGTCATATTTACTGATTTTTTTTTCTTCTTTCTAGGTATCTTGTAGTGAGTAGGGGCTTGAACTCTGAAAAAGAAAATGAGCAAAGTTTATATGAAGAGAGTTGTTTCAGGCACATGGCAACTCACTGAGTGCTAAAGATGGTCATAGCCAGTGGTCAGAGATGGTCACTGTAATGGTTAGTTTTAAGCATCAACTTAACTAAGTTAAGAGATACCAACCTAATGGGTAAAGCACCGAGTAAGGAAAATCTATCCTCACCAAATGTGGGTGGGCATCATCTTATTGGTTGGCGGCCCAAATATAACAAAAAGGCAGATGAAAGGCAAACTTATCTCTCTTTTTTGAGCAGGGAAACTCAACTTCTTCTATGCTTGGAGGTCAGAACTCTACATTTTTCAGCCTTCAGACTCTGTTAGTTGCAACAGAGTCCCCCCAGTGTCTCCGGCTTTCAGAATTGGATGGAGCTATAGCATAAACTTCCCTGGTTCTCCAACTTGCAAATGATATTTTGTGGGTCTTCTCCATGTCCATAATCACATGACCCAATTCTCATAATAACTTCTTTCTTATATATGTCTACTTTTCATTCTGTTTCTCTGAAGAACCATGAATAATACAGATTTTGGTACCAGAAGTGGTTCTAGAACAACAAAATTTTAAGGATAAGTTTCCTGAATTCGCTTTAGAGTTTCTGGAATTGGCTAATTTGATTAGATTTTAAGATGCTAAGGACTCCTTATTCAAGATAGTATAGAGAGCACTAATCGTCCATGGTGTGATCTGTCAATAGACATATGCAAAATATTACTACTGTATAGTTCTAATCAACCACATATAAGAAGGAACTTAGTGACTCTGTATATAAACTTTTGAACATTTGTGGAAAACTAAGAAATATAATGACATTGATTGGTTTCTCCTGATGTTAATGGACAAAGTGATTAAAAAATTAAAGGATGAGCTCAGGGATTTGAATTCCTAGCCTAAGAACTGCATAAATGACCTAAGAGCTTTAAGGTATGTCCTGAGAGAGAAGCTTATCTCCTGTAGCCAAAGGACTGAACACAATGAAAATCAAACAGAAATTCTTATCATACAATTGCCTGAATTACAAAGAGAGTTTAAATGCCAGCCTCTCAGGGTATCTAATGTGAAAGTTAGTCACAGACTGGCAAAAAATGGGATCATGTAAATTGAGATGGTGAAGCATAGGAAAACTCAATGAAGCAAGAGACATTGAGCTTTTAAATTCTAATGAGGTATTTTTTTGTTTTGTTTTGTTTGTTTGTTTTTGCCAGTGGAAGTAGCCTTTCCATCTCCCAGTAGTAGCACTGTCCCCATTCATAGTGGTATTGGCTTTTCCACTTCTGTCTAATGGAATGGTAATAGTCTCCCTAGAGGCAGTTTCCAGCCATGACAATGCTGATTCTCCTTGGGACCAACACTCACCACCCAACTTTGCTTCTAGATCCATAAACAGAATCAAGTTCCAGCGGATCCCTAAATGTATAGAATAAAGTGTGACCCATGAGGGAGTACTTTACACTTCAAAAATAAACCTAAGCTTTCTAATTGATACAAGTAGATATTTAGGGCATTTTCGTGGGAATGCATATTAGGATATGAAATGGAAGTGGAAGAAATATAAAGTTGTATCAGGTTGAATTTGTGCATTTGTGACCACCAAGTAGAAATTCTGTATTCAATGTTGCAGCTTGGGGAGTTAGAAAGGGCTCTAACAGATGGTGTAGTTTCCTGGCTGAAACATGGATCCAAAAGATGGACAATTGCTGGTTGGCAAGATGGCCAAATAGAAAAATCTCTGGTCTGCAGCTCCCAGCGAGATCAACACAGAAGGAAGGTGATTTTTGCATTTCCAACTGAAATACCCAATTCATCTCATTGGGACTGGTTAGACAGTGGGTGCAGCCCACGGAGGGCGAGCCAAAGTAGTGGGGGGGCATCACCTCACTCGGGAAGTGCAAGGGGTTGGGAAATTCTCTCCCCTACCCAAGGGAAGCTGTGAAAGACTGTGCCTGAGGAATGGTGCACTCCAGTCCAGATATGGGGCTTTTCCCACAGTATTTGCAACCCGCAGACCAGAAGATTCACTACAGTGCCCATGCCACCAGGGCCCTGGGTTTCAAGCACAAAACTGGGTGGCCATTTGGGCAGAGACTGAGCTAGCAGCAGAAGTTTTTCTTCCGTATCCCAGTGGTGCCTGGAATGCTAGTGAGACACAATTATTCCCTCCCCTGGAAAGGGGACTGAAGCCAGTCCCCTGGAAAGGGGACTGAAGGCAGGTCCCACCTGCCAAGCAGTAAATGCCCACAAGCAAAAGCAGGAAAGATCTAAAAGATCCCACCCCCACGGAGTCCACCAAGCTAAGATCCAATGACTTGAAATTCTTGCTGCCAGCATAGCAGTCTAATGTCAACCTGAGACACTTGAGCTTGGTGGGGGGAAGAGCATCCACCATTGCTGAGGCTTGAGTACCCTCATAGTGTCAACAAAGCTGCCAGGAAATTTAAACAGGATGCAGCTCGGCAAGGCCACTGTGGCCAGACTGCCTCTCTAGATTCCTACTCTATGGGTAGGACATCTCTGAAAAAAAGGCCTCAGCCCCAGTCAGAGGCTTATAAATAAAACCCCCATCTCCCTGGGACAGAGCACCAGAGGGAAGGGGTGGCTGTGGGTGCAGCTTCAGCAGACAAAAACGTCCTCTCCTGACAGCTCTGAAGAGAGCAGCAGATCTCCCAGCAGAGTGTCTGAACTCTGATAAGGGTCAGCCTGCCTCCACAAATGGGTTCCTAACCCCCATGTATCCCAACTGAGAGACACCTCCCAGTAGGAACTGACAGACACCTCATACAGGAGAGCTCTGGCTGGCATCTGGCAGGTACCCCTGGAGGACAAAGCTTCCAGAGTAAAGAACAGGAAGCAACCGTTGCTGTTCTGCAGCCTCTGCTGGTGATACTCAGACAAACAGGGTCTGGAGTAGAGCTCCAGCAAACTCCAGCAGACCTGCAGCAGAGGGACCTGACTGTTAGAAAGACAACTAACCAACAGAAAGGAATAGCACTTCCACACAGAGTCCCCATCTGAAGGTCACCAACATCAAAGACCAAAGGTAAATAAATACAAGAAGATGGGGAGAAACCAGTGCAAAACGGCTGAAAATTTCAAAAACAAGAATGCCTCTTCTTTTCCAAAGGATCACAACTTTTTACCAGCAAGAGAACAAAACTGGATGGAGAATGAGTTTGACGAATCGACAGAAGCAGGCTCCGGAAGGTGGGTAATAACAAACTCCTCCAGGCTAAAGGAGCATGTTCTAACCCAATGCAAGGAAGCTAAGAAACTTGATAAAAGGTTACAGAACTACTAATTAGAATAACGAGTTTAGAGAAGAATATAAATGACCTGATGGAGATGAAAAACAGCACAGGAACTTTGTGAAGCATACAAAAGTGTCAATAGCCAAATAGATAAAGCAGAAGAAAGGATATTGGAGATTGAAGATCAACTCAATGAAATAAAGCAAGAAGACAAGATTAGAGAAAAAAGAGTAAAAAGAAATGAACAAAGCCTCCAAGAAATATGAGACTATGTGGAAAGACCAAATCTACGTTGGATTGGTGTACCTGAAAGTGATGGGGAGAATGGAACCAAGTTTGAAGACACTCTTCAGGATATTGTCCAAGAGAACTTCCTCAATCTAGCAAGGCAGGCCCACATTCATCCCTTTACCACAATGGTAAAGGGATCAATGCAACAAGTAAAGCTAACTATCCTAAACATATATGCAGAAAATACAGAAGCACTCAGATTCATAAAGCAAGATCTTACAAATTTACAAAGAGACTTAGACTCCAAAACAATAGTAGTGGGAAACTTTTACACCCCACTGTCAATATTAGACAGATAAATGAGACAGAAAATTAACAAGGATATTCAAAACTTGAACTCAGCTCTGGACCAAGTGGACCTAATAGACATCTACAGAACTTTCCACCCCAAATCAACAGAATATGCATTCTTCTTAGCACCACATCACACTAATTCTAAAAATGATCACATAATTGGAAGTAAAACACTCCTCAGCAAATGCAAAAGAATGGAAATCGTAACAGTCTTTCAGACCACAGTGCAATCAAATTACAACTCAGGATTAAGAAACTCACTCAAAACTGACAAAACATGGACACTGAAAAACCGGTTCCTGCATGACTATTGGGTAAATAACAAAATTAATGCAGAAATAAAAATGTTCTTGAACCAGTGAGAACAAAGAGACAAGGTACCAAAATCTCTGGGACATATATAAAGGAGTGTAAAGAGGGGAATTGATAGCACTAAATGCCCACAAGCAAAAGCAGGAAAGATCTAAAGTCGACACCCTGACATCAAAATTAAAATAACTACTGAAGCCAGAGCAAACAAATTCAAAAGCTAGCAGAAGATAAGAAAATAGTGAAATCAGAGCAGCACTGAGGGAGATAGACACACGAAAAACCATTCAATAAATCAATGAATCCAGGACCTGGTTTTCTGAAAAGATCAACAAAATAGATAGACTACTAGCCAGACTAATAAAGAAGAAAAGAGAGAAGAATCAAAAAGATGCAATAAAATTGATAGAAGGGATATCACCAGTGATCCCACAGAAATACAAACTACCATCAGAGAATACTATAAATCCCCTATGCAAATAAACTAGAAAATCTAAAAGAAATGGATAAATTCTTGGAAATATACACCCTCACAAGTTTAAACCAGGAAGACGTCGAATGAGTCACTGAATAGACCAATCAGAAGTTCTGAAATTGAGGAAGTAATTAATAGCTTACAAACTGAAAAAAGTCCAAGAACAGACAGATTCACAGCAGAATTCTAGATAAGGTACAAAGAGGAGCTGGTACCATTTCTTCTAAAACCATTCCAAACAACAGAAAAAGAAGGAATCCTCCTTAACTCATTTTATAAGGCCAGCAACATCCTGATACCAAAACCTGGAAGAGACACACACACACACAATTTCAGGCTAATATCCCTGGTGAACATCAATGTGAAAATCCGCAGTGAAATACTGACAAACCGAATCCAGCAGCACATCAAAAAGCTTATCCACCAGGAACAAGTTGGCTTCATCCCCGGGATACAAGTCTGGTTCAACATATGCAGATCGATAAATGTAATCCATCACATAAACAAAACCAATGAAAAAAACCACTTGATTATCTTAATAGATGCAGTAAAGGCCTTTAACAAAATTCAACAGTCTTCCTGCTAAACATTCTCAATGAACTAGGTATTGATGGAACATATCTCAAAGCAATAAGAGCTATTTATGACAAATCCACAGCCAATATCATACTGAATGGGGAAAAAGCATTTCCTTTAAAAACCAGCACAAGACAAGGATGTCCTGTTTCACCACTCCCATTCAACATAGTGTTGGAAGTTCTGGCCAGGGCAATCAGGCAAGAGAAAGAAATAAAGCGTTTTCAAATAGGAAGAGAGGACATCAAATTGTCTCTGTTTGCAGACAACATGATTGTATACTTAGAAAACTCCATCGTGTCAGCCCAAAATCTCCTTAAGCTGTATAAGCAACTTCAGCAAAGTCTCAGGATACAAAATCAATGTGCAAAAATCACAAGCATTCCTATACACCAATAATAGACAAACAGAGAGCCAAACCATGAGTGAACTCCCATTCACATTTGCTCCAAAGAGATTAAAATACCAAGGAATCCAACTTACTAAGGATGTAAAGGACCTCTTCAAGGAGAACTACAAACCACTGCTCAAGGAAATAAAAGAGGACACAACCAAATGAAAGAACATTCCATGCTCTTGATAGAAAGAATCAATATAGTAAAAATGGCCATACTGCCCAAAGTAATTTATAGATTCAATGCTAACCCCATTGAGCTACCATTGACTTTCTTCACAGATTTGGAAAAAATTACATTAAACTTCATATGTAATGAAAAAACAGCTTGCATAGCCAAGACAATTCTAAGTAAAAACAACAAAGTTGGAGGCATCACACTACCTGACTTCACACTACACAACAAGGCTACAGTAATCAAAACAGCATGGTACTGGTACCAAAACAGATATATAGACCAAGGGAACAGAAGAGAGGCCTCAGAAATACCACCACACATCTACAACCATCTGATCTTTGACAAACCTGAGAAAAACAAGCAATGGGGAAAAGATTTCCTATTTAATAAACAGTGTTAGGAAAACTGGCTAGCCATATGCAGAAAAAAACTAGACCCCTTCCTTACACTTAAAACCATAAAAATCCTAGAAAAAAATCCTGAAACTGGACCCCTTCCTTACACCTAAAACCATAAAAATCCTAGAAGAAAACCTAGGCAATACCATTCAGGACATAGGCATTGACAAAGACTTATGTCTAAAACACCAAAAGGTATGGCAACAAAAGCCAAAATTGAAAAATGGGATCTAATTAAATGAAAAAGCTTCTACAGAACAAAAGAAACTATCATCAGAGTGAACAAGCAATCTATAGAATGTGAGAAAGTTTTTGCAATGTATCCATCTGACAAAAGGGCTAATATCCAGAATATACAAAGAACTTAAACAAATTTACAAGAAAAAAACAAACTACCCCGTCAAATACTGGGCAAAGGATATGAACAGACAGTTCTCAAAAGAAGACATTTATGCAGCTAACAAGCATATGAAAAAAAGCTCATCATCACTGGTCATTAGAGAAATGCAAATGAAAACCACAATAAGATACCATCTTACGCCAGTTTGAATGTCGATCATTAAAAAGTCGGAAAATAACAGATGTTGGAGAACATGTGGAGAAATAGGAACGCTTTTACACTGTTGGTGTGAGTATCAATTAGTTCAGACATTGTGGAAGACAGAGTGGCGATTCCTCAAGGACCTAGATCCAGAAATACATTTGACCCAGCAATCCAAATACTGGGTATATTCCCAAGGGATTATAAATCCTTCTACTATAAAGACATATTCACATGTATACTGATTGTGACACTATTCACAATGGCAAAGACTTGTAACCAACCCAAAAGCCCATCAATGATAGACTGGATAAAGAAAATGTGGCACATATACACCATAGAATACTATGCAGCCATAAAAAAGGATGAGTTAATGTCCTTTGCAGGGACATGGATGAAACTGGAAACCATGATCCTCAGCAAACTAAAACAAGAGCAGAAAACCAAACACCACATTTTCTCACTTATAAATGGGAGTTGAACAATGAGAACATATGGACACAGTGAGGGGAACATCACACACTAGGGTCTTTCGGGGTGTGGGGGGCTAGGGGAGGGATAGCATTAGGTGAAATACCTAATGTAAGTGATGGGTTGATGGGTGCAGCAAGCCACCATGGCATGCGTATACCTATGTAACGAAACTGCACGTTCTGCATATGTACCCCAGAACTTAAAGTATAATTTCTTATTTTCTATTTTTATTTTTTTTTATTATTATTATACTTTAAGTTCTAGGGTACATGTGCATAACATGCAGGTTTGTTACATATGTATACTTGTGCCATGTTGCTGTGCTGCACCCATCAACTCGTCAGCACCCATCAACTCGTCATTTAAATCAGGTATAAATCC
>NW_012101577.1:86835-87169 GCF_000951045.1 Mandrillus leucophaeus
TGCTCCTGTATTGGGTGCATATATATTTAGGATAGTTAGCTCTTCCTGTTAAATTGATCCCTTTACCATTATGTAATGGCCTTCTTTGTCTCTTTCGATGTTTCATGGTTTAAAGTCTGTTTTATGATAGACTAGGATTGCAACCCCTGCTTTTTTTTTGTTCTCCATTTGCTTGATAGATCTTCCTCCATCCCTTTATTTTGAGCCTATGTATGTCTCTCCATGTGAGATGGGTCTCCTGAATACAGCAAACTGTTGGGTCTTGACTCTTTATCCAGTTTGCCAGTCTGTGTCTTTTAATTGGAGCATTTAGTCCATTTACATTTAAGGTTAA
>NW_012101577.1:89017-90826 GCF_000951045.1 Mandrillus leucophaeus
CATCCCTGTCTTGTGCCAGTTTTCAAAGGGAATGCTTCTAGGTTTTGCCCATTCAGTATGATATTGGCTGTGGGTGTGTCATAAAAAGCTCTTATGATTTTCAGATATGTTCCATCAATAGCGAATTTATTGAGAGTTTTTAGCATGAAGGGCTGTTGAATTTTGTCCAAGGCCTTTTCTGCATCTAGTGAGATAATCATGTGGTTTTTGTCTTTGGTTTTGTTTATATGCTGGATTACGTTTCTTGATTTGCCTATGTTGAACCATCACGTTTTCTTTATCCATTCATCTGCTGATGGACTCTTCGATTGCTTTCAAATCTTGGCTGCTGTGAACAGTGCTGCAACAAACATCAGAGTGCAGATATCTCATCAATATACAAATTTCCTTTCTTTTGGATATATACCCAGCAGTGAGATTTCTAAATCATATGGTAGCTTTATTTTTGGTATTTTGAGGAACCTCCAAACTGTTCTCTATACTGGTTTTACTCATTTACATTCCCACTAACAATGTACGAGGGTTTCCTTTTCTCCAAATCCTTGTCAGCATTTGTAACTGCCTGACTTTTGTATAAAAGTCATTTTAACTGGGGTGAGATGATATCTCATTGTAGTATTGATTTGTATTTCTCTGATGATCAACAATATTGAGCACATTTTCCCATGCGTGTTTGCCATTTATATGTCTTCTTTTGAGAAATGTCTATTCAGATCCTTTGCCCATTTCAAAATCAGTGTATTAAATTTTTCCCTATTGAGTTTTTGAGCTCCTTATACATTGTGGTTATTCATCATTTTTTAGATGCATAACTTGCAAATATTTACTCCCATTCTGTAGGTTGTCTATTTGATGATTGTTTCCTTTGCAGTGTATAAACTTCTTAACTGGGTGTGATCCCATTTTCCTATTTTTTGCTGCCTGTGCCTGTGGGATATTACTCAAAACATTTTTTCCTAGAGCAACGTCCTAGAGAGTTTCTACTTTTATTTTTTTTTATTTTTTATTTTTTTCCTGGTAGTAGTTCCATTGTTTGAGGTCTTAGATTTAAGTTTTTATTTAACGTATACTTGATTTTGGTATAAGGCAATATATGGTCTAGTTTCATTATTCTGAATATGAACATCGTGTTTTCTCAGCACCATTTATTGAAGAGACTGTATTTTCCAAAGTATATGTCCTTGGAACCTTTGTTGAAAAGGGGTTCACTGTTAGCTTGTAGTTAGTTTCTGGGTTCTCTGTTCTGGTTCCTCGGTCTATATGTCTGTTTTATGCCAATACTATGCTGTTTTGGTTACTATAGAGCTGCAGTATTATTTGAAGTCAGGTAATATGATTGCTACAGTTTTATTCCTTTTGCTTATGATAGCTTTGGCTATTCTGTTTCTTTTTGTGATTTCACATAAAAGATAGGATTGTTATTTCTATTCTGTGAAGAATGTAATTGGTATTTTAATAGAGATTGCATTGAATCTGTAGATTGTTTTTAGTACTATGAACATTTTAATAACACTCATTCATCCAATTTATGAATATAAAATATCTCTCCATTTTGTGTTCTCTTCAGTTTCTTTCATCAATGTTTCATGGTTTTCATGAAAATTTTGCACTTTTTTTAAAAAATTTATTTATTATTATTATAATTTAAGTTGTAGGGTACATGTGCATAACGTGCTGGTTTGTTACATATGTATACTTGTGCCATGTTGCTGTGCTGCACCCATCAACTCGTCATTTACATCAGATATGACTCCCAATGCAATCCCTTCCCCCTCCCCCCTCCCCATGATAGGCCCCGGTGTGTGATGT
>NW_012101577.1:95036-161691 GCF_000951045.1 Mandrillus leucophaeus
CTTCCAGTTGATCGAGTTGTTTACTGAAGCTTGTGCATTTGTCACGTATTTCTCCTGTCATGGTTTTCATATCTGTCAGTTCGTTTATGACCTTCTCTGCATTAATTATTCTAGTTATCAATTCTTCTACTCTTTTTTTCAAGATTTTTAGTTCCTTTGCGCTGGGTATGTAATTCTTCCTTTAGCTCTGAGAAGTTTGATGGACTGAAGCCTTCGTCTCTCATCTCGTCAAAGTCATTCTCCATCCAGCTTTGATCTGTTGCTGGTGATGAGCTGCGTTCCTTTGCAGGGGGAGATGCGCTCTTATTTTTTGAATTTCCAGCTTTTCTGCCCTGCTTTTTCCCCATCTTTGTGGTTTTGTCTGCCTTTGGTCTTTGATGATGGTGACGTACTGATGGGTTTTGGTGTGGGTGTCCTTCCTGTTTGTTAGTTTTCCTTCTAAGAATCAAGACTCAGCTGTAGGTCTGTTGGAGATTGCTTGAGGTCCACTCCAGACCCTGTTTGCCTGGGTATCAGCAGCAGAGGCTGCAGAAGGTAGAATATTGCTGAAGAGCGAGTGTCTTGTGTGATTCTTGTTTGGAAGCTTCCTCTCAGGTGTGTACTGCACCGTGTGAGTTGTGGGGTGTCGGTCTGCCCCTAGTGGGGGATGCCTCCCAGTTAGGCTACTCAGGGGTCAGGGACCCACTTGAGCTGGCAGTCTGTCCGTTCTCAGATCTCAGCCTCCATGTTGGGAGATCCACTGCTCTCTTCAAAGCTGTCAGACAGTGTCGTTTGCGTGTGCAGAGGTTTCTGCTGCTTTTTGTTGTTGTTGTTGTTGTTTATCTGTGCCCTGTCCCCAGAGGTGGAGTCTACAGAGACAGACAGGCCTCCTTGAGCTGCTGTGAGCTCCACCCAGTTCGAGCTTCCTAGTGGCTTTGTTTACCTACTTAAGCCTCAGCAATGGTGGGTGCCCCTCTCCCAGCCTCGCTGCTGCCTTGCGGTTAGATCGCAGACTGCTGTGCTAGCAATGAGGGAGGCTCCGTGGGCGTGGGACCCTCCTGGCCAGGTGTGGTATACAATCTGCTGGTGTGCCCGTTTGCTAAGACCCTTGTTAAAGTGTAGTATTGGGGTGGGAGTTACCCGATTTTCCAGGTGTTGTGTGTCTCAGTTCCCATGGCTAGGAAAAGGGATTCCCTTCCCCCTTGTGCTTCCCAGGTGAGGCAATGCCTCGCCCTGCTTCAGCTCTCGCTGGTCGGGCTGCAGCGGCTGACCAGCACCGATTGTCCGGCACTCCCTAATGAGATGAACCCAGTACCTCAGTTGAAAATGCAGAAATCACCTGTCTTCTGTGTCGCTCATGCTGGGAGCTGGAGACTGGAGCTGTTCCTATTCCGTGAGTATTCTTAACTTATGGGAATATAATTGTTTGCATCAGTGCAATAGGAATCCATTTTTGAGGCCGGGCGCAGTGGCTCACGTCTGTAATCTCAGCACTTTGGGAGACCAAGGTGATCGGATCATTTGTGGTCAGGATTTCAAAACCAGCCTGGCCAACATGGTGAAACCCCATCTTTACTGAAAATACAGAAATTAGCAGGGCGTGGTGGTGGGTGACTGTAATCCCAGCTAATTGGGAGACTGAGGCAGAAGAATTGCTTGAGCTCGGGAGGTAGAGGTTGCAGTGAGCTGAGATCATGCCATTGGACTCCAGCCTGGGCGACAGAGCAAGAGTCCATCTCCAAAAAAAAAAAAAAAAAAAAAAAAAAAAAAAAATTCAATTTTTCTTTTGCAAAAGGACACAATTGGAAAAACTGGTAATTTTACCAAGGCTTTAACTGGAAGGGTATGCTTTCCTTTAAGGAGTCGTCTCAACTTGCGGAGCCACTAAAACCCAGTGGGGAAACTGGCCTCATACCCTCATCTACACAGTCTCTGTAAAGGGTTCCTGACCTGTGGTCAGTAAAAAATGTCACATTCTAACAGGTCTAGGAGCTCCAAGTTTATTTGGGGCTTTAAGAGAAGAGGATCACCCAACTCACAGGTATTTCGGGATATAAACCCATGGCTGGGCTCAGCTTTAAAAGGTCTTATTTAAGATTCCTTGTGGAACAAACTTCCATTAAAGCCAATCTAGAAGGCCTATGTAGAAATAATTATTCTTGCTGCACTTTATGCAGATAATCAGGCCATGTATAAGACTAAAGTATAAATTTCAAACCATTCAGTCCTATAATGATTTTTTAACAAAAATGAGGACTGGAGAAAGAGAAATCATGTTTCAAAACTTATCATACATTTGTTGTTAAATTCTAAACTCACTAGTTGTTTTCAAGTTTTCGCCTACATTTTAGGCTAACCCTGCTTGTTCCTGTGAACCAACCAGCAATCTCCAGCTGCACCTCCGAAAGAACAAGAGGAATGGGCAATGTAAAAATCTGGATCAATATTCTAGTTCTGAGCAATTATCCTGCAAATCCTGCCAGGTGATGAGAATAAATAGGATTCGTATCAAGAGAAGTTTTCCTTTTTGGGAAAGTAAGACCAAGGGAACTCACCAAAGCCAAGCACCATGCACCGAAACCTTAGCAAGCACTATAGCCACCAGTTATCTGGGTGTGTTGCAAGACATCCTTTTCTCTCCATTGCTGGAGGAAGACTCAGGTCCACAGGTGCGCCTTAGCATTTGGCTTACAATAACGAGTTAATGCAACACTCCCCTGAGACACATTTTTTTTCCAAACTCAATTCCAATCTTCAGGTTAAAACCTGAGGAAGGAAAACTGGATCTGAGCAATCCAGAGGCATACAATAACAGAGGTTAAAAGGCACAGCACAGGTGAGTGTGGCTGATTCCTCAAGATTAAGCCAACCCGAAGCTTCTTGTTTCATGGATAATATCCATGGCATAAATGAGGTCTAGGGAACTCCAAGGCTACTGACAGTAGGTGGGAAAGAGACATAGGTCAGAGCAGATAATTTCTATTCTCTAGGCCCCCTGCTTCATGGGTGCAAGCCGCTTTGGTACTCATGGTGGACCTACCAAGGTCACTGGGATTCGGGGATGCAAGGATAGAAGAGGGAAAGAGGATGCTCTTCTCTCTCTCTCTCTCTCTCTCACACCCCCGGTATCTGCTAGGAAGGGAAGGAAACCAGAGACACCTGCTTCCCTCTTTGTAGATGGGTAGCCATTCAGCCTCAGTCTCTACCCCTTTAAAATGCATTCTAAACCCTTGGGACTCCTTTAAAAAGTGCCTTCTTTTATTCCTTTCCCCTCCTCAGTTCTCTCTTCACTGATTGGTAATTGTGTCTCCATACTATTGGAGACTCCCCTCAGATGCATCCTCTAAACTGGAAAGAGTTAATTTCCCAAACGTTAAACTGGATGGCTTAGGATTGGACTCAGGGGAAGGGAACCCAGAAGCCCAACATGCTAGCCAAAGGGAAAAGTCATTTTTACCAGTCGGGCTTTCGGCCTCCCTCTCCCTGTGCAAACTGGAAAAAGGCCTTGGAATTTTTGAGCTGTCCTTACCTCCCCTTTGTTTCGTTTTGATATATGTTTTCTAACAACTTGATTTGTTTGTTCTTGCCTTTAGGCCATCAAACTCTAAACAGTCATGCAACCGAAGCCTCTGACAATGGCCCTTTCTGCTAGGAACTTCTAGATAGGCCTCTGAGGGAGCTCTGACTGCCGTTTCCCCAAAACAGCACCTGCTGTCAGTAGTAAGCAGTTAAGATCAGTCTCTGTCCTTATCCTTAATCTAACGGCAGTTAGATGTACTTCTTTAGAGTGGGGAATGATACAGCCAGGTGAGAGGGGGTCCCTAAAGAAACTCCAAGCGGCCTGCCCACTGGAGTGGAAACACAGAATTTCCCGCCCTTTGTAGTGGGAGGAGCCAGGCTCCTGCTTTTCCTGGGTAGAACCTGGGATTTATGGTGGGCAGGAAGCACTCTAGTGGAGGGCCTCTGGCCTCTCGAGAGTCCCTGTTTCCCCCTCTTCTTCCTTTTTTCACTCAATAAAACCCTGTTTTACTCACCACTTAAATTGTCTGCAAACCTGAATTTTCATGGCCATAGGACAAAGAACTCTTTCTTTAGCTGAACTAAGGAAAAGTTCTGCAACACTGGGTTCTTTTCCAGCTTCACTGTTTACTACTCCTGTAGCATTTACTACAATTTCCAGCTCATTATGCTTCAGGTCATGTCCCTCAACATCCCTTTCTGTTTCAATGGTTTTATTTCATATATATATCTATACACATATGTATATGTGTATATACATGTATACATATATATGTGCATGCATAAGTATATATGTATATGTGTACATATATGTATGTGTGTGTGTCTATATATAGACACACCCACACTGTGGAGGGTACTCTCATTTTCAACATATATATATGTGTGTGTGTGTATATATATATAGAGTCAATCTTGTAGCTAATTTGTCCTACAAATGCACACCCACATGCACACACATACATAGTGATACATAGTGTGTGTGTGTGCTTGTATGTGTGTTTAGAGGCAGGTGTCTTGCTATGTTGTCCAGGTTGGTCTCAAAATCCTGACCTCAAGTGATCCTTCCACCTCAAATTCTCGAGTAGCTGGTATTACAGGTGTAAGTCACTGTGTCTGGCCCTTTTTGTTTTTTGTGTAATTCCCTGTCTCATTCTGCACCTGTAAGTGAAATGTCAATTTGTTGATTGGATACATAGAAAATTGTTAACTAGGTATATGACATATTAAGGTTTTAACCTATATAAGCCATGGCCTTTGATTACACAGATTAATAGAATTCCAGAGCTGTGTGGGCCTGAAGATTATCTAATCTACTTTCTCATTTGTATAGAGTGTGAATCAGATCCAGAGAGAGAAGGGATTTAAAGTACTACAGTAATGTCCTGTAAGTCAGGCCCTAAAGTAATATTTTCTCATTCTCAGGCCAGGTTGCTACTGCTGCTGCTCTTCCTTTTGTCTTTCAGTCATTGATTAATTGATTGACACTGGGATCTGGTTATGTTGCCTAGACTGGACTCAAACTCCTGGGCTCAAGGGGTCCTCCTTTCCCTGTCTCCCAAGTAGCTGGGACTATATCCTTCTGTTTTTTTCAAAGGAAATAAAATATTCAATATGAATTTGTAGCCCTTATTGTGTCCCTTCCCCATTTATTCCTCTTTACCCCCGAACTGAGGTTGGTATAGTGAAATGTTTGTAATTTCACTATATATGTTTCCCCGAAATGTATAGTAGAGATGAGGCAGGAAAATAGGGTCTGGAGGCAGGGAACATAAGGCTGATTCACACTTGAGCTATAACAGGAAATATCCTCTCCATAGTTCGTACACTGAGTAAATGACTTTGTAACTTTACTTCCTCCTTTTCACTTACATAGGGCGTACCCCAGTGTGGGTATTTAAACTCACAAAAACTCTGTAACAGGGCCTTTGAGCCCCTATGCTCAGGCCCACTCCCACACTGTGGGGTGTACTTTGAGGAGGCTTTAATTGCTGTCAGTGTTTGAGATTTAGCAGGACTTGGTGTCTTTAATGCAGGAGTTAATGCCCTGTAACTCAATGTTACAAGGACTTTAAAAGCACATACAGAACATGAATATAATAACCTTAATTAAAAAAAAAGTTGGCCGGACATGGTGGCTCACGCCTGTAATCCCAGCACTTTGGGAGGCCGAGGCAGGTGGATCATGAGGTCAGGAGTTCAAGACCAGGCTGGCCAAGATGTTGAAACCTCATCTCTACTAAAAATACAAATGTTAGCTGGGTATAGTGGTGGGTGCCTGTAATCCCAGCTACTTGGGAGGCTGTGGCAGAGAATTGCTTGAACCTGGGATGTGGGTGTTGCAGTGAGCTGAGATCGTGCCACTGTACTCCAGCCTGGGTGACAGAGTGAGACTGTCTCAAAAAAGAGAGAGAGAGAAAAAAAAAATATCATTTTGTTTTCCTAAGTAAAGCAAAACTTAATAGTATGACAACTTGATTATATAAAAGTTTTTTTTTTTTTTAAATATATATAAATCCTCTTATTGTGACTTACACTGACTGTTCATGACATGGTCAGACTTTCTGATTTGTTCTCAACATCCCTCCTTTTTAAACAACCAGTTGTTTTATTTTAGGACTAATGTTATCACACAAGATTCTCATAAAAAATAAGTTATGTTTAGCTTTTTTACCTCAAAAAATACTTCTTTACTTATATAACTTTCTTTACATCTTTTTTTTTATTCCTGGATTCTTTCACCTTGTTTTATACATAACCTTTAAATAAGGTTTGAATTACACAAAACTTATTCACTTTTTTTTTAAAGGACACACTTTTCTTTTCTTTAGTAAGGATGTTTTCCTACTATATATATTTATTGAAAAATACCAAAATAATAAAATATCTACTATTTAATATAACTTTATATTCTAAATTATGACCAGTTTGTTTTACATGTATTTATCCCATTACATTTACCAATTTTTTTAATTGTTTACCTAGATTATTTATGAAAACTGCAAGAGTTATGATATAAAGTTATACAACCACCATTGCAAAATTATGATTGAGACAATGAAAAAAGATTTGACCTGACTCCATATTGCTCTTAACTTCCAAGCTGTCTTTGTTTATTCCTCAGCATAGGCCAAACTAACTTTGGGCAAAACTTAGTTTATAGTTTAGCTTTGAAACAAAGGTAGTAACAGTCCTTTCCCAAAACTAACGTCCTTATTGTCTGTGAACTAGACTGCCTAAAGCCACAGGATTAGAAGTTATGGTAATTTTACTAAATTCAAGATGCAGCTATTTTCATTAAACCCATATCAATGCCTGATTTATTAAAAATTGCACAAGCAAAGATCATTCTGTTTTGGGCTGGGTGTATAGTTTTGTAACCCCTATGCCAAAATTTTGACACCTTATATTATTTGTCAGGGATAAGTATAAAATTGCTTGATTGATAAATGCAAACAAGAATGTATGCTGGGCAATTTTTAAGATATTTCTAATATTACTTTACCAATAATTTAAAAACTAACTTATTTATTAAAGATTTTACTTAAGTTATGTAAACTTGAAAAAGCATTTAACTCATCATTTCTTTTTTAGTATCTAATTTAAGCACTTATTAAAGACAATCAATTAGAGTTCTTTTATATATTTTTAGTAGTGAAACATTCTGTACACAATAGCTAAATACATATAAAAATGTATTAGACATGCCGAGGGAAGTACATTTTACAGATTTATAATGACCCCCTTCTTTTTTTTTTTCCCATCTTAGACTTTCAGATTCTTGATAACCTGTTTCACAACCCTAGACAGTTGTCAGCTAAATATCCTTAAATTTGCACATTAAAATAAACAACTCAAATGAAAATAAAATAAAAAAATTTACATCATAAACTACAGAGAGGAAAAGTCTGGTGGTGCTAGAGGGAGATATTTTTATTTTTTTTTGAGCCAAATTAAACACAGAATTAAATTACACTCTTCCTTAAAACCCAAAGGGTAGCCTCTGTTGCAGTAACTATTTTATTTAAAAAAGAAAACAAAACAAAACTGAGGTAAACATAAAATTCGGTCGACTGAGAAGAAAAAGGAAAAAAAAAGTTTGCTCAAAAAAAAAAAAAAACAAGGTCTTAGGAGAGAAAAACAAACAAAAAACCCCTCAAAACATGAAGGCCTGTCAAATACAAACATGCACACATACCCACATACCTCTTGGATGTTAGCCTTTTAATTAAGCTGACTTTTGAACCATTGAACTCCTTTAAAAACAATTTTTTTAATCTTTGGGGTTTTTTTTTTTTTTTTTTTTTTGAGTTTCACTCTTGTTGCCCAGGCTGGAGCGCAATGGTACAATCTCGGCTCACCACAACCTCCACTTCCAGGGTTCAAGCGATTCTCCTGCCTCAGCCTCCCGAGTAGCTGGGATTACAGGCATATTCCACCATGCCCGGCTAATTTTGTATTTTTGGCAGAGTCAGGGTTTCCCCGTGTTGGTCAGGCTGCTCTCGAACTCCCAACCTCAGGCAATGTGCCCACCTCAGCCTCTCAAAGTGCTGAGATTACAGGCATGAGCCACCGTGCCTGGCCTAACTTTTAAAATCTTATTACCATACTTCAGCTAGGACAAAATGCTGCCAAACTAACAATGATTACACAAATTATACAATCTCTGACTGTTCTACGTGTAGGCAGAAATTAACACCAGCTGGTTGTTAAATGCTAACTTTAGTCATCTAAAAGGAATTTGCAAGACAGAATCCCAAACCAGTTTCTTACCTAATGATGAGTCTCAGGCTGTAGACTGCTCTCCTAGAAGCAGGAAAACAAAATTCATCTTCCCTGTTGGAAGCGAGCTCAAATTCTATAAAAGAGTTACCTACCTTCCATTGTCATGGAAGCAGGAAAACTTGCCTTCCTGTTGGAAGCAAATAAATCTCCAAAAAACAAAAGAGGAGTTGCACAGCAAATTAAACTTTGGATCTCGACCAAATTTTGGGAGATCAGGGATTCTCTGGAGGGGGTACTCACAAACCTCAGCAAATTTTCCTATTGATTCCAGCCATAAAGATAGCTCATGCTGGTAATAGGAGATTTGTCAAAGGTCAGGGACATCTCCACTCAGAATTCCCTCCGTGGTTACCAAAAATGTGAAATCCGAAAATCTGAGAAAGGTCTCAGTTAATTTAGAAAGTTTATTTTGCCAAGGTTGAGGACACGCTTGTGACACAGCCACAGGAAGTCCTGATGACATGTGCCCAAGATAGTCAGGGCACAGCTTAATTTTATAAATTTAGAGAGACATGAGACATCAATCAATATATGTAAGAAGTACATTGGTTTGTCTGGAAAAGCAGGACAACTTGAAGCAAAGGCAGGAAGACTGGAAGTGGGGAGGGAGCTTCCAGGTCACAGATAGATGATATACAAATGGTTACATCTTTTGAATTTCTGATTAGTCTTTCCACATGAGGCAAATCAGATATGCATCTATCTCAGTGAGCAGAGTAGTGACTTTGAATATAATAGGAGGCAGATTTGCCTTAAGCAGTTCCCAGCTTGAGTTTTCCTTGGTGATTTTGGGGCCCCAAGATAGCTTCCTTTCACAAATCTGTAGATTGCTTTTGACAATACAGTCATCTTCTTTTCTTTTTCTTTCTTTTTTGAGAGGGACTCTTGCTCTGTTGCCCAGGATGGAGTGCAGTGGCGCAATCTCGGCTCACTGCAACCTCCGCCTCCCAGGTTCAAGTGATTTTCCTGCCTCAGCCTCCGGAGCAGTTGGGACTACAGGTGCCCACCACCATACCTGGCTAATTTTTGTATTTTTAATAGAGATGTGGTTTCACCATATTGGCCAGGCTAGTCTCAAACTCCTGACCTTGTGATCTGCCCACCTGGGCTTCCCAAAGTGCTGGGATTACAGGTGTGAGCCACCGCACCCGGCCACTATGGCCATTTTCACAATACCGATTCTACCATCCATGAAAATGAAATGGGTTTTCATTTATTTGCGACATCTGTAACTTATTTCAGCAGTATTTTGTAGCTTTCTTTGTAGAGATCTTTCACCTCCTTGGTTAAGTATATTCCTAAGTATTTTATGTATTTTTTGCAGCTGTTTGTAACAAGGATTGAGTTCTTGATTTGATTCTCAGCCTACCTATGATTGATGTATAGCAGTGCTACTGATTTATGTACATTGATGTTCTATCCTCAGACTTTGCTGAATTTATTTATCAGATCTAGGAACTTTTTAGATGATACTTTGGGGTTTCCTTGGTATACAATAATATTATCAGCAAACAGCAACACTTTGACTTTTTCTTTACTGACTTGGATGCCCTTTATTTCTTCCTCTTGTCTGATTGCTCTGACTTGGACTTCCAGTACTATGTTGAATAGAAGTGGTGCATGTGAGCATGTGGGTCTTGTTTCAGATCTCAGGAAAAATATTTTAAACTTTTACTCAGTATGATGTTGGCTGTGGTTTTGTCATAGATGCCTTTTATTACTTTGAGGTATGTCCCCTCTATGTCAGTTTTCTTGAGGGTTTTTGTTATAAAGAGATGCTGGATCTTGTCAAATGTGTTTTCTGTATCTATTGAGATGATCATAAAATTTTTTAAAAAATTATGTTTATGTGGGCCAGGTGTGGTTGCTCACATCTGTAATCCAAGCACTTTGGGAGGTTGAGGTCGGTGGATCACCTGAGGTCAGGAGTTTGAGACCAGCCTGGCCAATATGGTGAAACCCAGTCTCTACTAAAAATACAACAATTAGTCGGGTGTGGTGGCACGCATCTGTAATCCCAGCTCCTCAGGAGGCTGGGGCTGGAGAATCACTTGAACCCTGGAGGCAGAGGTTGCAGTGAGCCAAGATCGTGCCATTGCACTCCAGCCTGGGCTACAGAGTGAAACTTCATCTCAAAAAAAAAAAAAAATTCTGTTTATGTGATATATCACATTTATTCACTTGTGTATGTTAAATCATTCCTGCATCCCTCATGTAAAACCCACTTGATCATAATGTATTATCTTTTTAATATGCCGTTGGATTGGTTAGCTAGTATTTCATTAAGGATTTTTGCATCTACATTCATCGTTCTGTATTTTTTTTGTTATGTCATTTCCTTGTTTTGGTATTAGGGTCATACTGGTTTCATAGAATGATTTAGGGAGGTTTCCCTCTTCCTCTATCTTTTGGAATAGTTTCACTAGGATTACTACCAATTCTTCCTTGAAGGTCTCATAGGATTCAGCTGTGAATCCATCTGGTCGTAAACTTTTTCTGTTGTTCATTATTGTTATTATTGATTCAATCTCACTGCTTGTTATTTGTCTGCTGAGAGTTTCTCTTTTGATGGGATGTATTCTAGGAGGGTTGTATATTTTCAGGAAATCTTCCACCTTCTCTAAATTTTCTAGTTTTTGCATGTTAAGGTGTTCATAGTAGCCTTGAATGATCTTTTGTATTTCTGTGGTAGTTGTAATATCTCCCATTTCATTTCTAATTGAGTTTATTTGGATCTTCTCTTTTATTTACTTGGTTAATCTCCCTAATGGCTTATCAATTTTGTTTATCTTTTCAATGAATCAGCTTTTTGTCTCATTTATATTTTGCATTTTTTTGTTGTTTCAATTTTATTTATCTCTGTTCTGATCTTTGTTATTTTTCTTTTGCCGAATTTGGATTTAGTTTGTTCTTGTCTAGTTCCTTAAGGTGCGACATTAGGTCATCTGTGCCCTTTCAGACTTTTTGATGTATGCATTTAATTCCATGAATTTTCCTCTTAGCACTGCTTTTCCTGTATCCCAGAAATTTTAATAATTTGTGCCACTATTATCATTGATTTCAAAGAATTTTTAAATTTCCATTTTGATTTTATTCTTGATCCAAAGATCATTCAAGAGCAGATTATTTAATTTCCATGTATTTGTGTAGCTTTAGGGTTACTTTTGCAGTTTGTTTCCAGTTTTATTCCACTGCGGTCTGAGAAGATACTTGATATGATTTTGATTTTCTTAATATATATTGAGACTTATTTTGTGTCCTATAATATGGTCTATCTTAGAGAATGTTCCAAGTGCTGATGAGAAGAACGTATATTCTGCAATTGTTGGGTAGAATGTTCTGTAAATATCTGTTAAGTCCATTGTTTCTTTGTTGACCTTCTGTTTTGATGATCTTTCTCATGCTGTCAGTGGAGCACTGAAGTCTGCCACCATTATATTGTTGTTGTTTATCTCATTTCATAGGCCTAGTAGTAATTGTTTCATAAATTTAAAAGCTTCACAGTTGGATGCATATATATTTAGAATTGTAATATCTTTTTGCTGGACTAATCTTTTTATCATTAGGTAGCGTTCTTCTTTGTCTATTTTTACTGTTGTTGCTTTAAAGTCTGTTTTGTCTGATATGAGAATAGTGACTCCTACTCACTTTTAGTTTCCATTTGCATGGGATATCTTTTCCCATCCCTTTACCTTAAGTCTATGTAAGTCATTATGTTTTAGTTGGGTCTACTTTTTTTTTTTTTTTAATTTTTTTATCCATTCTGTCTTTCTGTATTCTTCTTCTTATTTTTTGAGACAGAGTTTCACTTTTGTTGCCCAGGCTAGAGTGCAATGGCACAATCTCAGCTTACTGCAATCTCTTCCCAGTTTCAAGCGATTCTCTTGCCTCAGCCTCCTGAGTAGCTGGAATTACAGGCATGCACCACCATGCCTGGATAATTTTGTATTTTTAGTAGAGACAGGGTTTCTCCACATTGATCAGGCTAGTCTTGAACTCCCAAACTCAGGTGATCCACCTGCCTTGGCCTCCCAAAGCATTCCGTTTTGTTGTTGTTGTTGTTGTTGTTTAGATGTAGTCTCACTCTGTCACCCAGGCTGGAGTGCAGTCGTGCAATCTCAGCTCACTGCAATCTCTACCTCCCGGTTCAAGCTATTCTCCTGTCTCAGCCTCCCGAGTAGCTGGGATTACAGATGCATGCCACCATGCCCGGTTAATTTTTGTATTTTTAGTAGAGATGGCGTTTCACCATGTTGGTCAGGCTGGTCTCGAACTCCTGACCTCAGGTGATCCACCCACCTCGGCCTTCCAAAGTGCTGGATTACAGGCATGACCCACTCCGCCTGGCCAGCATTCTGTATTTTTTAAGTGGAGAATTTAGGCCACTGATCTTCAATGTTAGTATTAAGATGTTAGATACTGTTCTATTTATGATGTTAGTTGTTGCCTAAATGCCTTGTTGTTTTCATTGTGTTATTGTTTTATGGGCCCTGTGAGAGTTATGTTTTAAGATGTCTGTTTTGGTGTATTTTGAGTTTTTTTTTTTAAGGATTTAGAATTCTTTTTATCATTTCTTGTAGCGCTTATTTGTTATTGGGAAATTCTATCAGTGTTTGTCTGAAAAAGACTTTATTTCTCCTTTATTTTATGAAGTTTAGTTTTGCTGGTTACAAAATTTGTGGCAGACAATTATTTTAAGAAGAGTAAAGACAGTACTCCAATCCTTTCTGGTTTGTAAGGTTTCTGCTGAGAAATCTGCTGTTAATCTTATAGGTTTTCCTTTATAGGTTACATGATGCTTTTGTCTCACAGCTCTTAAGATTCTTTTCTTCATCTTGACTTTAGATAACCTGATGACTATATGCCTTGGCAATAAACTTTTTGTGATGAATTTTCCAGCAGTTTTGTGAGCTTCATGTATTTGGATGTCTAGATCTCTAGCAAAACCAGGGAAACTTTCCTCAATTATTCCTTCAAATAAGTTTTCCAAACTTTTAGATTTATCTCCTTCCTCAGGAATACTAATTATTCTTAGGTTTGGCCATCGTATATAATCTCATTTTTTTTTGAGACTTTGTTCATTTTTTAAAAATTCTTTTTTGTCTTGTCTTATTGGGTTAATTTGAAAGCCTTGTCTTCCAGCTCTGAAATTCTTTCTTCTACTTGTTCTAGTCTTTTGTTGACACTTTCCACTGTATTTTGTATTTTCCTAAGTGTTTCTTTCATTTCCAGAAGTTCTGATTGTGATTTCTTTATGGTATCTATTTCTCTGGAAAATTCTTTATCCATATCCTGGATTGTTTTTAAAATTTCTTTAAGTTGGTCTTCAAGTTTCTCTGGTATCTGCTTGAGAAGTTTAATAATCAACCTTTTGAATTCTTTATGTGGCTATTGAGAGATTTTTTATTGTGTTAGATCCATTGCTGGGGAGCTAGTGTGATATTTTAAGCATGTCATGCAACCCTGTTGTGTCATATTACCATAATTACTTTTGTGGTTCCTTCTCATTTGGGTATACTCTTTCTTCAAATTTCTTGAATTTTTGATTGGACTGTGTTTTTTCTTTTTAATTTCTTTTTCTTCCTCTCATAAGCATCAGACATTAATTTTAGCTTAATTTGATTTTTGGTGCTTTTAGTGGTGAAGGCTCTTTATGATTTCCTTAGTTACAGAGAATCTTTGTGCACTGGCTATTTCCAGATGCTGGTTGTAGTAGGTATGTTCTTGATGTGCGGCAAGTTCACTGTCTCTTGTGAGGCTGGAATGGCAGGGATCTCTTGAAGTTTATCTCGTTCTCTTGTGGTGTACATTTTATTTATTTATTTTTTTCCCTGGTAGTTTATTTACTGAGTTGATGATTCAGGCTTTAGGCCAATAGGGAAGGTATAGCTGTAGCTAAGGCAGGTGGGTAGATGTAATATCCAGCAGTGGAACAAGGTCCCAGCCTTGATAAGCGTGGCTGGGAGAGCTCTCAGTTAGATGTGCTAAGGTTTTATGAGGGTAAAAAGTGGGAGCTACCTCAGCTCCCCTGCCTGGCAAGCAGGAAATCTGTTCACCCCACAGGCTCATTCCTGTCCCAGTGTTTTGGCTATTCAAGTCAGACAGGCACCTCTCATCATTTGTAGGAATGTTGATGTTCCAAGTAGGGAGAAATTGTGACTCTGCCTCTCATGCAAGCCTCAATCTGGGGGTACTCCTCCTGTGGGGCTGTGTTCACCATGGATTGTTCCAGGAAGTCAGCAAGCTTTTTAATGTGAAAGGTCAAATAGTAAATATTTTAGACTTTGTAATCCATATGGTTGCAATCACAACTACTCTGTTCCTTTTTCTTTCTTTCTTTCTTTTTACTTCTGAGACAGCATCTCTGTCACCCAGGCTGGAGTGCAGTGGCAGAACCTTGGCTTACTGCAACCTCAACTTCCCTAAGCTCAGGTGATCTTCCCACCTCAGCCTCCCGAGTAGCTGGGACCACAAGTGTGTGCCACCATGCCTGGCTAATTTTTAAAGAATTTTTAGTAGCGACGGGGGTTTTGCCATGTTGCCCTGACTGATCTAGAACTCCAGGGCTCAAGCGATGTTCTTGTCTTGGCCTTCCAAAGTACTAGGATTATAGGTGTGAGCCACCACACCTGGCCAACTACTCTGTTTTGGTAGCAAATGCAGCTATAGATAGTATGTAAGCAAATGAGCGTGGCTGTTTCAACAAACTTTGTAAAAACAAGTGGTCATTAAACTTGCTTCCACGGTTATATCTTGCTAACCCCTTTACTACATATATGTCCTTGCTTGTAAGGCAGATGTTGGGTAGTGGCTTAAAGAAAAATGTTTAAGAGAAACATAAAAGTGATACCGAGATAGCAGCATTTAAAATATTAAAGGGAAAATACTTTCCATATTGAAGTATCCAAATGTTTCTCAGTCTAGAGATCAACCTCTGACCTGCTGCCCATTTGATGTGGATTGACAAGTGTATACACGCAAACACAGCAGGTGCTTCATTAATGTCATTTCATTTAATGTCTTTTGTTATAATTTTGATGACAAAAAGTTAATTCCTGTCTGGGGGCCACTGTCTACGGAGATTGTACTTTCTCCTTATGTCTGCATGGGTTTCCTCCAGGTACTTTGGCTTCCTTTCATATCCTAAGAATGTGCACATTAGGTGAATTGGTGTGTCTAAATTGTCTCAGTTTGATTGAGTATGGGTGTGTGTGAGTGTGCCCTGTGATAGAATGGCATTGAGTCTATGGTTGCTTTCTGCCTTGTGCCCTGAACTGCTGAGATAGGCTCTGGACAGCCAAGACTGAACTGGAATAAGCCAGTTGGAAAATAAATGAATACAAATTGTTGGCAAATAAAAAATGTATAGAGTATACTACAATCATACAAGTGCATGACAGTAAACAATTAGGTATGAAAATGTTCACTGAGTCCCATATATGTTATTCTTTTGAACTTTATGGTGGTAGTGTTATCAGAAAGTGGTCCTGATCCAGACCCCAAGAGAGGGTTCTTGGATCTCACACAAGAAAGAATACAAGGAGAGTCCATACAGTAAAGTGAATGCAAGTTTATTAGGAAAGTAAAGGAATAAAAGAATAGCTACACCATGCTGCCCAAGGTAATTTATAGATTCAATGCTATTCCCATCAAACTACCATTAACATTCTTCACAGAATTAGAAAAAACTACTTTAAATTTCATATGAAATCAAAGAAGACCTATTACTTCACTTCAAACCATACCACAAGGCTACAGTAGCCAAAACAGCATGGTACTGGTACCAAAACATATAGACCAATGGAACAGAACAGACACCTCAGATAATAACACCACACATCTATAACCATCTCATATTCAACAAACCTGACAAAAACAAACAATGGGGAAAGGATCTCCTGCTGGAAAAACTGGCTAGCCATATGCAGAAAACTAAAATTGGATCCCTTCCTTACACCTTGTACAAAAAGTAACTCAAGATGGATTAAAGATTTAAATGTAAAACCCAAAACCCTAAAAGCCCTAGGAAAAAACTTGGGCAATACCATTTAGAACACAGGCATGGGCAAAGTCTTCATGACAAAAATGCCAAAAGCAATTGCAACAAAAACCAAAATTCATAAATGAAGTCTAATTAAACTAAAGAGCTTCTGCACAGCAAAAGAAACTCTCATCAGAGTGAACAGGCAACCTACAGAATGGGAGAAAAATGTTGCAATCTACCCATCTGACAAAGGTCTAACATTCAGAATTTACAAGGAACTTAAACAAATTTACAAGAAAAACCGAAACAACTGCATCAAAAAGTGAGCAAAGGATATGAACAGACACTTCTCAAAAGAAGACATTTACGCAGCCAACATACATATGAAAAAAGCTTAACATCACTAATTATTAGAGAAATGCAAATCAAAACCACAATGAGATACCATCTTATGCTAGTCAGAATGGCGATTATTAAAAAGTCAAGAAACAACAGATGCTGGCGAGGCTGTAGATAAATAGAAATGTTTTTACACTGTTGATGGGAGTATAAATTAGTTCAATCATTATGGAAGACAGTGTGGCAATTCCTCAAGGATATAGATCCGTAAATACCATTTGACCCAGCAATCCCATCACTGGATATATACTCAAAGGATTATAAATCATTGTACTATAAAGACACATGCACATGTGTGTTTACTGCAGCACTATTTACAATACCAAAGTCATGAAACCAACCCAAGTGCCCACTAATGATAGACTAGATAAAGAAAATGTGGTACATATACACTGTGGAATACTATGCAGCCATAAAAAGGAATAAGATCACGTCCTTTGCAGGGACATAAATGAAGCTAGCAGTCATCATCCTCAGCAAACTAACACAGGAACAGAAAACCAAACACCACATGTTCTCACTCATAAGTGGGAATTGAACAATAAGAACATATAGACACAGGAAAGGGAACAACACACTCTAGGGCCTGTTGGTGGGTTGCGGGAGAAGGGTGGGAACTTAGAGGACAGGTCAATAGGTACAGAAAACCACCATGGCACATGTATACCTATGTAACAAACCTGCATGTTCTACACATGTATACTGGAACTTACAAAAAAAAGACAGCTACTCCATAGACAGAGCAGCCCAAAAGGCTGCTGGTTGCCTATTTTTATTGTTATTTCTTGATTATATGCTAAACAAGGGGTGGGTTATTCATGCCTCTCCTTTTCAGACCATGTAGGGTAACTTCCTGTCGTTGCCATGACATTTGTAAACTGTCATGATGCTGGTGGGAGTATAGCAGTGAGGATGACCAGAGGTCATTCTTGTTGCCATCTTGGTTTTGGTGGGTTTTAGCTGGCTTCTTTACTGCAAGCTGTTTTATCAGCAAGGTATTTATGACCTGTATCTTATGCTGACCTCCTATCTTATCCTGTGACTTGGAATGCCTTAACCATCTGGGAATGCAGCCTAGTAGGTCTCAGCCTCATTTCAGCTAGCTGCTTTAAAGATGGAGTCACTCTGGTTCACATACCTCTGACAGTAGAACGTACTCATTACAGTTTTCCCTTTGGAAAATATTTATTCCCCGATTTAACCCATGACCACTATAACCACCATCATTCATTGATTCACCACATATTGGGTAAATAATAATCTTACTTGTTACTTCATGTTTATTTCAATGTTTAATATTAGATGTGTTTGAGGACTTCATTTAGAAGTTTGGCGAGGTTTTTGTCCAGAAATATGCCAAAGGAACGGAACAGTTGTTTATATCAATTATTCTATGGTAAAATTTGTTTCATCATACATCATTTCACTTAAAGTCACAGTTTCCAAGGACCTATAAGTGACATTAAATGAAGATTTACTATATGTGTAAAATACACACACACACACACCCCCTACCAGTGGTAAATATAGTAACAGAGGGATGGAGATATGAAAGGAAAATAAATCTTGAGGCACCAAAATCATGAAGCTAAATGGAAAAGTCTAGCTGGGAACTGCTTAGAGTAAATGTGCCTCCCATTCTATTCAAAGTCACCCCTCTGCTCACTGAGATAAATAAATGCATATCTGATTGCCTCCTTTAGAGAGGCTAATTAGAAATTGAAAAGAATGCTACCATTTGTCTCTTATCTACCTATCAGCTGGAAGTCCCCTCCCCACTTCAAGTCATCCTGCCATAGCTTCCAGTTGTCCTGCCTTTTCAGACCAAACCAATGGTTATCTTACATATGTCGATTGATGTCTCAAGTCTCCATAAAATGTATAACAACCAAACTGTGCTCTGACTACCTTGGGCACATGTCTTAAGGACCTCCTGAGGCTGTGTCATGGGCACCAGTCCTCAACCTTGGCAAAATAAACTTTCTAAATAAACTGAGACCTGTCTCAGATGTTTGGGGTACACAGAGCGTAGGTGAGTGAAAAAAAAAGGGCATAACTTATCTAACTACAGTTTCAAGGAAAGGCTCCAGAGACAAGTTATGTAAGTTCAGAATAATCTGCACTATTTTACCCAGCAAATGCAAAGGGAGAAAGTGAATTCCAGGTAGGAGAAACTACAAATACAAAAGGAAGATTTGAAACACTTGGGATGTTGAGGGGCATGGCCTAAAGCATAAGGAGCTGGAAACTGTAGTAAATGCTGCAGGAGTAGTAAATAGTGGAGCTGGAAAAGGAAAAGGAGCCAGGTCATGAAGGCTTTTAGTTGCCAGACTGAAAAAGTGGTTTTTATTCAAGAGTACTTTAAGAGTGTCCTACAGATCAGAGACCTCCCGGGGTACATTCTCACCTAGAAAATTTGAATTCACAGGTTGCATTTTCTCTTTTCTTCTGTTTTGTGACACCATCAGTTATTAGTATTATACCAATTAGTATAATACCAATACATTAATAAGTCAAAGCTTTTTCGGAGGTTGCCTCCACAATGGATATATAAATGTACGGGTGGATTTTTCAGATGCACTGGCAGAGCAAATATCGGTTTTATATAAAAAGTAAGTATAGCCAATTGGATAAATGTGAAGGAATGCTTCGAACTACTCATCACATCCTAATCACAAAAGCAGAAAGGACAATGGATAAAGACAAAAGCAAATGCAGTTATCACAGTCTGGCCTTATACAACTATTAGGACAAGAGAGGAGGGAGAAAAGCAGGCTCAGGTCAGTTTAAAAATGTCGTGTAAGTCAGGTACCTTGAAAACAATCACAGGCTTTGTTCCAGCAAGGCTGAAACCACCTTTGCAAAAATTGTAACTGAGGAAATTATGACAGTAAAAGAGATCAGACCTAACTGACTCGACTCCATCTTGCTTCTAACCTTTAAGCTGGCCTTGTTCATTCCTGGGCATAGGCCAAACTAACCTTGGGAAGGAATTTAGTTTATAGTTCAACTTTGAAACAAAATTAATAATAGTGCTTTCCCGAAGGGGAAAGAAAAACAAAACAAATCACCCCTTCTTGCCTGGAGACCAGTCTGAGTCTGTCTTTGTAGGACTAACAAACTAGCTACAAGATTGGAAATTATGGTTTGGGGCCATGCAGCCTCTGGCTGCAAGTGTCTGAACCTCCTCAAATTGCTCCTGGGAATAACATCACTACTGCAAAATCTAACATCCGTGCTTGAGATATTTTGCAGACCCTGCACTCCAGGTCTGGTAATCTGGCTCAACTAGATTGAGTCAGGTAATCTGGATCAACCAGCTCTGCGATTTCACCCAAGAACAGAAGACAACAAGAGAAACTCACTTTTACCCCCTATGATTCCATCTCCAACCCAACCAATCAGCACACCCCACTTCCCGAGCCTCTCCCCAGCAAATTATCCTTAAAAACTCTGATCCCGGGGAAGGCTTGCGGAGACAGATTTGAGTAATAATAAAACTCCAGTGTCCCATACAGCCTCTCTGCATGAATTACTCTTTCTGCATTGCAATTCCCTTGTCCTGATAAATAGGTTCTGTCTAGGCAGCGGGCAGGGTTTCTAGGAGGCTGACAAGGAAAACAAACAAACAAACAAAAATTTGCCTTACAACCAATAGGGCAGAGGTCGGGATGGGGGCAAATGGGTGAGAACTAACAAATTAGCTCAAATTTTGGTCTCTCCTGGCCTCCTTCCATCTGGGAATTGGGGGAACCTTCCAGTAACAGCCGGGAGATTGTGCTTTTGTGGTGAGTGGGGGCACAGTGTGGAGGAAAAGAGTGAAACTCTGTAAAATATTTGAAAAGATTTATTCTGAGACAAATATGAGTGACTATGGCCTGTGACATAGCCCTCAGGATATCCTGAGAACATGTGCCCAAGGTGGTTGGGGTGCAGCTTGATTTTATACATTTTAGGGAGACATGAGACATTTAAATACATTTAAGATACACATCGATTCGGTCCAGAAAGGCGGGACAACTGGAAGCGGGGAATGCTTTCAATTTATAGGTATATTTGAAAATTTTCTGATTGGCAACTGGTTGAGTTATTATCAATAAAATGCAATGTCTGGGTTATAGTAAGAGATTGTAGACACCAAAGTTTCATCATCCTGATGGAGCCCGGCTTCAGAGAGAATACATTAGAATATTTCTTATCATACTTAAGGTCTGTGTTTATGCTAATGTTGGAGGGTATAATGAGGCAGGTCCGACCCCCTCACTTTCTGTCATATCCTGAACCAGTTTTTCAGGTTAAATTTTAGAGTGCCCTGGCAGAGGAGGATGTCCATTCAGATGGTTGGGGGGGCCTTAGAATTGTATTTTGGGTTTATAGTAGTTTAGTCTTTTATGAGAATGAAAGCCCGGGGTATGGCTGTATGGTTAGCGTGGGTTGGAACTCCACAGTTTATTTGTAGCCGGTAGAGACAGCTTAGGTTTGGGATGACTCTGCCTAATCCATTTCCTGTGGAATTGTTCCCCGTCGTGGTAGGCACTGAAGGGTCTGAAGAGCTACCTTATTGAATGGTTCATTTTTAACTTTTCCTAGTCCTTAGAGCTCCTAGATGTGTGTATAGGCCTAAGGCCATAGGGATTCCCCTTATAGGGTAGTAAATGGGAGGGGAAGGTAATTATACTGATGTGTATAGTTCTCAGAATGAAAACTGTGTCACAGTCCAAGTCTTTAATCGCTTGGTTCAAGAATGCGATGCTTGGGAGAAAACATCTTGGTGGACAGTCTGAATAAATTGGGAATCATAACTTTTATGGAGTTTTGATAGATATTGAGAATACTGTACATTGTTTGGAAAGGAAATTCAGTGGAAAATGGAGAATCGAATAAGTATGGAGCGAGTCCTATCTAACTAACCTTCGTTAAACTGTAAATCTTTAGATCTATTTTCTTTTTTGTCCTTACAAAAACTATATCTGACTAGAATTATTCTGTGTGATTGGTACATGGATATTTCTACTACTATTAATCTTTATAACCTTCACACTGTTAGAGACATGGTTTTGCATTAATTAAACATTTTATCTAAAAATATTACATCTCTTATAAAAGTGTACATATGTAAAAAGAGAACAAATTTTCGTTCCATTGCAATTTCTCTGAGGAAATTAAAAGGCTGCCTTCAAAGTAAGAGGTTAAAACAGAAATGATTCTAAAAGTTAATGTCCTAATGATCAGCAGAAGATGGCAACTTCAGTTAGGTAGAGAAAAACTTGTGAGTGGCTATGGTAACTTAGAGAAACTTTCAATTTAGTAGGGAAGAAAAACGTATCATGGAAGACGTGAGCATACTGATGCTAAAACAGTTTTACCTGCCACTGAAATTTATGCTCTAGAGGGAAGAGAAGACTATCTCATCGTTCTTGAGGGAAGCTGCTAGGATAGCAATGGCCCATGACTGTTTCACTGGGGAGAGTATGAAATAATCTTTAAACTCAAATAAATGGACCAAATTAAATTTGTCAGTATAGATTTAGTAAAATCAGATTGATAGCCAATAATTACAGAAAGAAAAAGTACCACATTTGTTCACAAAGTCCAATATTTTGTTCGTTTAAAACACAGCTTTGAGTGGAGCTGTTACCTATTTATGTAATTTTTCTTGTTGAAATGAACAAAATAAAATTCCCTAAAAACTGTAATAAAATCAGAGAATTGTATACCTCCTTACCAGAGACTATAAAGCATCTATTGAATATGGTGAAACTGGGACCAGGTCAAAGGAGGATGTTGAGCATATCTTCTGTAACCTCAAACTTAGTCTAGAACTCCAAAGGACCTACCCAATATTTTACCTGGAAAGATAATAAATAAATATTTGAATTAACAGGTCACCCTATTGAAATTCATGTATGAGTACACATTATATGTGTATGACAATGTTCTTGGTGACATTATTCATAATAACCAAAGTTTGGAAACTGTTCCAATATATATGAACAAGGATTTGCTAAATAAATTATGCTTTATTCACACAACGGAATACTATATAAAGAAGTAACTGTGTATAAAAGAACCTACAAACATGTTCACGTTCTATTAAGTGGAGAAATTTATAGAGGAGGATATATACTATGGTTCCATTTTTACAACTTCATATATGTGTACATAGATGGATTTAATGTACAGGTGTATATATGCGTTCTCTGCCTCTCTAGTCCTCTCTCTCTGTGTCTCTACAAACGTGTACATGTGTGCACACAAATACACAGAAAGGAAATGCTATGGTTTGAATATTCCCTCTAAAACCTATGTTGAAACTTTATCTCCAATATGGCAGTATTCAGAGGTATGGCCTTTAACAGGTGATTGGAACATGAGGGTTCTGCCCTTGTGAATGGATTAATCCACTGATGGATTATCATGGAAATAGAACTGGTGGCTTTATAAGAAGAGAAAAAGAGACCTAAGCTACCATGTTAGCATACTTAGTCCCCTTGCCATGTGATACCCTGTGCTACTTCAGGACTGCAGAGAGTTTCTACCATCAAGAAGGCCCTCACCAGATGTGGCCCCTCAATCTTGAACTTCCCAGCCTCCAGAACTGTAAGAAATAAACTTTATTTTTTAAATAAATTTTCAGGTATTTTGTTATAAGCAACAGAAAACGGTTTAAGACAGGTGCCACGAGTGAGAGTGAACCTCCAGAGTTTATGATCATTTGATGCCTAGGAGCTGTGTTGGACTTGACATAGCCAAACCTTGATCCGACTGTTGATGGCCTACATGTGATATAGGAAATATATTGGATATTGTGATTGTCTTTAATCAAACCATAAAGCTAGACCACACTGCTTTAGGCATAGACAGAATTTCCTCTAAAGGTAATATGTTGCCACTGTCAGATTCAATGTATGAATATGAAATAAAGACCTAGAAGGCAGTCCTTACATTGATTATGAATGAAGAAAAAAATACTCCTTCCAGTATCTGGGGCTGGTGAAAAATTTGGCCTTGATCTCCACCTTGTGGAGAGATGTGGAGATGCTCTAAACACTTCCAGTGATTGGAAGGTGAGCTGTCTGAAGCCAAGTGAAGGCAGAAAAGGAAGACAGACAGGAGAGTCAACTTGGTAAGAGACTCTGGGATTGGTCTGTGCCTGAATAGTTATAATTATATTCAGTGTAGCATTTTCCTTCTTATACTCCAATACTTTCAGTAAAATCTTACAAATGCTTACCTTATGCCCACTCTTAGGATTAAATAGAAAAGAGGCCATGCTGTTGGTTTCACAGCAGTCACCCATGAAGAACAGCTGTTCCTAGGACAGATGATTGCCCAGGGTTTAGCACCACCAGAAGCAGGAACATGCTACCATCACAAGACGGGAGCAGAAGATCTGAGAGGCTTGTTCATGAGCACATGTGGGGATAATAACATTAAGGATAAATAATCTGAAGGCTCTATAAATGGTGAAACCCTTTTAATTAACAGTATTTACCTGAGGACAGGACTCAGTGAGGTAAATATGATTTTATGTGGAGTCTTGCAATAAGTTTGTCTCCCAGCCTCCAGCCACTCCAGCCCTAATATACATATACCCTTTATACTTCTAGACCTTTTAAAGCATGCATCTGATCCTATTGTCACTGCTCAAAATCATCAATACTTTCCCTTCTGCCTGCAGAACAGATTCCAAATTCCTTAAACTTTCATTGAAAGGCCATTGTAGATTACAGTGTTAGATTAAACACAACATATATTTACAACCTCAGCAATCTCTATACATCTTTTCACAATCTTTAGGTATATGAGAGTCCTAGCTGTTCTACAAAACCTGACAGTGTAATTTGGCAAACATAGTAATTTTGGCTTTTATCCAGCTTGGCCCTGCTGGTTTTTTTTTCAAGAGGTCTGAGTCTGCATTGGTTACCAAGAGTTTCTTAGTCAAGCCCTACCTATATGGCAGTCAGTAGGAATTTCTGCCAGAGTATGGTGAACCAATCATTGAGATTCTCCAGTCCATCATGGATTATTCAGTGAGAGAGTAAAAGTAGATGAAGCATCATCAGTTTGCCACCATCTTAACCTAGAAACAAAAACACAGCAAAAAGGAAAGGACACTAAAAGAACCAAGCAGCAAACAAAACAACCAGTATTCCAAGTGAGATTTATTTTTTTATGTTCTATTTTTCTGTTAGTGGCCTCTTAAGTTGCAAAATATAACTGAATATGAATTAAACTGTAAATACATAATTGACTCATTTATCTATTTTTCTCAGAGACAAAGGCATAGTGCTAGTTTTCTTTGAAAACATTCTAAACCATGCTAAAACATGTCCAGTTTACAACCGGCCTTTAGAATTTGTATAGGGCTGATTTTCTGCTTCGAAACTGATGCTATTATGTCTCTTCCAGCTTTACTAAAAAGGATTTTGTACTGTATGTTTATATCAGATCTAAAGCCCTCACAAAACATGAAGACATAATTAAATGTAATCATTTTTGCTGATTCTCTGGACATGGTCCTAATGTAGATAAAATTAAGACCTCGTTCATAGGAAAAGTTGGTCATTCATCCAGTGTCTACCTATGATCATTGTTGTCCATACACTGACTTAAAATTGCCCCTTCACAATTCATGACACAGCACTGTCAACAACTTCACATGTGTTTTCACACTCTCATTCTGCTTGGATCCTCACTAAATCTTGTGACGTACTCAGAGCAGATTCGGGTTTCACCTGACACACCCATGTAACTATTCTGAAGAGAAGTTTGGTATTCTCTAGCAAAATCAAAGATGTGCCCACCCTATGACCCAGCAATTCTAGGCATATGCACAACAGAAACTCATGTGCAAAAGGAGAAATGTTTAAGGATATTTTAGAACAAGAACTAAAAAAAAAAAAGAAAGAAAAAAAAATCCCAAATTGACAATTACCTAAATATTCATTCTTTGGGAATATATACATTGCAGTACAGCCACAAAATGGCATTTTATATATCCATATGAAAAGGTCACAAAAATAGAGTGAAAAAAGCAGGATACAAAAATACTGGCATAGTACATGATATGGGTAAAAATTTAAAACACAAAAACAATATATATTTTGGGGATACATATATAGTGAAAAAATAAACTAATAGGAAGGACATATCAACTACAGTTCAATGACAATGGAAAAAAAATGGGGTTGGAATAAAATAAGAACTAAAAATATCTCTCTTTTTTAATTTC
This sequence comes from Mandrillus leucophaeus, assembly GCF_000951045.1. Lineage (NCBI taxonomy): Eukaryota > Metazoa > Chordata > Mammalia > Primates > Cercopithecidae > Mandrillus > Mandrillus leucophaeus. The sequence goes on from NW_012101577.1 coordinate 120,938, forward strand.
CTTCACAAAAAAAAGGGACAAAAGAGAAGAGGCAGCAGCAGTAGCAGTGTGGCTTGGGAGTCAGACACACTGATTTAAGATGTGACTCCTATAGGACCTTACAGTTACTTTAAACCCTTTCCACTCTCTGGACCTGTTTCATACTCTACAAATGAGGAGGGAGACTAGATAATCTCAAGGCCCACACAGCTCTTAAATTCTGTTTTTCTGTCCTTACCACCAGTCCTTGTCTGTATATGCTTATGTTCTTAATTTCCATATACCCAGTTAACAATCTTCTGTACATCTAAGTAACAAATTGGCATTTCCTCTCCTGGTACAGAATGTTACGGGCATTAAAAATTAAAAAAAAAAAAAAAAAAGAAACATATTAGTTAATTTTTTTTTTTTTTGTAAGTGCCAGAAAATGAAAGCAATATATTGACTAATAATACTGGACAAACAGAGGGAAGAAGAGGCCTAAAGTCTCTCTAAATCCACAGATTCAGGACTGGTACAATGGCTCACACCTATAATCCCAGCACTTTGGGAGGCCGAGGTGGGCGGATCACCTGAGGTCAGGAGTTGGAGACCAGCCTGGTCAACATGGTGAAACCCCGTCTCTACTAAAAATACAAAAATTATCCGGGCATGGTGGTGGCTGGTATCTGTAGTCACAGATATTTGGAAGGCTGAGACAGGAGAATCACTTGAACCCTGAAGATGGAGGTTGCAGTGAGCCAAGATCACACCACTGCACTCCAGTCTGGGAGACAGAGTGAGACTCCATCTCAAAAAAAAAACAAAACAAAAAAAAAAACAAAAAAACCCTGCAGATTCAAATGTTATAATTATGATAAAGTTTTTGTTTGTTTGTTTCATTTTGTGATTTGGTTTCCCCCTGTGGGTACCTTTATTCTTATGCGTATCTTCTCTATATACTTTCAAAGGTGGCCAGCTAAAGGTCCAGATTTATGACATTATTAAGGTAAAGTTTATCAATGGATAAAAAGTTCCTCAGCTTCAAATCCCCAAAACTACAGCTCTAAACTCTCTTATAATTCCTATCATGGCATAGGTGAGCACTGCAGATATTAAACTGGTTTCTGGATTTTATACTTATTTCCTATCTGCATTTTCCTGCAAGAGTAATATTCACTCACTGATTTATGGTAACATTTTTTTACACTTACATATCCCATTGCACTTCACAAGTGTTTCTTTGCTCATTACATGACTAGAGCATCACAAAAAGCCTGTGAGGTGCATGGCTTGTCAGTACCATACCCCACCCTCAATTCCCTGTGCCTTTCATTTTGTTTCAGGAATTAATGGGTCCAAAAGGAAGATAAGTTGACTGACTTCCTCATGTCTCACAGGCAATAGATGATAGAATTGGAGCAAGAAGGTTCTCCATTATCTGTTGCTTCCCTCTGAGTTTGTTCACAATGTACAGCTAGGTGATGGGTGAGAAAACATCTTTGTTGTCCTGAGGCTGTCCAGAGATGGACACTTGACTCCATGGTTACTTGGAGAGGTACTACATCCTCTCAGAGTAAATGGGCTCACCCTGGACAGCATCACGGACCATCCAGGATCATGATGGCATTCTCAGGGCCAGAAGCAACATATGGAGAAACCCCTTATCCTGAATGCATCCAGGTCAGGCTTGAGCTATAACTTCTGCCCAGATTCAGGGGAGCTGGAGCAGGAAGTTTAGGGTCTGGTGTTGGGAGCCCAAGGTTGGAGTTCCAGCCCCACTGCTGATTGGCTTGGGGGATCTGGGAGACCTGCCACTTCCCTTCTCAGTTTCTTCTTATGAGAAAAGGGAGGCAAACATCTGACCTCACAGAAGCACTGGAAGTTATCATCTGAAAGAATGGCCATAAGATTATTACTGTCACCTCAGTTCTCTTCTCCAGTGCTTCTGTGGACCCTCGTGGCAAATCCCTTCTACTTGTCTTGAGAAGAAAATACCCAGGGCCAGCATTGCTTCTCTCAGCCAATCAGTTAGTCAAAAAGTACTTTCTGATGCCCCAGAAAGAACCTTGTCCGTGCTGGGCAACGTCTAGGATATAGAGAGGAATTCAATCACACAGCTGTTGCCTCTGAAGAGATCACAGAGAAGCTGTCATTCTGGGGAAACAGGAGGTACCAGTAAATACTGTAACAAAGGGATAAAAGATATAAGAGTACAAAGGAGTGATCAATCGACCAAGCTGTGGAATTAAGTAAAGACTTCAGATATGAAATGTTTAAGTAAGTCCTGTTTCCACCCAGGTAACGCAGTGAGAGGAAGCGCATTCCAGGCAGGAGAAACAAGTGCAAAAACCAAGAGACTTGAAACAACTTGGACTGTTGAAGGAAATGGCCTGAAATATAAGGACCAGGGAGTCATAGTAAATAATGCAGTAGTAAATAGTTAAGCTACAAAGGTAGAAAAGAGCCAGATCATGAAGGGCCTTGAATGCTGGGCTGAAAAAGTGGTCTTCATTCCAGGCAAATTATGTAATGCTGTCATGCAGTTTAGTGACCCCATTTGTCAAGGAAAATTACAAACTGCATTTTCATTCTGTGAAACTATCCACTTTAAAAGGCATCGTCAATTTCAGACAATACTGATATGTTAATATTTATTCCAAAACCTGCCTTTCCTTGTGCAGGGTGATAAGTTTTCAACAGTCACTCTTGAGACATCTGTTCTTTTCGTGCCCTCCAGCTGGTGGTACTCATGTGTGCAGGGTACTCACATTTTAGTGAATGAGGGGAAAAAGGAGAGTGAGAGAGAAGGAATAAGAGGTGAGGATTAGAAAACTTTGAGATTCTCTACCCTTCCCCCAGCCATCCCACTACTCTTCAGTTCTTTTCTCTCTTCCCATGCAGAATGGAATCTCCTAAGAAACAGTCACAATCTCATACAGGGTAACTGATAGCATGCCAAGTGTCTGAGGTTTTGGAAAGAAGTGGGCCAAGTACCATTTGAATTACTGTGTGGGTGAGTCTGATAGTTTGTGCGCAGTGATTTGTCTACTTCAGTGTTTAAGCAACGGAGGCCCTAAAGCCAACGAACATCCACAGTTATCAACAAATATTCAGCAAATAATAAATCAACAGATACCCATGGGAATCAACAGTTTCAATAGACCTGAGTGAGTGTGATGAGCAAAGGCTCTGCAAGGTCAGTACTATGCCAGGGTGGGGCTTGACTACTGGGGACCTCGCTGAGGCCATCTGCACGAGAAATATTTTGTGTTCCATACTAAATGCTGGTAAGAAGAGGCAGATCACCGAATGATAGCATCTGGGTGGTGCTTGGCTATGTATGTGTAATAGAGGACTGATATAATAGAGCTGTAGGTTAACTAGGGCTCTCCTTTCATTGGTCCTGACTTCCTTCTTTTATTTTAGTTTTTTAGAGATGGAGGTCTCACTATGTTGCCCAGATGGGACTTCAACTCCTGCACTCAGGGATCCTCTCACTTTAGCCGTCCCAGCAGCTGGAACTACAGGCACACACCAGCGCGGCCCTCTAATTTCCTTCTTTAATTAGTCAACCAAGCTTTGAGTTAGGCTTTCAGAGCCCACCTCCCCTCTCTCTCGTTCACAAAGGCACTGTTTTGTGACACTTGCTCCATCCATTCCATTTGCTTTCTGCTGTGTTATAGGGTGCAAACAGGAGATTAAAAAAATAACCTCTTACCTTCCAGATGTTTGCTGTTGGTCTCCTGGTCTCATTCATAACATTGGGGTGGGGTGAAGGAAACCATACTGTCCCTCAAAATCTTTCCAGCTTTAGAGATGTCTGAGGAAGAAGTGAGTTGCTGGTGCTCACACCGGTGGACACATTACTTTGATACAATGAAAAGAAAGTCATGTATAGGTTCTTGGTGGTGGGCAGGTTTATTCAAAGGAGCTGTAAAGCAAAAAAATACAGTGGAGGAGCTGACATTTGAGATTAAGTGAAAAAAAAAATTGTCACAAAGAGATTTACGGGGAGGAGGGAAACCAAAAAGGACTTCCAAGACATCACATTCTTCGTTTACCTCCTACCTCACTGATGGTGACTTCTCAGTCTCTTGTTTTGTCTCCTCTTCTCTCTGATCTCTTTAAGACCCAGGGCTCTGTGCATGGTCATCTGTTGTTCTCTATGTACACCCACTCCCTAGGGTGATCTCATACTCTCCCATGGTTTTAAGTATCATTTACATGGAGAAATTTCCAACTTATGTATCCAGCTTAGTCAGACCTCTCCCATGAACTGCACACTCCAATAACTGCTCAACAGCCCCACTTAATGTCCTAAAAACACCTTCAAACTCAACTTGTCCAAAACTGATTTCCTAGCCTCTCCTCTTCCTAGAACCCATCCAAACCACAGCCTTCTTCATCTCTATCAGTGGCAACTCCATCTTCCCAGTTTTTTTTGGAGCCATCCATGACTCCTCTCTTTCCTTACATTTGTGAGAAAATTCTACTTACTCTTCCTTCAAAATATACCCCCAATTTAAATACCTCTCACCACCTCCATTGTTACCTCTCAGATATCATAATCTCACATATGGAATACTGCGATACTCTAACTAGTTTCCCTGCTTCCTCACTTTCTCCTTTATAGCCCGTCCTTAAAACAGCAGAGAGATTTTTTAGAAACATAAATCAGGTCAATTATCTGCTGAAAATCCACAGTGGGTTTGTGGACATGGGATGCAACACCCAGGTTATGCTTCAGTGATGGACTTATCATGCTGCTTCAGCTCTCACCCCCATTAGAGATTGCCTCAGGTGCTGAAAGCAACCTTGTCCAAGGCTACATCCCTTCCTGGGGCAGCCCACATCCAAAGAGTGATTAGTGTAGGGGTTGAAAGGCCTGTAAATATTACCCCAACTCTGAACGGCCATTCTAGTTCCAAAGCTTCCTGTGGGTGTGGTTGACACTGTCACTGAGTCTTTTTCAGAGCTTCACTTTCTTTGTGCTCCTGCTTCTTTCCCATTTATTCCCCAGGTATTGACCCCAAGGGCACTGCTTAATAAATTTTCTACAAGATTAACTTTGTTTCTGGGTCTGTTTCCTGGGAAAACCCAACTTGTGACAGGCTCCCCATTTCATGCGGAGTAAATGTCAAGTCTTAAAAATGCCTTATATTATTTAGACCCTTACTTCCTCTCTGACTTCTCCTGTGTCTTTCTCCTTCACCTATGTAGCTCTAGCTAAATAAGCCTCCTTGTTAGTCTTTGAACATGCCAAAGACACACTTATCTCTTAGGCCCTTTCCTCTAGTAGTTCCTTTTGCCTAGAATGCTCTTTCTCTAGATATATGCTTGGCTAACTCACTTCCTTCATTTATTTGCTCAAATATTACCTTCTCCATGAAGTCCACCCCAATCTCCCTATTTACCATGGTGATCTACCACTTCCCTTCCCTCTTACCTTGTTCTAATTTTCTTTTTTATAACAGTTATCACTTTTTGACATCCCACATAATTTACTATGTTTTTTGTTTGTTTGTTTGTTTGGGGTTTTTTTTTAGTGTTAGCCTCCCCTTGCTTGAATGTAAGCTCCACGAGGCATCACTGAATTCTTTGTTCATGAAATATCCCAAATGCCTAGTTAAAGTGCCTGGAACAAAGTAGGCACTGAATACATTTGTTGAACAAATGAATGAATAAAGTAAATTTAACAGTAGGAACAAAGTGTGTGTAGAAAGAGGGTGATAGAGAGGGAAGAATATGAATGAGTCATGGAGAAAAATCACAGCTATGAATCACTTCTCCCTTGGTGCTAATGTTTCTTTCCCATTTCTTTATGCAAATATTAGGAAAAAATGATAATTAGAGCATTACTTGGCATCAAGGGACCTAGTTTCAGTCCAGCACTCTTACTAGCTGTGTGACCCTGGTTTCTTTTTTCTCTTTAAGCTTAATCTCCTTATCTGAAAAATGGAGGTAGTAACACTCAGCTTCCAGTATCCTGTGAAGATTAAGATGTGCCCAGCACATACTAGGTGTCCAACAAATGTTTACTGACATCCCGACATCCTCCAAAGGCAAATGATTTAAACTAATAATGCAAATGTCTTGTAGTATATGCTTGAAAATGTAACCAGAAAAATAGGTATACACATTCATTACATTATATGTGACCTTCAACTTTATGTTATGTACCTGTTTCATAGATTTGGGGTAGAGGAAGAAATCTGCCCCATTTCCATTTAATCAGTGACCTCTTAGCTACTTTACTTGCTTTCTAGGATAGCAACAGAAAAACATATTTAAGGCCAGGCACGGTGGGACATGCCTGTAATCCCAGCACTTTGGTAGGCTGAGGCAGGCGGATCACCTGAGGTCAGGAGTTCGAGACCAGCCTGACCAACATGGTGAAACCATGTCTCTATAAAAATACAAAATTAACCAGGTGTGGTGGTGCCTGCCTGTAATCCCAGCTACTCAGGGAGGCTGAGGCAGAAGAATTGCTTGAACCTGGAAGGTGGAGGTTGCAATGAGCCATGATTGGGCCATTGCATTCCAGTCTGGGCAACAAGAACGAAACTCACAAACAAACAAACAAAAACCATATTTAAAAACTCCAAAAAAAAAAAAAAATACCAGAAAACAACAGAGGTATAGTGTTAGCTGTGCAGAACAGTAGAGAAGAATCACAGGCCCTAGGTTTCAATGTTAAACACATTACTGAATTAATAGCTATGGATAAATGACATTAGGTATTCCAGCCTTTCAACTTGTTTTTTCCTCTCTAGAACACTCCTTCCTCAAATCATTGCATGGGCTGGCTTCGTTAGTTATTTGCTAATCCACTCAGGCCTTCCTCTGAAAACCTTTTGCTGAAGTAGTTCCCTTATTTCAGTTCATCTCTATCCATTGCTCTGCCTTTTTGTTCTTCATACAACTTATCACTCTCTGAAATCATACAGGTTATTTAGGTTATTTGTCTACATCTTTGTTGCTTTTCTCCCCTCTATGAGAATGTAAGCTCCCTGACAGAATGGACAGTATCTATCTCATTCATGACTATCGGGCAAATGCATCAAAAAGTAGCTGAATGAATGAATGAATGATTGCATTCAGGATAATAACCCTGCTCTCTTAACTGTCCAGTATTGTTATAAAGATTAACGAGCTCTCTGGGAAAACAAACTCAGTTCTTAGCAGAGATTAAAAGAGCTATGTACATCTAAAGAATTATTTAAATAATTTCTTTCACATTTCAGTAATAGAATTTCTAGACCTATATTCACTAGTTAAATGTCACTGGAGCATTGCTAAATATAAAGGTTAACCAAAAGGACATGTGGTTTACCCTCTTGAGAATTAAAGGGAATTCACCTTTATTAAGCATCTGTGCTGTACAATGCTACATGCTAAGGATATAGTTTCTCATATACTTCTAAACAGAACTGAGTAAAGAGTGTTACCCTCACTATCAAGAAGAGGAATAGACTCACAAAGATTAAGTAACTTGCTAGTACAGAGCTAGTAAAAGCTGGAATTAATGTCTAATCAGCTGACTTTATTGTTTTTTTCGCTTATTCCATCCTTTCTTGAGGAGCATGTGGCCCTCAGATCTGTGCTTCTTAGGCCAAGATCAAGCATACCATCTCCATTGTTGAAATGGGCTTATTTGAAAACAGTGAAAGAAAACAAAACTTTGCTAGTTTAGTCACTGGTTTCGTGAAATCCCAGTGGAAAGAGACATGGATAATTTGGAACTTTGTATGATTTGAAAAGCCAAGTTTTTTGCCCCAAATTAAGCTTAGTGAGAACAAGGGCAAGCAGATGGAAGACATATTAGGAAATAAGACTAGGGGCAAGAAAAACCTAATTTTCTAGATCAGTGTTTCCTAATCATTACTGATGATAAAGAATCACCTGGGGTATCTTGTACAGCTGTCCCAGGTCCCTTCCCAAGAGATTTTGATTCATTACATCTAAGATAGGGCTCAGCAATTTATATTTAACAATTGCTCCAGGTAAATCTTATCAGGCAAGTATAGGAAATAATAACTCTGACCTCACTCAATTGCCACCTATAAATCAGTGATTTTCAATGTGGGGTCCCAGGACCAGCAGCATCAGTCTCATGTGGGAACTTGTTATAAATATAAGCCCGTGGACCCTACCCTAGACCTGCTAAATCAGAATCTCTGTAAGAGGGCCCCAGAAATTTGTATTTTAACAAGTTCTCAAGGTGATTCTGATGTGTACTAAAGTTTGAGAGCTACTGTACTAAATAATCTCTAATTATAGCCAATAATTAAAAAACCTTCGATTGTTCAACCCCCAGGTGCAAGAAGTAGCATAAGATGAAATAGAATGACCAGTTCAACCCCCAAAAAGGGCATCCACCCAAGATATGCCTCCAAGGGAGAACGTCTCAGAGAACACAAAGAGGTATTTGACCAAAAGAGTCACTCAACTGCTAGGATAGGTAGTCCTTGTCTAACAGGTTATGATATATGCTTTGGACCAGAAACTACTATGCATTGTTTCCTATTTCCTCCCTTTTTCAAATGGTAGTTTTGATTATATTTTTCTGGTTATCTCCTCACTACTGTATATTGGGTGTGTTGAGAAGAGTAGTTTATAATTTAAGTATAGATGACCAGACTGATAGGAAGATGGATCTAAAGATGGCTGCATATCAACTAGGGATCTTGAACTTACTGCTAAATGCAGTAACTGGATAAGACTTCAAGTTTTTCTCCTTTGGGGACATGAATTTATCACACTTATGTGTGGCATTTTTTGAAAGAGGATGTGTAGGAAGAAATGTGTCCATGGATGCTAGGTATTCAAATGAAGAAGCTATACTAGATATTTGTGATTGGTGAATAGCATTCATTCTTCATTTCCCCAAAGCCCTCGATTCTACTGGAAATCCACCTGGTTCCAGAGAGATACATCCTAGGGCAGGGGTTCCCAACCCCTGGGCCACTGACAAATACAGGTCCATGGCCTGCTAGGAACCAGGCCGCACAGCAGGAGGTGAGCTGCAGGTGGGTAAGCAAGCGAAGCTTCATCTGTGTTTACAGCTGCTCCCCATCACTTGCATTACCACCTGGGCTCTGCCTCCTGTCAGATCAGCAGTGGCATTAGATTCTCATAGGAGCATGAACCCTATTGTGAACTGTGCATGCAAGGGATCTAGGCTGCATGTGCCTTATGAGAATATAATGCCTGATGATCTGTTGCTGTCTCCCATCACCCCCAGATGGGACGGTCTAGTTGCAGGAAAACAAGCTCAGGGCTCCTACTGATTCTACATTATGGTGAGTTATATAATTATTTCATTATGCATTAGAACATAATAATAGAAATAAATTGCACAATAAATGTAAGGCATTTGAATCATCCCCAAACCACCCCTTCCCCTCACCCATCCTGTCTGTGGAAAAACTGTTTTCCATGAAACCAGTTCCTGGTGCCAAAACAATTGGGGACCACTGCCGTAGAGAGTTTAGGGATGGAACACATGACCTGCTAAGCCAATCAGTGTATTTCATCCCTGAGATTTTAGTGATTGATCAAAGTATCTGACCTAAGCCAGCAGAGAATACATCATAGGACACAGGCTATCTTTCTCTAGATTGGACTGCTGTAGCCTGGAACTGCTGGTCCAATTTTGCTACCATAAGAAAACACAGCCTGAGAATGAAACTGACACACAGAAGGAAAATCCTAAAGAATCATAAACACTGATCCTGAGCCCCAATTCAAACTATGCCTGAAGCCCATCTGAGCTCTGGATTTTTTTTTAATTTATATTGATCAATGCTTGGTAACTGTTTAAGCCTGTTTGAAATGGGTTTCCTGTTACATGCAGGCAAGTTCTGTTAGAAAAGGCAAATCAAAGCTATAAATATGAATTTGCATATGGCAGTAGATAAATAATTGTTCATTTCGTTTCTGGATTAATTATATAGTACCTTAACTTTCCCCACAGCTTCAATATAAATTGGTTTTCCTTTTAATTTCCCTCAGTAAAAATATATTGGCCTCTCTCAAGAAGTTCCTCTCACAGAATATATTATGTTCACATATATTTCACATTCTATTATCGAGAAAAATTGGACTGGCAGAAATTGTGGGTTGGTAGGGTCATGTAAGTTTTCATTAAACTGGGTTAGGGTTTGAAGGTTTGAATTAATTACACCTCCTTCCCTTCCAGATTATGAACCAATTAAAAAATATACACAGAAATCAAATAGGGATTAAGATATCAGCTTTAATATATTGTTCAGTGAAAAAAGCAAAATTCAGAACAGCATGTATAGTATGCCACCATTTGTGTAAAAAAAAAAAAAAACCTGATACACACATACCCACACACAATATGCTTGTAAATACATGGAATATCTCTGGAATGATACATAAGTAACTGGTAACAGTTGTTACTTTTTGAAAATGGGACGGGGGAACTGAGGCCAGGGGTGAGAAGGAGGAAAAGAGACTTTTTAATTGTATACCCTTTTGTACTGTTTGACTTTTACCATAGGCATGTGTTATTTTTCTAAAAAACAATTTATATATTAAAACTGTAAAAAAGAATAAAAATAGATACCAGCTTTATAGCTGATACAGCTGGATTGGAGAATACGGCTTGGACCTGAGGCTGAAATGAACTTCTACCATAAGTCTAAGGACTTTGGGATCCCCCACCCCAAGGAGAGATAGTTGGGTCTACAAAGCAGATGTTTACCCAGCCACGTAGTGAAGGTCTGCAGTTTTTCCCACATCTTGCTGTGTGGAACAAACTCAAGATCCAAGAGCCGCCTAAGCTGCCTATCCATTATAACAATTTTCTCAATCTCATCGAGTTATTCCTCCTCCCAAGCATAAGATTGAATGAGTGTAAGAGAAGATAGGTGGAACTTTCTTCCAAACATTTTTGAGAGATGCAAGTCTTTTCCTTTTCTTGAGTCAGGAGCATGGAGAGAGGAAGAGGATAGATCCCATCACACCCTTGTACATTTTCATTCTCTTAAGCCACAATGGTTAACGCTCAAGACTCTGGTCAACAAACAGGGCTGTGGCTGTCCCCTTCCAGGGAGTCCAACAGTATGTTAGAAAAGTTCTGCTCCCATCAATGTAAGATTGGTGAGCAGTTCTGTTTTTGCCCCCAAGAGGCTCTGAAATAAGTCAAAATAGAACAGTAATTAAATTAACTCCAAGGCTACATTACACCCTAGGCTGAAAATTTGATCACAATTGTAGCCCTAATTTACAATTATGTCCAGCCATATTTCCTGACATAGCTGACAACAATTATACAATGACTCCCAAAGATAGCATTAAAATACTCCAAATAATACAATATCAACAACATAATAAAAATGCCTTAGTTTGAATTATATGACCTCGCCCCCACCCCATCAACTATTAAACTCCAAGGGAAAAAGGACTGCTCAAAATTAAATTTCTAATTCAAAGTCCAAAAGAATTAACATCCAAAATTCTGCCTTTCCAATTTCTCGTTTTTCTCATTTCAGCCATATAGATCTCACAAAGATGTCTGCCCAGATATGGGGTTCCTTCAGCAGCTGCAGCCTTGGCTGTCTTCCTCTTGACTGGGTGTAGTTCCTTCAGGACCTCAGGAGTTGAATTAATCTAACCCCACAATTGCATATCATACATATTAAAGAGTCCAAAGGGTCAATAAGACATAAGATTATCACAATATCAACCTCACATCAAAAAAATTAGAAAGCACACTAGTCCCCACACACTAGAACAGTTTTTTAAAGCAAATGTATGACCCCAGGACTTAGAACATAGGGCAATACAGACTCACATTGCTGTTGTCAGTCAAACATCATAGTAGACACTTAGTGGCATTAATAAGCAAGAGTAGACAGATAAAACATAGGAGAAAAGAGAATATCTTCTTTGTTTCATCCTCAGCAGGATGCCAATCTGTGCCGGTAGTCTGGACTCCATGACCTGTGAACTTAAACTAATTTGGAAGATATCTTGCAGTACAGTCCCAATATGATTGTACTGCCTTGAGTCCCAGCCCCAAATGTGCAGAAGTCCATGGCCTTATTAGGCTGTTACTCCTATGGAGCTTCTGTGAGAACCCCAGTGAGAAAGCATTGGTTTTGGCCAGGTGCTTCTCTCAAAAACCATACTTATATTTCAACTTTTCTTTCCTAGGCTTTGGTTAACCTCCACCAATGCCTCTTTAATAATGGAAAGCTCAAAGGCCCTTCCATTGTTTTCTTTTCTGCCACAGTAGAACTCACCCTTATGTGCATATGAGTTTCTTAGGGACAGCCAAGAAACAGGATAGAGTTAAAAATCAAAACACTAACAAAAATCTATTAGATTTCTATCTACCAATGCCAGCACTTAAAACATGATTAAGCCTACAGATTACCTACCACTGACTGTGTTCCAAGTTCTGCTGGGATACCACAATAGATGAGCCCACCAGTCCCTGCAAGGAAGTATAGCCTGCTTTCAGCCATTCTTGGTTCTCACAAGTGCCTTGCCCACTTAATATGCTGGGACTCTGAAGTCTCCTAAGAATCAAATCTAAAACTTCTGAGTCTTTCTTAGCACAGCAAAGAAATCTGTATCTCAGCTTGATTCTAGGTTTCTGTTCTTTCATTTTGAGGTTCTGGACAGATCTGTCAACCCTTGCCAAACTCAGCCTTTGCCTTGTGACTGAGGATTCTAGCTAGAGCCTGGCTTAATGCTCCTCTGGGCTGGCAAAGACTACTTGTGCTAAAGTCTGCCTGCACAGCTTGTATCAGTTAAAACCCACTCCATGTCTGCAGATACCAGCCAGAGCTATTGGAGACAAGAGAGACCCTAATGCCACTGATGACTAAAACCTTTCACTTAAGCTCCACCAGAAATCTGAATCTCTCCACTTGGAGTTTGGTCCCTAAATGCTTGTCTTCTTATCAGTTTTGCAAAGTTTCTCAGCCTATGCTTAGGTACTAAAATGCAAAGTAATTACCTTCTTAAATCTAAAACAGGTGAGCAATAGGTGAAAGAACCAGAAAGAGAGCAAAATTATTAACCTTACTTTTAGTACAGTTAGAATTGAGAATGCAACTTGAACAACAGACCAAAATGGGCTTCCCACTCTTTCCCAAGTTAGATTTTTGAAGCCACCTGGGGGAGATTTGAGATTGCAAAGACACTTACCCAGCCAGTCACATGGGGTATCTCAGCAAGCTTCACACCTCAATGAGTGTAGAGTCCAAGTGCCAAAAAGAATGAGGTGAGAGGTGTTCAGCTACCTTTAATCTATTAACACCACCCAAGATAAAAAAAAAAAAGTATGAGCCAATGGATGTCAGGTTTCACCCTTCTCACTAAACAGTTAAATTGTGGACAGGAACCAGTGAAAAGCTTGGACAGATGGGCAAAAGGTTTCTTCCAAAAACATATGAGAGGGCAGAAGTTCCAATTTTTTGCCAAGCAAAACGTGCAAAAAGGGAGAAGATGGTTCTTACAAACTGGAAAGCAATCAAGACTTTTTGTGTCTACAGATTTAGAGTCTCATATAATTGGCAAATTTCAAGATGATCTCTAAGACGTTTTTACCAAATCGTAGACATAGATATGGAAATCATCATCAAATTTGATGAAGTACACAGAGGGTTTTGCTTCTACCTGATGAATGACCATGCCAGTTCTCTTGGAGCCATCGTCTTTGGCATACTCCACCTGTTTGCCTACCAGGCTGTCTATGACTTCTCCTGGCTCCCTCTCTGCGGGAGGAGAATCATTGGAATCTTGAAGGATGCGGAGGTCACCGTCTTTATAATCATCTAAGAGCTGGTACATATATAATACAGGATCTTTCTCATAGGTAATGTAAAACCATGTGTTCATGACAGGTGCCTGAGCTAAGACCATCCCCCTCCATTCATTTTTGGAACCTTCCTCTGTCTCAAAAATATGTTCCACTGCTTTGCCAACCATTATTTCTGCCAAGTGTGTATCACTGATTCTAGATGATGCAACTCTATTAGGAAGGACTTCAAGTGATGACACTCTTTCATCTCTGTGAAGTTCCAATCCATAAACACAGTCAAATCCATCATATTTGATAAGATACAGAGAGGGATTTACAGGTACCTGATCCAGAACGGTTCCTTTCCACTGTGTTAGAGGTTCATCTCCATCTTTCCATCCGTGCTGAATTCTACAGCCCACAATGTTCCTCCGAGGCTGGGAGGTGGGTCGGCTCCTATGCTTCTTGTGTGCAGCCTTCCTCTTCATCATGGTAACAGACACGCTGCCGTGGCCAGCGCCTGTCCCAGACCGCTGCCCTGCAGCTGCCTTTCCAAACGGGGTCTTCATGCCTGCGTGGAGGAGCACAGTTGCCAGGTGGACCGAGAAAGGAAATTAACAAAATCAGTGCATAACACGGAGACCTTTTTCTCCTAATCAGCGCACCCCGTACACCCACGCCCGTTTTTCCCGAAAGCTACATAGCAAAGCTGGAAATCAAGGCACCCTGGCTGAATGCCTGCAGTAACCTTCCTCCCCAGCTCAGTCTGGCTAAGCTAGAGCAAGAGATCTGCGGTTCGGTAAAATAGGAAGCATTTCCCCATTCCCCTCGCCCTGCTTCCAACACTACCCGGCCAGGAGGCGCAGATTCCCCACCGTCCCGGATTGCGGGCCTCAAGTGCCCAAATCGGACACCTCGCCGTAGCCTCAGCAGTGAGCCTATAGAGAAGGAATATCAGCGGGCTAGCAGCCCGGTGCTTGCAAAAGCTGGGAGAGGATGATCCGTAGGCAAGGAGTGTCTCTAAGAGGGCGGCGGGGCAGGCGAAGAGGACCGTGGCGGCGTCCCTTGCTCTTGGCTCCTGCGTCCTCCGCCTTCCTGTTGGCGGTGGCAGTTGCGGCGGCCGCAGCCCCTCTGCCACATCCGACTCGCTCTAGTCGCTGCCGAGCCGCAGTCTCCTCCCTCTTTTTCTAGCGCAGCTTCCGGCCAGTAGAGAGGCCTCCTCTTCCTGCCAAACACCGCGCGGCGCTCCTCCCCCACCAACCTCTACCACAGCCCTGGGCGTGGAAGGTGCTCTTAGGCTCTCGGTCCCTCAGCTTCCCCCAAATCAGAAGCTGGGGATCCCACAACCACCTCTCTCTCACTGCATAGGTTTACCTCCCCTGGCTTAGCACTCCCCCCTCCCCCCACCTCACCTCAACTCCCAGCGCCCCTGCCCCATCTGCTTTCCACCTTTCCGGAATTGGCACTTTCCTTTTCCCTCCCTCCCCGCGTCCCCCCACCCGCCATTGAAGGGGATTTGTTGTAGGACAAGAGAAATGCGCTAGTGCTCAGTGTTCAGGCTGCCATCTTGACCCAATCTACGTAATTTTTACTGACTTGTCATTCCCAGACTTAACTTCTTGAGGATTTCTTTTCTTTTCCCCTGATTGCAAAATAATTGCATGCACAATATTGACACTGTAAAATTCAGAAAATTGGCATGAAGAGAAAATAACTGTAAGCCGGCCTCCCATTTTCCAGGGCTCACAGTGAAATAATAACACTCAGGATTTCCTTTTCCTTTTTTCTAAGCTCTTACAAAGCTTGGATAATTTTGCATACGCACTTTCATGCCCTGCCTATTTGCATATAGAATAAACATTTGCTCAGTTTTTTTAGATATTTTCTGAGAACATGTTTTGTAGTAGCTTCATAAAATTCAGTATTAGGATTTTTCATAATTTTGCCGTTGCCTCCTATCTTCAGACGTTTAATTTTTAAATACCTGTAAATTGTGCTTTCGCATGAGTTATTCTGTTCACTTGAACAGAATAACCTAGACACTAAACTTATAACTCAGAACAATTGCTATAATTAAAACAGGATTTTGTGAGATCATAAATCTGTGGAGAAAGACATTATAGAAATGATTCCATCGTTTTTATCGTTACAGCCATCCTAGTGGGTATGAAGAGGTATCTTATTGTGGTTTTATTTTGCATTTCTCTAATGACTAATGAGAATGAGCATCTTTTTGTGTGCTTGTTGGACATTTGTGTATCTTTGGAGAAATGTCTATTTCAAGTGCTTTATTCATTTTTTAATTGAATTGTTTGTAGCAGGGCTGTTAATTGTTCTTTTTAAATTCTGGATAGGAGAACCTTACCAGATATATGATTTGAAAATATTTTATCCCGTTTTGTGGGGTGTCTTTTCACTTTCTTGATAGTATTTTTGATGCACAAAAGCTTAAAACTTGGTTGTGCTTTTGGAGTCACATCTAACTAAACGTTGCCAAATCCAAGTTCATGAAAATGTACCCCTATATTTTCTTGTAAAATTTTGTTTGTTTTTAACTCTTATATTTCTGTCTTTGACCCATTTTGAGTTATTACATATGGTGTGATGAAGACATGGTGTGATGAAAGGGGACCAAATTCATTCTTTTGCACACGGATATCCAGTTGTCTCAGTACCTTCTGTTGGAGAGACAATTCTTAGTTCATTTAATTGTCTTGGCATACTTGTTGAAAATCAATTTACTACAGATGTATAGGCTTATATCTGGACTCCTAATTCTATCTCATAGAATTGTATGCGAAAACCATGTTTTTTATTTATCCTTATGCAAGAGCCACATTTATTTTTTGATTACTGTAACTGTGCAGTGTGTTTGAAATCAGTAAGTGTGATTTCTCTGAAAATATTATTAAGATTTTATTGGCTACTCATGGTCCCTTTTTTTTTTTTTTTTTGAAACGGAATCTTGCTCTGTCGCCCAGGCTAGAGTGCAGTGACACGATCTCGGCTCACTGCAGCCTCCGCCTCCTGGGTTCAAGCGATTCTCCTGCCTCACCATCCTGAGTACTGGGGTTACAGGCGTGCGCCACCATGCCCAGCTAATTTCATGGTCGCTTTCGACTCCATATGAATTTTAGGATTGTCTTTTCCTTTTCTGAACAAAAGGACCATTGGGATTTTGATAAGGGTTGCACTGACTCTGTAGATAAACTTGGGGAGTATTGTTATCTCAACAATATTGCCTTACAATCCCTGAACACAGAGTTTCCAGAGGACATAATTTCCCACGAACAGAGTTTCCTATGAACACTGGGTATCTTGGAATTTATTTAGATCTTCTTTAAATTATTTCAGCAATGTTTTGTAGTTTTGGTTAGATTTATTTCTAAGTTATTTTATTCTTTTTGATGCTATGGTAAATGGAATTATTCACTGTGATGTTGTGAAATATATGTTTACTCTTTGATCTCCTTTTCTGGCATACAGCCCCTAAAACCCTTGAAGTATCCTGAGCGATAAGAGTGTCTTTTGTATGCTAATAAGATGACTGATGATTGGCAGACCCTAGATATCTTCAGGATGTGGGCTGTTCACTGGAAAGACCAGGGCATGATTAGAAGATTGGAGCAGAGAGGAGTTAAAGGTTGAATCGATCACCAATGGCCAATGATATCTACATAATGAAGCCTCCATAAGAACCCAAAATAACAAGGTTAAGAGAGCTTTGGGATAGCTGCACACCTGGAGGTTCCTGAAGGGTGCCTCTCTTGAACAGGGCATGGAAGCCTGGTGCCCCATTCTACATACCTTGCCCAATATATCTCTTCCTTCTGGGTGTTCATCTGTATCTTCTGTAATATCCTTTCCAATAGATGGGTAAATGTAAGTGAAGTGTTTCCCTGAGTTCTGTGAGCTTCTTCAGCAAATTAATTGAACGAGATTTATAGTTGTTCTGTTAGAAGTACAGATCATAACCTGGAACTTGTAATTGGCATCTAAAGTGCAGGGCAGTCTTGTGGGATTGAGCCCTCATGATTTTTTTTTTTTTTTTTTTTACAAACTAAACTGTCATCTCTTTATTCAATAAGATGTGTCTTTACAAGTTTAAAAAGACTGGACACCATTATTCTTTATGAATAATGCAGATAACCATTTTTAAAAACATTTTACTTGGTCGGGCATGGTGGCTCACACCTGTAATCCCAGCACTTTGGGAGGCCAAGGCAGGGGCAGATCACGAGGTCAGGAGTTCAAGACCAGCGTGACGTGACCAATATGGTGAAACCCCATCTCTACTAAAAATACAAAAATTAGCCAGGCGTGGTGGCATATGCTTGTAATCCCAGCTACTTGGGAAGCTGAGGCAGGAGAATCACTTGAACCCAGGAGGCAGAGGATGCAGTGAGCCGAGATCATGCCACTGCACTCCAGCCTGGGTGACAGAGCAAGACTCCATCTCAAAGAAACAAACAAAACCACTTTACTGACTGTATTGTGACACGTTTATTAAGCATGAACCCCTATCAGTACTCCTAAACTGTAAACAATAAGGAACTAAGGCGTCAAAAGAAACACATTAGGGATCATATTAATAGACAAAAAACTTTACATTTTCTTATTGCATTTACACAACACACAATAAGCAAAACTGAATGCTTTCTAAGCAAACATTTTTGCATATACTGCCTTCTCTTTCTCTTTCTGTGACTTTATCTTTTGTTTGACTTTCAACAGTTCTGCCTGGATAGCTTTATCTTCTGGTGCTATCTCCTCTGCTTTCTTAAGATCAGCCAATGCTTGATCATATTCTTTTAATCCTTGCCATCCTTGAGCTCTGCGGTACAATGCTTTGGTATTTGATAGGTCTATTTCAAGAGCCTCCAAACAACTGTCAATTGCTCCCTGCCAATTTGACATCTTCAGTTTACAAGCACCAATATTCAGTACACAGCTTAAAGCTGTAGGTTGCAGTTTGGCTCTATCTGCTGTCTCAATAACAGCCTTTGAACTGTCCACATATCTTAAAACTTTTGCATATTTTTTAATGGCCATCTCCCAGTTCTGGGATTTGAAAAAAGTATTTCCAATATTTTTTAAGTCTTCTGTTATTAATAAAATTTTATCTACATCTTTTAAATCTATATCCGCATCCTCAGGGAAATCTGGATGACTGCCGCCAGAGCCATCTTTTGGGAATATTCCCCAATCATCTCCTTCCTTCAATTCTCCACATTCTGCAATAATGCACAATTTAGCAGGTTTTTCACCTTTCACTTCCACATTTTCCAATATCCTTGTCACTCCTATTCCTTTAACTACTTGGCCAAACACCACGTTTCCCATCCAAATGAGGAGTTGGAACTGTTGTGATAAAAAACTGAGAACCATTTGTGTTGCAACCTGCATTTGCCATGCTTAGTAAACCCTCCCGATCATGCTTATAATGGAAATTTTCATCTTCAAATTTTTCACCATAAATACTTTCTCCACCTGTCCCATTCTGATTTGAGAAGTCTCCACCCTGAATCATAAATTTCTTAATAATTCGATGAAAAAGGCATCCTTTGAAATGGAGAGGTTTCCCAGTCGTGGGTCCAATGCCTTTTTCTCCTGTACACAGTGCACGAAAATTTTCCGCAGTTTTGGGTACAATATCTGCAAACAATTCTAAGACAATTCGACCAACTCGCTCCCCTCCGATGTCCACGTCAAAGAAGACTCGAGGGTTACTGGGGTTGGAGGGCTTGACTTGGGGGGACGGATGCGACATCTCGACTTGCACACGCATTTGGATGCAGATCCTCGTGGCCGCCCGGCAACTCAAACTCCTCCCTCATGATTTTTAAGCATTGATACTGTATCTTGTCTTAGTTCAGGCTGTTATAATAAATTACCATAGAATGAGTGGCTGAAATAATAAACATATATTTCTCACAGTTCTGGAGGCTGGAAAGTCCAAGATAAGAAGTACAGGCCAATTTGGTTCCCGGCGATAGGCCCTCTTCCTGGTTCCAAATGGCTGTCTTCTCATTGTACCCTCACATGGTGGAGAGCAGAGAGAGAGCTAGTTCTCTGGCCACCTCGATAAGAGCACTAATCCCATCCATAGGGGCTCTGCCCTAATGACTTAATTATATCCCAAAGGCTCCACCTTCAAATATTATCACACTGGAGATTAGGCTTTAACATATACATTTAGGGGACAGGGCCTCAAACATTCAATCCATAGCATATCCTGAAATTTGACTGAATCCTTTTAATTGTTTCAGTAGTTACTAATGGATTCCTTAGGATCATCTCTATATACAATGGTATAATCAGTAAATAAAAATAGTTTTACATTTTCCTTTCTAATATGGGTGACTTGTATTTATTTATTTTCCTGCTCAATTGCCCTGTCTAGAACCTACTGCAGTACAATGTTGAATGGAAATAGTGAGGGGGTATTCTTGTTCTCTTCTTATACTTAGGGGGAGAAGTTTCAGCCTTTGACTGTTAAATGTGAATTTAGCTCTGTTTTTTAGTCACATGTGTCTCTTATCTTGAAGAAGTTACCTTCTATTCCCAGTTTGTTGACAGTTTTATTATTATTATTATTAGAGGGTGTTGGATTTTGTCAAATGCTTTTTTGTGTCAATTGAGATAATCATTTTTTCCCTTCATCCTATTGAGGTATATTATTTTTATTAATTTTATAAGATTTTTTAATTGGAGTAAACTATACTATAACATAAAATTACCACTTTAAGAGTACAATTTAGTGGCAGTAAGTACATGCACATTGTTGTGCAATCACCATTATCCATTTTCAGAACTGTTTTGTTATCCCAAACATAAAATATGTACCCATTAAAAAATAATTCCCTATTCCTCCCTCCCTCAGTCCCTGGTAACTTCTTTTCCTTGGTGCCTCATACAATGAAATCATACTATATTTGTTCTTTTATGTCTATTTCACTTAGCATACTGTCTTCAAGATTCATTTATGTGATAGCATTTATCACAATTTCATTCTTTTTTAAGGCTGAGTAATATTCCACTGCACTTATATATCACATTTTGTTTTTCAATTCATCTGACAATAGACAAAATGTTGTTTCCACATTTTGGCTATGTGAATGATGATGCTATGAACATTTGTGTACAAATATTTGTTCAAATCTCTGGTTTCCTTTCATTCGAGTATATACTGAGAAGTAGAATTACTGGATAATATGATAATTTAACTTTTTGAGGAGCTGCCAAACTCTTTTTCACAGTGGCTGTACCATTTTACATTCTCATCAGCAATGCACAAGTATTCCAAATTCTCCACATCTTCATTCACAGTTTTTATGTATTTATTTTTGTAATAGTCATCATAATGAATGTACAGTGGTACCTCATTTTACTTTTGACTTGCATTTCGTTAATGATTAGTGAAAGTGAGGATCTTTTTATTCTTTTATTGGCCATTTGTATCTCTGAGAAATACCTATTCAATCCATTTGCCCACTTTTTCGTTGGTGCTTGTTTATTATCATTAAGTTGTAGGAATTCTTTGTATATTCTGGATATTAATTTCTCATTGGATATATAATTCACAATTTTTGTCTCATTCTGTGAGTTGTCATTTCATTCTGTTGATGGTGTCCCTTGATGCATTTATTTTAATTTTAATAGAGTCCAATGTATCTCCTGTTTCCATTCCTGTGCTCTTTGTGTCATAGCTGATAAATTGTTGCAAAATCCTATTTCATAATAGCTTTCTCTCATGTTTCCTTCTAACAGTTTTACAGTTTTAACTCTTATGTTTAGGTGTTTGGTTCATTTAAGACAGCATAGTGTAAGGTATATGGTGTATATGATGTAAGGTAAGGGTCCAATATCTTTCTTTTGCAAGTGTCCATGTAGTTTTCCCAGCATTGACTGTTAAAAATATTTTCTTTCCTCATTTAATAGTCATGGCATTCTTGTCAAAAATCACTTACATAAATAAGCAAGAGTCTACTTCACAGCTCTCTTTTATTCCATTGGTCTATATGTGTGTGTTTATACCAGCAGCACACTGATTTAGTGCTGTAGCTTTGTAATAAATTTGAAATCAAGAAGTGTGAATCCTCTTTGTTCTTTTTAAAGAATTTGTTTTGTTTTGTTTGTCTATTGTCTCTTGTGGTTCCATAGGAATTTTATAAAAAGTGTTTAAATTACTTTAAAAACCTTGAAACCTTATTAAGATTTTGATAGGAAATTCATTGAATCTGTAGATAGCTTTGGTTAGTATTGTCATCCTGAAAGACTTCTTTTAACATTTTTTATAGGGCAGGTGTAGTGGTAATGAACTTCCCTGACTTTTGTTTGCCCGGGAATATCTTAATTTCTCCTTCGATTTTGAAAGACATTTTTGCCAGATATTGAATTCTCAGTTGAAAGATTTTTTTCTTCATCAGTCTATCATCCAATTGCCTTCTGATCTTTAAGATTTTTGCTGAAAAATTGGCTGAAAGTTGGAGAGAGGTGGAGCAAGATGGTGGGACAGGGCTCTCCTGTGATTGTCCCCGCACAGAAACATCAATTTGAACTACTTACAAACTAAAATATCTTCACAAGAACAAAGAAAACCAGGTGAGATGTCACAGTACCTGGTTGTAGCACAACAATAAGAATAGATGCATTGAAGAGGGTAAGAAGGACAGTTTTACATTATCCACATCACCTCTAAAAAAACTGCAGGCAGCACAGTATAAAAATATGTAACATCTGCTTGAAGGAAAGAGAGGGAAATGAGTACGGGAATTACCTAGTACCAGTTCCAGTCTCACTACAGTAAAACTCAGCACAAGACAGGTCCCATGGCTGCAGACTGTAGGTCAGTACCCACAGATTGATCTTCCAGCGTTGCCATGGTGCCAGGTGGGACCCCAGATCTCCAGACTTCAGGCCTGTGAGGTGTACTTGCTCTCTGACTCACTCCAGTGCCATGACAGGTAGAGCAGACCCAGGCTTTGGGCATTCCCCAGTGCCACACTGACTGTAACGGCTCCAGGGTTTCATCATGCCCCAGAACCATGCTCGCCCAACTGGCCCTGGGCATCAATAAAACACAAGATGACCTGCCCAGAATCTCTGGACAGGCTGATAGTGGAAGGGTCTTCCAAAACAAAGCCAATCGGTGAAGATTGGAGTCAGTACCTACTTCTTCAAATGTGAAGACATCAGGGAACAGCCACAAGGATCAAGAGCAATCAGGGAAACATGACATCATCAAAAGGACAAACAAAAATAGCAGTGACTGAAATGGAGATGTGTGAATTACCTGAAAAGGAATTCAAAATAACTGCTTTTTAAACTTAATCATGAAGAAAAACGCTTTTTAGGAGTTACATTATTCTGTGCATTATTTACAAAGTATAACCAAGTCTATGGTAAAATGAATTTCTAATTCAAAAGAATGCTGTTATCCTTGTTTAACATTTTCCCTATAATAATTACTATTTAGAAATAATTATGGTTATATTTTCAAACTTTGTGAAAAAATTGTCCATACAAGGAAGTAATGATTACAACCTGCTAAAACTGGTCAGCATGTAAGTACTTCTTTTTTTTTTTTTTTTGATTACTTTTTACTAGCAGAAATACATTTGTATTATTTTTCTTTCTTCATCCACCCTCTCCACTTCCCTTTGTGGCCTCTGATAACAACTAATCTGACCTCTATGTTCATGATATACTAAAAAAGCTAAAAAGGCACTCACATATGAGTGAGAATATGCAACAGGATTTAATTCTTTTTTATGGTGAAATCATATTCCATTATATGTATATACAACATTTTCTATTTTTTATTAAAAATTTTTTACTGATTTGAGGGTACAAGTGCAGTATTGTGTAGTGATGAAGTCTTGGCTTTTAGCCATCACTTGAATAATGTACATTATACCCGGTAGGTAATTTTTTATTCCTAACCTCTTCCCAACCTTCCACCTTTCAGAGTCTTCATTGTCTATTATTGCACTTTGTATTCATGTGCATTCATTATTTAACTCCCACTTATAAATGAGTCCATGCAGTATTTAACTTTCTGGGTTATTTCACATAAGAAAATGGCCTCCATTTTTATCCATGTTGCTGCAAAAGACAGGATTTCATTCTTTTATGACTGAGAAGTATTCTATAGCATGTATGTATGTGTATGTGTATATATATATATGTCACATTCTCTTTATCCAATTATTCATTGATGGACACTTAGGTTTACTCTATGACTTTGTGAATAGTGCTGAAATAAAGACATGAGTACAGGTAACATTTTGATATAATGATTTCTTTTCTTTTTGATATATATCCAGTAGTGGGATTGTTGTATCAAATGGTAGTTCTATTTTTAGTTCTTTGAGAAATCTCCATGCATTTTTTTCCAGAGAGGTTGTTCTAATTTACATTTTCACCAACATTGAGTAAGTGTTCCTTTTCCTCAGCATCCTTGCCAACATCTGTTGTTTTTTGACTTTTTAATAATAGCCATTCTGACTGGAGTAAGATGGTATATCATTGTGGTTTTAATTTGTATTTCTTTGATGATTAGTGATGTTGAGTATTTTATTTTTTGTTTTGTTTTGTATTGTTTGTTGGCTGCTTTTATATCTTCTTTTGAAAAACATCTGTTCATGTTCTTGGCTCACTTTTTAAGGGATTATTATTATTATTTACATTACTTTCTGTGTTGCTTGAGTTCTTTGTAGATTCTGGATATTAGTCCTGGGTCAGATGGATACTTTGCAAATATTTTCTCCCATTTTTTAGGTTGTCCATTTACTCTGTTGACTATTTCTTCTGCTGTGTAGGAGATTTTTAGTTTAACTAAGCCCCGTTTGTCTATTTTTGTTTTTGTTGCATTAGCTTTTGAGGACTTAGTCATAAATTCTTTACCAAGGCCAATGTCCAAAAGTGCTTTCCCTAATTTGTTTCTAGGTTTTGTATGGTTTTATTTACATTTATGTCTTTAATCTGTCATGAGTTTTTTTTTTTGTTTGTTTGTTTCATTCTTCTGCATATGGCTATTCACTTTTCTTAGCAACATTTACTAAGAATCTATTCATTGTATGTATTTGTCAACATTGTTGAAGATTAGTTGGTTATAGGTATGTGACCTTACTTCTGGGTTCTCTATTCTGTTCTATTAATTTATGTGTCTATTTTCACACCAGTACCATGCTGTCTTGGTTACTATATCCCTGTAGTATAAATTGAAGTGAGGTGGTGTGATTCTTCCAGCTTTGTTCTTTTTGCTTAGGATTGCTTAGGCTGTTGGGGCTCTTTGTTTCCATATGAATTTTAGGATTGTTTATTCTAATTCTGTGAAAAAATGATGTTGATAATTTGATAGGAACTGAATTGAATCTGTAAATTACTTTGGGCAGTGTGGTCATTTTAACAATATTGATTCTTCCAATTCATGAGCCTGGGATGTTTTTCCATTTGTTTGTGTCATATATGATTTCTTTCATTAGTGTTTTGTATTTCTCCTTATAAAGTTCTTTTATCTTCTTTCCTAAATGTATTCCTAGGTATTTTTGCTTTGCAGCTATTGTAAATAACATTGAGATTTAAATTTGGTTCTCAGCTTGATTGTTATTGATATATAGATTTGCTACTGATCTTCAGACTTTTTTTTTGGAATAGTTTCAGTAGGAATGGTACCATTTCTTTGTATGTCTGATAGAATTCAACTGTGAATTCCTCTGGCCTAGGCTATTACTTTTGGGGATTTTTTTTTTTTTTTTTAATTCCTGATCCAATCATACTGCTCATTATTGCTGTCTTAAGAATTTCTTTTTTTTTTTCCCTAATTCAATCTTGGGAGGTTATATGCTTTCAGGAATTTATACATTTACTCTATGTTTACTACTTTGTGAGCATAGAGATGTTCATTCGAACCTCTGATGACCTTTTTATGTGTCTGTTGTATTAGTCATAATTTTTCCTTTTTCTTTTTTGATTGTTCTTATTTGAATCTTCTTATTTCTTGGGTTAATTTGGTTAGTGGTCTCTGGATTTTATTTACCTTTTTTTAAAAAAGCAACTTTTCATTCATCTTTGGATTGTTTTGGGGGTCACAATTTTATTTAGCTTTGCTCCGATCTTTGTTATTTGTTTTCTTCTGCTAGCTGTTGGCTTGATTTGTTCTTTTTTTTTTTTTTTTTTTTTTTTTTAGTTTCTTGAGGTACAATGTTAGAATGTTAACTTTGAGAAATGTATATGTAGATATTTTCCGCATTTTAATTGGATTAGATGGGTTTTTTTGCTGTTGAGTTGTTTGAACTTCCTGCATATTCTCATTCTTTCTTTTAACTTTATTTTAGCTTCAGGGGTACATGTGCAAGTTTGTTATGTAGGTAAATTTTGTCATAGGGGTTTAATGTACAGATTATTTCATCACCTAGGTAACAAGCATAGTACCCAATAGGTAATTATTTGATTCCCTACCTCCTTCCACCATCCATCCTTCAGTAGGTCCTGGGGTCTGTTGTTCCCTTCTTTTTGTCTATATATTCTCAGTGTTTAGTTCCTACTTATAACTATGAGGATGCAGTATTTGGTTTTGTGTTCCTGAGCTAGTTTGCTTAGGATAATGGCCTTCAGCTCTATTCATGTTGCTGCAAGGGACGTGATCTCATTCTTTTCTAAGGCTGCATAATATTTCATGGTATACATCTACCACATTTTCTTTTTTCTTTTTATTTTTAAATTTCTGAGCATACATAGTAAGTGTATGTATTTATGGGGGTACATGAGATGTTTTGATACAGACATGCTATGTGAAATAATTACATCATGGAAAATGGATATCCATCCCCTCAAGCATTTATTCTTTGTTTTACAAGCAATCTAATTATATTCTTTCTAGTGATTTTAAAATGTACAATTAAATTATCATTGACTATAGTCACCCTGTTGTGCTGCCAAATACTAGGTTGTATTCATTCTTTCCAACTATATTTTTTGTAACCATTAATAATCCTCACCTACCCCTCAGGCCCTCACCACCATTTTCAGCCTCTGGTAACCATCCTTCTACTCTCAATTTTCATAAATTAAATTGTTTTGATGTTTACATACCACAAGTAGGTGAAAACAAGCTATGTCTTTCTTACTGTGCCTGACTTATTTCACTTAACATATGATCTCCAGTTCTATTCATATTGTTGCAAATGAATAAATCTAGTTCATTTTTATGGCTCAATAGTACTTCATTGTATATATGTACCATGTTTTTTTAAATTCATTCATCTGTTGATGAATATTTGGTTGCTTCCATATCTGAGGTATTGTGAACAATGCTCTAAAAAACATGGGAGTGCAGTTATCTCTTCCATGTATTGATTTTCTTTCTTTTGAATATACACCTAAGAGTGGGATTCCTGGACCAATTGGTAACTCTATTTTTAGTTTTTTTGAGGAACGTTCAAAGAAACTAAAACCACATAGTGTTTGTACTTGTTTACTTACCCAACAGCAGTGTATGAAGGTTCTATTTCTTCCACATCTTTGCAACCATTTGTTATTGCTTTTTTTTTTTTTTTTTGGATACAAGCCATTTTAACTGGGGTGAGATGATATCTCATTATAGTTTTTATTTGCATTTCTCTGATGACCAATGATGGTGAGCACCTTTTAATATGCCTGTTTGCCATTTGTATCTCTTCTTTTGTATGTCTATTCAAATCTTTGGCCCACTTTTTAATTGAATTATTAGAATTCTTTCTGTACAGTTGTTTGAGCTTCTTATGTATTCTGGTTATTAATCTCTTGTCAGGTAAATAGTGTGCAAGTATTTTCTCCCATTCTATGGGTTGTCTTTTCTCTTTGTTGACTGTTTTCTTTACTGTGCAGCTTTTTAACTTGATGTGATCCCATTTGTCCATTTATGCTTTCATTGCCTGTGCTTGTGGGGTATTGCTCAAGAAATTTTTGTCCAGGCCAATGTCCTGGAGATTTTTCTCAATGTTTCCTTGTAGGAATTTCATGGTTTGAGGTCTTAGATTTAAGTCTTTAATCCATTTCAATTTGATTTTGTATATAGCAACAGATGGGGGTCTAGATTCACTCTTCTCCATGTCTAGTTTTCCCAGAACCACTTATTGAAGACACTGTCTTCTCCCTAGTATATATTCTTGACACCTTTGTTGAAAATAAGTTCACTTTAGGTAAGTGGATTTGTTTCTGGGTTTTCAATTCAGTTTCATTGGTCTGTCTGCTTTTATGCTAGTACTATGCTGTTTTGATTACTATAGCTCTGTAGTATCATTTCAAGTCAGGTAATGTGATTGCTCCAGTTTTGCTCTTTTTGCTTATGGTAGCTTTGACTCTTCTAGGTCTTTTTTGATTCCATATAAATTTTGGGATTCTTTTTTATTTCTGTGAAGAATGTCATTGGTATTTTGATAGAGATTGCATTAAATCTGTAGATTGCTTTGGGTAGTACAAACATATTAATAATATGGATTCTTCCAATTCATGAACAAAGAATAGATATATATATTTACATATATATTTATATATATTTACATATATATTTATATGTATATTTACATATATATTTATATATATATAGAGGGGGGGGGAAGAGAGAGAGAGAGAGGGAGAGAGAGATGGAGTTTTGCTCTGTCACCCAGGCTGGAGTGTAGTGGCACGACCTCAGCTCACTGAAACCTCTGCTTCATGGGTTCAAGTGATTCTCCTGCCTCAGCCTTCTGAGTAGCTGAGATTACAGGTGCATGCCAGCATGTCTGGCTAATTTCTGGATTTTTCGTAGAGATGGGGTTTCGCCATGTTGGCCAGACTGATCTGGAATCCTGGCCTCAGGTGATCTACCCTCCTCAGCTTCCCAAAGTTCTGGGATTACAGGCATGAACCACTGTGCCTGGCCAGAATATTTTTCAATATTTTGGTGTTCTCTTCAATTTCTTTCATCAGCGCTTTATAGTTTTCATTATAGATATCTCTCTCTTTGGTAAATTCCTAGGTATTTAATTTTTTGTATGGCTATTGTAAATGGGATACATTTTTTTTTAAATTTCTTTTTTGGATTGCTTACTGTTGGCATACAGAAATGTTACTGAATTTTCTATGTCGATTTGTGACCTGCAACTTTAATTTAATTTTAATTTTAATTTTTTATTTACTTGTAATTTTTTTTTATCCCTTATATGTTTTTTGGTTTGAAGTTACTGTGAGGCTTGTCTTATAACCCATTATTTAAACCTAATAAACACTCAACACCTTTTGCATAAACAAACAAGCAAAAAGAAATGTAAGAAAAACTCTATGCCTCAACTTTGACCCCCTCACCGCCACTTTTTGACTTTTTGTTTTTTCTATTTCCATCTTCTTGTACTATGTATTGAAAAGTTGTTGTAGTTATTATATTTACTTGATTCATCATTTAGTCTTTTTACATAGGATAAAAGTCATTTATGCAGCATAGCTACAGTGTTCTAATATTCTGAGTTTTTTTGTGTACTTATTATTAGCAGTGAATTTTGTACCTTCAGTGATCACTTATTGCTCATTAATGTCCTTTTCTTTCTGATTGAAGTACAGCCTTTAGCATTTCTTGTAGGACATGTCTGGTGTTGATTAAATCCCTCATCTTTTGTTTGTGAGGCAAAATCTTTATTTTTCTTTCATGTTTGAAGAATAATTTCACCAGATATATTATTCTAGGGTTAAAGTGTTTTTCTTTTTTTTTTTTTTAACCAGTACTTTAAATATGTCATGCCACTCTCTTTTTAAATCGATGTTGACCAGGTTGGCCTCGAACGTGTAGCCTCGCCTCCCCAAGTGCCAGGGCAACCAGCCTGAGCTACCGTGGCACCCAGTCATGCCACTCTCTCCTGGTCTGTACAGTTTCCACTGAAAAGTCTGTTGCCAGACATATTAGAGTTCCACTGTATGTTGTTTCTTTTCTTTTGCAGCTTGTAGGATTCTTTATCCTTGACCTCTGGGGGTTTGATTATTAAATGCCTTGAGGCAATCTTTTTTGTGTTAAGTCTGCTTGGTGTTTTATAACCAACCTTCTTATACTTTGATATTGACATCTTTCTCTGGGTTTGGGAAGTTCTTTGTTATTATTGCTTTGAATACAGTTTCTACCCCTATATTTTTCTCTACCTCCTCTTTAAGGCACATAATATTTTTTCTTTTTTTCCCTGATAGCGTCTTGCTCTGTCATCCAGGCTGGAGTGCAGTGGTGTGATCTCGGCTCACTGCAACCTCCACCTCCTGGGTTCAAGCGATCGTCCTGCCTCAGCCTCCCAAGTACTGGGATTACAGGCATGTGCCACCATGCCCAGCTAATTTTTGTATTTTTAGTAATGACAGGGTTTTACCGTGTTGGCCAGGCTGGTCTCGAGTTCCTGATCTCAAGTGCTCTACCTGCCTCGGCCTCCCAAAGTGCTGGGATTACAGGCGTGAGCCACCGTGCCTGGTCCAGTGATTCTTATATTTTCCCTTTTGAGGCTATCTTCTAGATTCTGTAGGCATCCTCTATTGTTTTTTATTCTTTTTTTCTTTTGTCTCCTCTGACCGTGTATTTTCAAATTACCTGTCTTCAAGTTCACTCTTTCTCTAATTGAACAATTCTGCTATTAAAAGACTCTGATGCAATTCTTCTATATGCGAATTACATTTTTCAGCTCCAGAATTTCTGATTAATTCTTTTAAATTATTTTAATCTTTTTGTTAAGTTAAACTGATAGAATTCTGAATTCCTTCTCTGTTATCTTGAATTTCTTTGAGTTTCCTCAATACACCTGTTTTGAATTGTCTGTCTGAAAGGTCACATATCTCCTTTTCTCCACAATTGATTCCTGTTGCCTCATTTAGTTCATTTGGTGAGGTCATGTTTCCTGATTGGTGTTAATGCTAGTACATGTTCTTGGATGTGTGGGCATTGAAAATTCAGTTATTTATTGTAGTCTTCACTGTCTGGGCTCATTGATCCCTGTCCTTTTTTGGAAGGCTTTCCAGACATTTGAAAGAACTTGGGTGTTGTGATCTACATTGTGTCTGCTTTTGGGGGCATGCCAAGCCCTGTAACACTGTGATTCCTGCAGACTCATAGAGGTACCACCTTGACAATCTTGAAAAAATTCCAGGAGAATTCTCTGGATTACCAAGCAGAGACTCTTTTTTTTCTTCCCCTACTTTCTCACAAACAGAGTCTCTCTTGCTCTGTTCTGAGCCACCTATAGCTGGGAGTGAAGTGACACAAATAGCACTGTGGCCACCAGCACTATGACTGCACTGGGTAAAACCTGAAGCCAGCACAGCACTGGGTTTCACCCAAGGCCTGCTGTAACCACTCCCTGGACACTGCCTATGTTTGCCTGGGGCTCTACAATTAGCCAGGGGCAAAGCCAGCTAGTCCTGTGTCATTCCCTTCAAGGTGGTGAATTCTCCTAGGCCCTAGGTGGGTCAAGAGATGCTTTCCAGGAATCAGGAACTAGGAATAAAAACTTTAGAATTCTACCTGGTGTTCTATTGTACTGTGGCTGAGCTGGCACTCAACCTACAAGATGTAGCTCTTTCCACTCTTCCCTTCCCTTTCCAAAGGCAGAGAAGCCTCATCTGGTAGCCACTGTTACCACAGGCCATGGGGAATATTTCCAGACTACTACCAATGTTTCTTTGAGACCTGAGGCATTTTAAGTCAGCTTGTAGTGAATGCTGCCTGGCCTGGTACTCATCCTTCAGGATAGTGGGCTTGCCTCTGGGCCAAGGCAGGTCCAGAAATGCTGCCTATCATGGAATCAACCCAAATGCCCATCAATTATAGCCTTTATAAAGAAAACGTGGTCCATATACACCATGAAATACTATGCATCCATAAAAGGGAATGAGTTCATGTCCTTTTCAGGGACATGGATGAAGCTGGAAGCCATTATAATCAGCAAACTAATGCAGGAACAGAAAACCAAACACCACATGTTCTCACTCATAATTCAGGTTGAACATTGAGAACACATGGACACAGACAGGGGAACAACACACACCAGGGCCTGTTGGGGGGGTGGTGTGAGGGGAGGGAACTTAGAGGACAGGTCAATAGGTGCAGCAAACCACCATGGCACACATATACCTATGTAACAAACCTGCACGTTCTGCACATATATCCTTTTTTTTTTTTTTGTTTTGGAAGAAATAATAAAAAAGAAAGAAATTCTGTCTAGGAGTCAAGTCCTGGAACTCGGGACCCCAAGAGTCCACTTGATGCTCTATTGCCCTGTTGCTGTGCTAATACCCAAGGTGCAAGACACAGTCCCCTTTAATTTGCCCTTTGTTTTTCTCAAGCAGAGTTTCCTCGAATAGCCACCACAGATGATAGTGTGCTAAGTCTCACCTGGAGTCGTCATGTCTCAGAGGCTCACCCAAGATTCTTGATGTAGTACCTGGGTATCAGTGTCAAAGGTGTTTGAACCAAAGTGACTCCATCTTGAATAGGGACTGGGTAAAATAAGGCTGAGACCTAGTGGGCTGAATTCCCAGAAGGCTAGGCATTCATAGTCACAGAATGAGATTAGAGGTTCACAGAAGATACAGGTCATAAACACCTTGCTAATAAAACAGAAAGCTGGCCAAAACCTGCCAAAACCAAGATGGCAAATGAAAGTGACATCTAGTCATCCTTATTGCTCATTACATGCAAATTATAATACATTAGCATGCCAAAAGATACTTCCACCAGCACCATGACAGTTTACCAATGCCAGAGCAACATCTGGAAGTTACCCTATATCTTCTAAAAAGGTAAAGAACCCTCAGTTAGAGGAATTGCCTATTCCTTTCCGAGAAAACTAATGAATAATTCACCCCTTGTTTAGCATATAATCAAGAAGTAACTAAGTGTACTCACTTGAGCAGCTCATGCTGCTACTCTGCCTGTGGAGTAGCCTTTGTTTATTCCTTTACTTTCTTAAACTTGCTTTCACTTTACTCTATGGAATGGCCCTGAATTCTTTCTTGTGCAAGGTCCAAAAACCTCTCTTGTGTCTGGATCGGGATCTCTTTCTGTTAATATCACTGCTGGTTATTCAGGGCCTTAAAACTTTTCAGTTAGCAGACAATAAATGCTGCTAGAACTAGGCATTTCTCTTCAAGGCAGCAGGTTCCCTGTGTCCCAGGGTGTGTTTAGAAATATCATCCAGGAAATAAGTCCTGGAAACTGGGTTTCATGATCCATACTGGTGCCCTATCCTGCTGTGGCTGGGCTGGTAGTCAAGATGTAAGACAAAGTCCTTCACACTCTTACATCTCCCCTTCTCAAGCAGAAGAAAAGAGTCTTTTGGGAGCCATGAACTGTGCAGCTTGGGGTTTGGGTAGGAGTGATGCCAGCACTCCCTTAGCAGTCCAAGCCTGTGTATCAGCAGGTCACCTAGCTCCCCCACCACATCAGTTCACTGATTCTGGGCCCATTTCAGCACTGGAACTCGCCTTAGAGTTGCAGTCCTTTCGGCGTAGACTGCCTTTTAAGTTTGCTTAGTCATCCTGAGTAGTTTAGCCCATGGTGATGAGGTTTGTGGAAACTCAAGTTCAGACTGCTGGTATTAGTGATTCTCTTCTAGCTAGGGCTGTTTTAAGTGCTCCCTCTGTGGGTGGACACCAGCTGAATTTGGTCTGATTTCTCTTTCTGCTCTAACAGCATAGCACTGAGTTCAGAGCTTACAATCGCTCTGTTCATTCTCCCCCAGCACCCAGAGAGACTCTCTGCACCAAATCCCCACTGCCTGTCGTAGGGGAGGGTGGCATCAGCAATACAAGGCTGTTTTTGTTCTATCTTTTCAGTGCCTCTTTCACTCATACAAAGATAAAAGAAGGTAATACGAGGTCTCACCTGATTTACGGTTTTCATAAAGTTTTTTTTTCCCTGTAAACAGTTTTTAACTTGGTGTCCTTGCAGGCAAGACAATCTGGGAGGACTTCTATTTCATCATCTTGCTCCCTATCTCCCGCATTGTCTTTATTTAGTCTATCATTGATGGGCATTTAGGTTGATTCCATAACTTTGCAATTGTGAATAGTGCTGTGAAGAACATGCATATACATGTGTCTTTAGGGTAGAATAATTTATATTCCTTTGGATATATACTCAACAATGGGATTGCTGGGTCAAACGGTAATTCTGTTTTAAGTTCTTTGAGAAATCACTGCACTGCTTTCCCAATGGCTGAACTAATTTACATTCCCACCAGCAGTGTATAAGCATTCCCTTTTTCTCCTCAACCTCACCAGCATCTGTTATGTTTAGACATTTTAATCATAGCCTTTCTTACTGGTCTGAGATGGTATCATATTGTGGTTTTGATTTGCATTTCTCCAATGATTAGTGATGTTGAGCATTTTTTCATATGTTTTTTGAGCATGTGTATATCTTCTTTTGAAAGGTGTCTGTTCATGTCCTTTGCTCACTTTTTAATGGAGTTGTTTGCTTTTTGCTTTCTAAACTTATTTACATTTCTTATAGATGCTGAAATTTAAACCTTTTTTGATGCATAGTTTGTAAATATCTTCTCCTTTTCTTTACATTGCTGGTTCACTCTGTTGATAGTTTCTTTTGCTATGCAGAAGCTCTTTTATTTAATTAGTTTCCATTTGTCAATTTTTGTTTTTGTTGCAATTGTTTTGCCAAGGCCTACGTCCACAGTGCTATTTCCTATATTATCTTTCAGGATTTTCATAGTTTCAGGTTGCACATTTAAGTCATTAATCTGTCTTGAATTAGTTTTTGTATGTAGTGTAAGGAAGTTGTCCAGTTTTAATCTTCTGCATATGGCTAGCCAGTTATACCATAACATTTTATTGAATAGGGAGTACTTTCCCCATTGCTTGTTTTTGTCAACTTTGCCAGAGATGAAATGGTTGCAGGTGTGTGGCATTGTTTCTATGCTCTCTATTCTGTTTCATTTGTCTATGTGTCTGTTTTTGTACCAGTACCATGCTGTTTTGGTTACTGTAGCTTTGTAGAATAGTTTGAAGTCTGGTAACTTGATACCTCTATCTTTGCTCTTCTTGGTTGAGATTGCCTTGGATATTTGGGCTCTTTGTTGCTTCCATATGAATTTTAAAATAGTTCTTCCTAATTCTGTGAAGAATGTCATTGGTAGTTTAGTAGGAATATAAATGAATCTGTAAATTGCTTTGGGCGGTGTACTAGCATCTTCTTGCATTGTTATAAAGAAATACCTGAGACTGGTTAATTTATTAGAAAAAGTGTTTTATTTGCTCAGAGTTCTGCAGGCTGTACAGAAAACATAGCTGTATAGCCAGTACAGCATAGCTGGAAGCTTGTTGTATAGTTTGAAGTTGAATAAAATGATGCATCCAGGTGTGTTCTTTTTACTTAGAGTTGCCTTAGCTATTCACACTGATTTTGGTTCCATGGGAATTTTAAAATAGTTTTCCTAATTCTGTAAAGAATGACATTGGTAGTTTGATAGGAATAGCTATGAATCTATAAATTACTTTGGGCAGTATGGCCATTTTAACAATATTAATTCTTTCTATCCACAAGTATGGAATATTTTTCCATTTGTTTGTGTCATTTCTGAATTCTTTGAGCAGTGTTTTAAAATTTTCATTGCACCTCCCTGCTCAGTTGTATTCTTACTGAGCACCTCCCTGCTCAGTCGTCTGCACATAGGGATAGTTAACTTTTTCTCTTATTATTTGGATGCCTTTTATTTCTTTCTCTTGCCTAATTGCTTTGGCCACAGCTTCCAGTACTATTTTGAATAGGAGTGGTGAGAGCGGGCATCCATTTCTTGTTCTGGTTTTCAACGGGAATGCTTCCAGCTTCTGTTCATTAAGTATAATGCTTATTTGTTCATTAAGTATAATGCTTGTTTGGTTTTCCATAGATGGCTATTATTATTTTAAAGTATGTTCCTTCAGTGCCCTGTTTCTTGAAGGTATTTAACATAAAGGGATTTTGAATTTTATTAAAAGACTTTTCTGCATCTATTGAGATAATCTTGTAATTTTTGTTTTCAGTTTTGTTTATATGATGAATCTCATTTATTGATTTGCAGATGTTGAAGCAACCCTGCCTACCAGAGATTGAGTCTACACATTCACAGTGGAATAGCTTTCTGTTATGCTGTTGGATTTGGTCTGCTAGTATTTTGTTAAGCATTTTTGCATCAATGTTCTCCAAGGATATTGGCCTGAAGTGTCTTTTTAACATTTTGCCTCTGCCAGGTTTTGGTATTAGAATGATGATGGCATCACAGAATAAGTGAGGAGAGAGTACCCTTTCCACAATTTTTGGAATATTTTCAGTAGGAATGGTTCCAGTTATTCTTTATATGTCTGATAGAATGTGCCTGTGAATCTCTCTGGTCTAGGGCTTTTTCTTGTTGATATCCTTTTTATTATTGATTTAATTTTGGAACTCCTTATTGGTCAGTTCAGGGATTTAAGTTCCTCCTGGTTATACTTTGAGAGGTTGTATATTTCCAGGAATTTGTCCATTTCTTCTAGGTTTTTTGCTTGTGTGCATAGAGATGTTTGTAGTGGTCTCTGAAAGTTTTTTGTCTTTCTGATGGATCAGTGGTAATGCCCACTTTGTCATTTCTGATTGTGGTTATTTGTATCCTCTCTCTCTCTCTCTATTTATCAGTCTAACTAGTGGCCTATCTATCTTATTAATTCTTTCAAATAACCAATTCCTGTATTTGTTGATATTTTGTTTTTCTGTGTGTGTGTGTGTATGTATGTGGTCTCAATTTTTTTCAGTTAGCTCTGATTTTGGTTATTCATCATCTGCTAGCTTTAGGGTTGATTTGCCCTTCTTTTCTCTAGTTCCTTTGGTGATGTTTGCTTGTTAATTTGAAATCATTCTAACTTTTTGATGTGGGCTTGTAACACTATTAGCTTCCCTCTTAACTCTGCTTTAGCTGTAGCCCAGACATTCTGGTATGTTTTATATTTGTTCTTGTTAGTTTCAAAGGATTTTTTGCTTCCTGACTTAATTTTGTTGTTTACACAAAGGTCATTCAGGAGCATGTTGTTTGTCATGTAATTGTAGGTTTTGAGCAATTTTCTTAGCAATGATTTCTGTTTTTATTGCCCTATCATCTGAGAGTGTGATCAGAATAATTTATTTAAAAAATTTTGATGAGTATTGCTTTATGACTGATCAATATGATGTTGATATCTCCCACTATTATTGTGTGGTCATTTAAGTCTCTTTGTAGGTCTCCACAAAGTTCATGTAGTTTCCCAAACATAAACTCACTCTATGATTTTCTGGTTCTTAATACCTTGTTAGATGGTCAGGTTACAAATATTTTGTTCTATTCTGTGGGTTGTCGCTTCACTTTGTTTATTGCTTCCTTGGCTGGTTAGAAGCTGTTTAGCGTGATTTAATTTTACTTTTTAATTTTTTTCTTTGGTTGCTTCTGTTTTTGAAACTCACTTTATGGTCAGGAATATGGTCTATTTTGGAGAATTTTTCATCTCAAATGACAAAACTGTATATTCTGTGTTTGTTTGATAGAGCATTCTATAAAAAATCTACAGGTCCATTTTGTCTAGAGACAAGTTTTAGTCCAGAGTTTCTTAATTAATTTTCTACCTCAATGATCTGTGCACTGCTCTCAGTGGGGTGTTGAAGTCCTCCACTATTATTTTGTCAATGTCTATCCCTTTGCTTAGGTCTAGTAGTGTTTGTTTTATGAATCTTGGTCCACTGGTTTTCGGTGCCTAGAAATTTGGAATACTTATATCATCTTGTATTTAACAATTTTTCATTATATAATCACTTTATTTTCACTTTTAAAATTGTTGTCGAGTTAAAGTCTATTTTATCTGATATAAGTATAGTTATTCCTGCTCATTTATATTTTCAGTTTTCATGGCATATCTTTTTATACCCCCTCTACATTAAGTCTTTTAGTCATAGTGTTGTTTTCTAATTACTTTGTATTCTCTGTTGTGTAATTGTTTTATAGAATCATGAGCTGTACATTTATGTGTGCTTTTATATTAGTAAGCATCTTCTTGTTTCCATGTTGAGATCTCTTTTAAGCATTTCTTGTAGTTCTGATCTGGTGATAATGAAACCCTTGGCATTTGCCTGTCAGAGAAAGACTTAATTTGTCTTTCAACTGTGAAGCTTAGTTTGGCGTGATACAAATTTGTGGTTAGCATTTTTTTTTTTTTTCTTTAAGAAGGGTAAGGCTGGGAGCAGTGGCTCATGTCTGTAATCCCAGCATTTTGAGAGGGTGAGGAGGGTGGATTACCTGAGGTTAGGAGTTACAGACCAGCCTGGCCAACATAGTGAAACCCTGTCTCTACTTAAAATACAAAAAAAAAAAAATTAGTTGGTTGTGGTGGTGCGTGCCTGTAGTCCCAGCTACTTGGGAGGCTGAGGCAGGAGAATTGTTTGAACCTGAGAGGCAGAGGTTGCAGTGAGTTGAGATTGTGCCACTGCATGCCAACCTGGGTGACAGAGTGAGACTCCATCTCAAGAACAAAAGCAAAAACAAACAAACAAACAAACAAAAAGGCTAAAAATAGGCCCCAATCTCTTCTGGCCTTTAAAGTTTCTACTGAGAGGTCTGCTGTTATTCTGATTAGAGAGATTTTTCTCATAGGTGATTTGACACTTCTTTCTAGCTGCTCTTAAGATGTTTTCATTCACATTGACTGGCTAGTTTGATGACAATATACCTTGCTGATGTTAACTTTGTAAAGTCTCTCCAGTGTGTTTTCTGAGTTTCTTCCATGTGGATGTCTGCCTTTCTAAGAAGACCAGGGAAAACATCCTGAATTATTTCCTCAGATGTGTTTTCCAAACATTTTACTTATTCTTTTTCCTTAGGAATGCCTGTTACTTCTCTGTTCGGTAACTTTGAATAATGCCACGTTTCTCAAATATTTGTTCATTATTAAAAATTCTTTTTTTAATTTTTGTCTGATTTTGTTAATTCAAAAGACCAGTCATTATGCTCTGAAATTTTTTTGCTTGGTTTCATCTGTTGTTAAAGCTTTTAAGTGGGCATTTTGAAATTTATTTGGTGATATTTTTATTTCCAGAAATTATATTTGTTATATATATATTCTGAATTGTTTTTCTGCTTTTTTGTGTGTTGATTTTCAATTTTCTCTTGCATCTCATTGAGCTTCATTACAATCCATATTTTGATTTCATCATCTGTCATTTCAGAGTTTGTATTTTGTTTAGGATACATTGCTAGAAAGCTAGTGTGATCTCTGGGGAATCACAGCACTACTTTTTCATGATCCTGAAGTTATTACACTCATTTCTTTTTATCTGGATAAGCTGCCACTTCTTATTTTTAATTTTGAATTAAAATGTTTTTCTCTTTAAGAGTGTAACTATTGATTTTTTCCCTTAATAGTGTAACTGTTTCCTCTTTAAGAGTATATCTGCTGCATATTCTGGACTTTTGGTTTTCCTTGTTTCTGTCTTTAGGGGACCAAGGCTCCGTGTAAATTCCTTGGTTATAGATAACTTTAATGTAGTGGTTTACCTAAATGTGGGTTGTTTGTAAGTTTTTATAGTAGTGTACTGTATATGTTAGTAGGCTTACTGTTTCCTGCAGATATGGGGAGATGGAGGTCTCAAGAGGACTATCCTATTCCCTAGTGTTGTGTACTTCTATCAGCAGTATATTAGCTTGCATAATTCACTTTATGGGCCAGTTGGTGGCAATTGTGAATAAAGTGCTGTACAATAGTGTCAGATAGTTTTTAACAGTAAGGCAGGTTGACTTCCTGGCCGGTAGGTGGTGCTTGCAGGAGAGAGGCAGCTGTGGCAGTGGCAGTGGCAGTGGGGTTTTTACTTGGCTTTGTTAATCAGGGGAAATGCCCTGCTGTCCTGGGCAATAGGCACAGCATTGGAACTCCCAGTGTCCTTGTCCCATGCTCCACCACGAAGGTAGGTAGAGGGGATAAATCTGGTAGTGGTGGGTCAGGGAACCATGTAAACAAGACCTCCAAGATACGTATCAGTGCCAACCTTGGTGGGGGTCTAGGAGCAGCCCTCAGCAACCCCCAAAAAGGGGTGGAGTGCATCTCCTGTGCCACAGAGCCTGTGCAGAGGAACAGGAGTGAGACTCACCCAGCTGTCACATCCTAATCCCTTGGGCCTCTCTACAGTGTCCAGCCACTGGCAGCAGGTCAGGATGGTTAGTTTAAACCCAAGAAGCCTGCATTCTGATCACCAAGCTGTCCCAGGTTATGAGACGGCCATGTGTGGCAGAAATTCTGGCTATTAGGCCATGACATTCCCAGTTTGACCTCATGAAGAAAGGCTTACCCAGCTGCCATGCCACAGCATGCACAGGCATCACATTCTTCTCTGTGTTCTGACAGTGCGGGCTCCTTCTCAGCTCAAGATTATATCACAAATTCTGTCTCCAGGTCTCTGTATGATATGCTTGAAGGGGTTCCAAAGCCCAAGCACTAACCGTAATAAAGAGGTTGGAACTTCTCCCAGGTCACCACAAAACACTACTCAAATAATGCAATGATGGCTATGCTGTAGGCCTCCTCACTGTGGGAACAGCCAAGTGGGCAGTCTTGAGAGGAACTGGCCAGTGTGGGGTACATGGTTTGAATGCACCTTGGTCCACAGCAATGGTGGTGTAATCTGTCCGTGGTGTGTGTGAGAGTGCCTGGAACTCTGCTCACTCCTCCTTCTGTCAGATAACAGCAACACCAACAACTCAGGCATTATGCAGAGCCCTTATAGATGGGCACCCAGAATCACATTTTGCTGCAGCTACCCAGTGCATGGAAGCCTTTGGGGCTTCACATGAGTTTGAGCAGTGCTGCTGTGTGGTCAAGAAACAGCTCCCTCTGCCAGTCGGGAGGTCTGAAGGGGTTGTGGAAATCTCCTATGGTTATCAGGAAGGGGAACATCACACACCGGGGCCTATTATGGGGAGGGGGGAGGGGGGAGGGATTGCATTGGGAGTTATACCTGATGTAAATGACAAGTTGA
>NW_012101577.1:169316-170830 GCF_000951045.1 Mandrillus leucophaeus
TGTCTGTAAAGGATTTTATTTCTCCTTCACTGATGAAACTTAGTTTGGCTGGATATGAAATTCTGGGTTTAAAATTCTTTTCTTTAAGAATGTTGAATATTGGCCCCCCACTCTCTTCTGGCTTGGAGAGTTTCTGCTGAGAAGTCTGCTGTTAGACTGATGAGCTTCCCTTTATGTGTAACCCGACCTTTCTATCTGGCTGCCCTTAACATTTTTTCCTTCATTTCAACTTTGGTGAATCTGACATTTATGTGTCTTGGAGTTGCTCTTCTCGAGGAGTATCTTTGTAGCATTCTCTGTATTTCCTGAATTTGAATATTGACCTGCCTTACTAGGTTGGGAAGTTCTCCTGGATGATATGCTGCAGAATGTTTTCTATCTTGGTACCATTTTCCCCGTCACTTTCAGGCACCCCAATCAGACGTAGATTTGGTCTTTTCACATAGTCCCATATTTCTTGGAGGCTTTGTTCTTTTTACTCTTTTTTTCTCTACACTTCTTTTCTCACTTCATTTCATTCATTTGATCTTCAATTGCTGATACGCTTTCTTCCAGTTGATCGAGTCGGTTACTGAAACTTGTGCATTTGTCACGTAGTTCTCGTATCATGGTTTTCATCTCTATCGGTTCTTTTAAGGTCTTCTCTGCATTGGTTATTCTAGTTAGCCATTCATCCATTCTTTTTTCAAGATTTTTAGTTTCTTTGCACTGTTTATGTAGTTCCTCCTTTAGCTCTGAGAAGTTTGATCAACTGAAGCCTTCTTCTCTCAACTTGTCAAAGTCATTCTCTGTTCAGCTTTGTTCCATTGCTGGCGATGAGCTGCATTCCTTTGGAGGGGCAGATACACTCTGATTTTTTGAATTTCCAGCTTTTCTGCACTGCTTTTTCCCCATCTTTGTGGTTTTATCTGCCTTTGGTCTTTGAAGATAGTGACATACTGATGGGGTTTTGGTGTAGGTGTCCTTCCTCTTTGATAGTTTTCCTTCTAACAGTCAGGACCCTCAGCTACAGGGCTGTTGGAGTTTGCTTGAGGTCCACTCCAGACCCTGTTTGCCTGAGTATCAGCAGTGGAGGCTGCAGAAGATAGAATATTGCTGAACAGCGAGTGTTGCTATCTGATTCTTGCTCTGGAAGCTTCGTCTCTGGGGTGAACCCCACCGTGTGAGGTGTGAGGTGTTGTTCTGCTGCTAGTGGGGGGTGTCTCCCAGTTTGGCTACTCAAGGGTCAGGGACCCACTTGAGCAGGCAGTCTGTCCGTTCTCAGATCTCAACCTCCGTGCTGGGAGATCCACCGCTCTCTTCAAAGCTGTCAGACAGGGGCATTTACCTTTGCCGAAGTTTCTGCTGCTTTTTGTTTAGCTATGCCCTGTCCCCAGATGTGGAGTCTACAGAGGCTGGCTGGCCTCCTTGAGCTGTGGTGGGCTCACCCAATTCGAGCTTCCTGGTGGCTTTGTTTACCTACTTAAGCCTCAGCAATGATGGGCGCCCCTCCCCCAGCCTCGCTGCTGCCTTGC
>NW_012101577.1:172204-173047 GCF_000951045.1 Mandrillus leucophaeus
GATGTAAATGACAAGTTGATGGGTGCTGACGAGTTGATGGGTGCAGCACACCAACATGGCACATGTATACATATGTAACAAACCTGCACGTTATGCATATGTACCCTAGAACTTACAGTATATATATAAAAAAAAAGATTGCAGAGGTTCATGGTCAAAATGTGAATCCCCAGAGTCCCTTTACTCACCCCCTCCTTGGATCTGGATTCAGGGGATGGCCTTTCTGCTCAGTAACTTTGAGCGGAAAGCCCCGCTTCCTCTATCTTCACTAATTAATATTCCCCATTAGCTCTCTGCCAAATTTCAGTGCTCTTTCTCAAAAGTTTGTTCAAAGTATGAATATTTACTCAATATTTTGGTTTCTATCTGTGAAAGAGGCACGTTCTAGCTGCAGCTAGTCAGTAATATTGATCTTACTGAATTGAGAATTTAAAAAAGTTTTTTCCTTAACTTCTTCACTGACCCATGGCTGGTTCAGGAGCATGTTGTTGAATTTCCATGTGTTTTTGTATTTCCTGAGGTTCCTCTAGTTATTAATTTGTAGTTTTATTTCACTGTTGTCAGAAAAGATGTTTAATATAATTTTTTTAATTATTATTATACTTTAAGTTCTAGGGTACAAGTGCATAAAGTGCAGGGTTGTTACATATGTATACTTGTGCCATGTTGCTGTGCTGCACCCATCAACTCGCCAGCACCCATCAACTCGTCATTTACATCAGGTATAACTTCCAATGCAATCCCCCCACCCCTCCCCATGATAGGCCCCGGTGTGTGATGTTCCCCTTCCCGAGTCCAAGTGATCTCATTGTTCAGTTCCCACCTATGAGTGAGAACATGCAG
>NW_012101577.1:180477-190841 GCF_000951045.1 Mandrillus leucophaeus
CAGTTAGAT
Source organism: Mandrillus leucophaeus (assembly GCF_000951045.1). Lineage (NCBI taxonomy): Eukaryota > Metazoa > Chordata > Mammalia > Primates > Cercopithecidae > Mandrillus > Mandrillus leucophaeus. Next base: position 180,487 of record NW_012101577.1, read on the forward strand.
CTCAGACTGCTGTGCTAGCAATGAGGGAGGCTCTGTGGGCGTGGGACCCTCCAGGCCAGGTGTGGGATATAATCTCTTGGTGTGCCGTTTGCTAAGACCCATGGTGAAGCACAGTATTAGGGTGGGAGTTACCCCATTTTCCAGGTGTTATGTATCTCAATTTCCTTTGGCTAGGAAAAGGAATTCCCTTCCCCCTTGTGCTTCCCAGGTGAGGCATTCTTCCCTGCCTCGCCCTGCTTCAGCTCTTGCTGGTTGGACTGCACCCACTGACCAGCATCATCTGTCTGACACGCCCCAGTGAGATGATCCTGGTATCTCAGTTGAAAATGCAGAAATCACCTGTCTTCTCTCTTGCCTGGGCTGGGAGCTGGAGCCTGGAGCTGTTCCTATTTGGCCATCTTGGGTGCCACCCTCTCTGTCTTTTAATTGGGGCAGTTAGCCCATTCACACTTAAAGAACCCAATCTTTCTCTTTGGCTGCCCTCAACATTTTCTTGTTGATTTCAAGCTTGGTGAATCTGATGATTATGTGTCTTCACATTGCTCTTCTTGAAGATTATCTTAGTGGTGTTTTCTGTATTTCCTGAATTTGAATGTTGGCCTGTCTTGCTAGGTTATGGAAGTTCTCCTCGATAATATCCTGAAGAGTGTTTTCCAACTTGATTCCATTCTCCCCGTCACTTTCAGGTACACCAGTCAACTGTAGGTTTATGTAGTCCCATATTTCTTGGAGGCTTTGTTTGTTTCTTTTTGTTCTTTTTTCTCGAATCTTGTCTTCATGCTTTATTTCATTAAGTTGATTTTCAATCTCTGATATCCTTTCTTCCACTTGTTTGATTCAGCTATTGATACTTCTGTATGCTTCATGAAGTTCTCTTGCTGTATTTTTCAGCCCCATGAGGTCATTTATGTTCTTCTTTAAACTGGTTATTCTAGTTAGCAGTTCCTTTAAGTTTTTATCAAGGTTCTTAGCTTACTTGCATTGAGTTAGAATATGATTCTTTAGCTCAGAGGAGTTTGTTTTTACCCACCTTCTGAAACGTACTTATGTGAATCCTTTAAACTCATTCTTTGTCCAGTTTTGTTCCCTTGATGGTGAGAAGTCGTGATTTTTTTGGAGGAAAAGAGACATTCTGGTTTTTGTAGTTTTCAGCATTTTTTCACTGGTTTTTACTCATCTTTGTGTATTTATCTACCTTTAATCTTTTATGTTGGTGACCTTTGGATTGGGTTTTTGTGTGGACATCTTTTTTGTTGATGTTGATGTTGTTGCTTTTTGTTTGTTAGTTTTCCTTCTAATAGTCAGGCCCCTCTTCTGGAGCTATTCTGGAGTTTGCTAGAGGTTTGCCCCAGAACCTGTTTGCCTGAGTATCACCAGCAGAGGCTGCAGAACAGCAAAGATTGCTGCCTGCTCCTTCCTCTGGAATCTGTATCCCAGAGGGGAACCCACCAGATGCCAGCTGGAGTTCTCTTGTATGAGGTGTCTGTTGACCCCTGCCTAGAGGTGTCTCCCAGTCAGGTGGCACAGGGATCAGGGACCCACTTGAGGAGGCACTCTGTCCCTTAGCAGAGCTTGAGTGCTGTGCTGGGAGATCTGTTGCTCTCTTCAGAGCAGGTAGGCTGGAACATTTAAGTGTGCTAAAGCTGTTCCCACAGTTGCCCCTTCCCCCAGGTGCTCTGTCCCAGGAAGATGGGAGTTTTATGTATAAATGCCTTACTGGGGACTAGGTGCTGTGGCTCACGCCTGTAATCCCAGCTCTTTGGAAGGTTGAGTCTGGTAGATCACGTGCAGTTGGGAGTTCAAGACCAGCCTGATCAACATGGAGAAACCCCGTGTCTACTAAAAAAATAAAAAATAAATAAAAAAATAAAAAATTTTGCCAGACGTGCTGGTGCAGGTCTGTAGTCCTAGCTAATTGGGAGGCTGAAGAAGGAGAATCACTTTAACCTGGGAGGCAGAGGTTGAGATGAGCTGAGATCATACTATTGCACTCCAGCCTGGGCAGCAAGAGTGAAACTTCATCTCAAAACAAAAACAAAAACAAAAAAAACCCTGACTGGGGCTGCTGCATCCCTTTTAGAGATGCCCTGCTTAGAGAGGAGGAATCTAGAGAGGGAGTCTGCCTAAAGTGGCTTTGAAGTACTGAGGTGGTCTCCACCAAGTCTAAACTTCCTGGCGCCATTGTTTACACTGTGAGGGGAAATCCGCCCACTCAAGCCTCAATAATGGCTGACGCCCCTCTCCCCACCAAGCTCAAGCATCCCAGGTTGACTTCAGAGTGCTGTGCTGGCAACTAGAATTTCAAGCCAGTGGATCTTAGCTTGCTGGGCTCCGTGGGAGTGGGATTCACTGAGCTAGACCACTTGGCTCCCTGGCTTCAGCTCTCTTTTCAGTGGAATGAACGGTTCTGTCTCACTGGTGTTCCAGCCGCCACAGGCGTATGAAAAAAAAAAGAAAGAAAACACTTCTGCAGCTAGTTCAGTGTCTGCCCAAAGGACCATCCAGTTTTGAGCTTGAAACCTAGGGGCCTCGTGTTGTAGGCACCTGAAGGAATCTCCTTCTCTGTGGGTTGCGAAGACTGTGGGAAAAGTGCAGTATCTGAGCCAGATAGCACCATCCGTCTTGGCACAGTTCCTCATGGCTTCCCTTGGCTAGGGGAGAGAGTCCCCCAACCCTTTGCATTTCCTCGGTGAGGTGATGCCCCACCCTGTTTCTGCTCATCCTCTGTGGGATGCACCTACTGTCTAACCAGTCCCAATTACATGAGCCAGGTACCTCAGTTGGAAATGCAGAAATCGCCCATCTTCTTCACTGATCTTGCTGGAGCTGCAGACTGGAGCTGTTTTATTTGGCCTTCTTGCCAGCCCATTAAAGCTCTCTTAAATAGCCATTACATTAATGAAAAAAATAAAAAATTCAGTAGCAACAGATAACTTGAAAATGATTAACTTAAGAATATATGTCATGATATGGGATAGCACATAAAAGATGTTAAGTATCTTTTAGTTGTAAGTCATAGACATTTCAACTAAAATTTCTGTAAGAAAAGTGGTAATTTATTAGTTTCTATATGTGAAAATACAAGGTGCTTGTCTGACTTCAAGTGTGGCTGGTTTATGGCTTAACAAGGAATAAGAATATTACACTTATCTCACTCTCATTCTATTTATGGCCTTTACCTTTTCTGTAATTACTTTTTCAGGCAAGTACTTGTACTTGTAAGTTAATCCTAGAAGTTTCTTTGGAAACATTCAATAAATGACAAAAGTCTTCAACATTATAAAGAAGTGCAGGATGTGATGTTGCTTAGAGTTGAGATTATGGCAGTGACTAGTTTTGGGAATCAAAATGGGCATAGTATCTCCACTAATCAGGGAAATACAACTGAAAATAAGAAAATATGCCTTTTTTTTTTTTTTTTTTTTGAGACAGAGTCTCGCTCTGTCACCCTGGCTGAGTGCAGTGGCGCCATCTCGTCTCACTGCAATCTCTGCCTCCTGGGTTCAAGTGATTCTCATGCTTCAGCCTCCCAAGTAGCTGGGACTACAGGGGCCCACCACCATGCCTGGCTAATTTTTGTATTTTTAGTAAAGACGGTGTTTCACCATGTTGGCCAGGCTGGTCTTGAACTCCTGACCTCAGGTGATCCACCTGCCTCAACCTCACAAAGTGCTGGGATTACAGGCATGAGTCACTATGCCAGGTGAAAATATGCTATTAAACTAAGTGAGAATAAAATAAATAAAAAAGTTTGAGGAAAAAGAATCCTGGAAGAATTGTGCACTGTTTGCTGTACAATTGATTTTAAGTCCTCTGACTAAAAAAGTTTTCTTTTCTGCATTTAAGTGGAAGTGGCACAGTCACTGACAACCCTCCCCCACTGTAAAAGTATCTGGAAACCATGGTTAATAAATATTGGATTTGTTTCATTAAGCAAGACAGACAAGGACAAATTCCATCAGGAGACTAATATTCAAGAAAGCCCTTGGTGTTACATGAAAATGATTTGTAAAACAATATACATGGATATGTCTTCAATAAAATTAAAATATTTAAATTATGTTTAAAAATGATTTACTGCTTTAATTTATTTTTCCAAGTTACTGACTTTAAGTCCTGATTTCTGGATAAGATTTCTACTTTATTATTATTTTGATAGGAAGCGATGAGTAACCCAAAGTCCAGATGCAATAGAAAACACCATAAATATGAATAATTTGAAACTCCTTTAATTAGCTATTTTCTACCAAGAAATAAAAATGCCACAGTGTAATTTTTCTCCCTTTATGGAGATTAAAGCATCAATAAATCAAAGTTCAAATTCTTCTCTTCTGAATCTTCTCAGCTTTCAGCTGTGAATCTTAGAAACTTCCCAAAGAAACTTAAAGTTTTAAAGCATTGCATTCAGTGATATGTTGGTAATGTTTTATAACTAGCTCTTGGAGGTGGAAGGAATGATTGAGTGAAGTTTTGATTTGTGGCATTTGCTGATTTTTGTGATATAATTACTACCATTATGACCTATTTCCAGTTACTAATGTGAAGTGACTAAATGCAGAGATAGGAAACGATGGGCATAATCAACTCTAACTCAAGTCAGTGCAAGTTAGGTCCAACCATTGCTGATTTTCTCCCATAATAATAAGTGTGAAAGTAAAGAGTTCCTGGCATTGATTTGGCAGATTCAGCATTTCAATTCCAAGGTCATAGAGGCCTTGCATTTGAGACACAGCATTTGAGAAGGCATAAGAGCACATGCCGGCTTTTCTGGTATTACTACTCAATGATTTCTATTTACATCCTATTTCTGTTTACATATGTTTGGTCCAAACTCTGTTATAAGGTTATATCTAGCCATCTTTGGCTAGAGATCTACCCATCAATCTAGTCTATTGATGGATAATAGACTCTTTAAGCTGAATAGATAGAAATAGAAACAAAATAGGTTTGTTAAGGAATGTTAAAATGGCGATTGCATAAGCAATTAGCAATGTCTGGAAAAGAAAGCCAAGTGATTTCCTGTCAAATAGCTCTAGATTCAATTTACACACAAAAATATAGACATCCTCCCTCACATTGACTAGTTGTATCATAGGCAAATTATTAATATTTTATCTCTTTGATCTCATTTTCTAATGCTGTTATAAAATATAAGGGGCCAAAAATGTTTTGCTCTCTTTCTTTTTTGTTATTTTTCTTTTGCCATATGGCTTCATTTAAAAGTAGGTAAAAATTTTCAGAGTGGAAATGACTTTAATTATGCTTCATTGTTTTGAGAAAGCCACCAAAATGATACCTTAGTCTCAAAAATAATTAGTGAGCTTTCTTGGGAGAAAGCTAGGCCTTGCTAAAATAATCCAAAGATGAATAATTTAGTCAGAAATATAAAACAGCAATTTAAAAATTACTATGAAGTGTTTCAAACACATAGAAAATTATAGAGAATAATATGATGAATATATACATCCTCTACTTAACATTGCTAAATCCTAAACATGTGAAATTTTGTTCGTATTTTTTAGTTTTAAAAAGGAAGGTGACATAATTTAAGCTATTACAGGTGAAGTGTCCTTTGTATCCTTCTCCAGTGCTTCTCCACTTTGCCCTTCTCTAGAGGTAATCATTTTCCAGAATGTGATAATTTTTCATTTCCATGCACATATTATGCTTTTAATATAAGTTTATGTCTACAAAAGATTGTATCATGTTGAATGTTTTCAAAACTTTTATTAATGTTAGTGTTCTGCATTTTCCCAAAGGGTCCTATTATAGAGTCATCAGCCATAGAGACTTATATATCAAAAGGGTTATGTATTATATATTTCAAAATTGCTAAAGTGTAGATTTTAAATGTTTTTACAATAGTAGGTATGTGATGTAATAGATTTGTTAATTGGCTTGATTTAATTATTCCACAAAGTAAACATACATGAAAAAATCATATTTTACTCCAAAAATATATAAAACTATTATTTGTCAATTAAAATAAAATAATTATACTAAAAATAGGGTCATTATGATTGTGGGGCCCCAAAGGTAGAATGCATGACACAGCTTTCTTAACAGTTTTTATCACAGACTGTTTTTTTCAGTCAAACTAAAAATATACTGGCTTGTGAGTATATAATATAAAGGACAAAGCAGAATGCCCAAGAAATCAGAAACTGTTTCCAGTATCCAAAGGGTCCAGTTAGGTGTTAGGCTTCCTTTTTAGTTACAGATGCTCAAGTGAAAACAATTTTTCTTTATTTACCTGAGGATTGAGTATTTGGCAAGCAGCCTGCTAAATTTTGTTGGAGATTTACAGTCACTCCTTCTGGGGGATGTGTGATAATACCACAGACAACACTATTGAGATTGAGGCTTCTGATTGCTAACCATCAGGATATCATGTAGTGGAAGTTTTGAAAAGCCGAGTGTAGAAACACTTGCACTAAATTCTAAACTATCCAATTCTGGCAAATGGCAGTGGTGTGTAGTTAACCCTAGAGTACTACAAACATATATTTGAGGTTTCATCACATAAATTTGAACAAATTTTGATTCTCCATTGCTAGTTGATGGGAAAGAAGTTGGCAATGTTCAAAACAGTGTATCATGTGCCATCGGTTTATGTAATTAATCCAGTTAGTAATGATATCTGTAAGAGTTAGAACTGCAGGAGAAATACGAAAATTTATTTGACAATAATCTATAAGTCTTCAGTTCACCTTAGACTTTTGTACATGGTGGTTCTATATAGAGATATTGTATCGCTTACTAACTGTGCTTCCTTTAAGTCATTAATCAGGACTGTGATTTTTTTTTTTCTTCCCCGGAAGGGACAGAGAGGCTTGTGGGAGAGCAATTTTTGTGTCCTATTAACACTCCTCTACATATGGCTGCACCACATTTGGCACTTTGTGGCAGAAAAATACAAGCATCAGTTCCTAGTATATATTCAGATGTAGAAGTAACATTAATAGTGTAGAAAATTGGCCCAAAAGGTTTCACTCACAAGGTCATATTAGCTTCCTTTCCCTATCGTAAACCCAGCACAAACCCCAGTAACTGATTCTAGGTGCCACTTCTTTCCATAGGTCCAGGTAGACTAGTGACTTGGGCAACCATTTTCAAAAGGTCCCAAAAAATTTAATTTTCTCATTTGCCAAAATTCCCCACCCTATTCGCACAGGTGTATAATGGCCTGTGATCCTCACTGGGGACAGAAAGTCCTCAGCCCTCATCCTGTAACTCACTTCCCCAATTATTCCCCATTAATGGGGGGAGTCCATTTATTGCATAGTTGATTATACATAATGATTTGTACATTTATCACCAGTTCTCATAAATTATCATTAAATTCCATTCATTGGCTGGTAAGGTCCTCATTATTTCTCTTACAGAAAGCCATGTCTGTTAGCATCCCAGGCTTATTGCTATAATTATAAAAAAAACTGTGAAGATTATGAGATTTTTACCTTACTTGTAAGCTAACAAGGTAATCTGTCACAGGTTTTTGAGGGTTCTGGTAGAAGGCATGAGACTCTTGGGTCAGAGACAAAAGATTGGTTATTATTCATAGCAATAGTAAGAGCCTGAATATAAGCATTTTTACCTTAGATTCCTAAGCCCCACTTTCCACCGTGCTATACAAAATGACCATTTGACTCCTATATACATAGTACTATACATTACAGGAGTAAAACTGAGGAAATTCAATTATTTATAATGTGCAGTAGCTATGCCTTCCCTTTACTCTTGAAAAAGACATTCTGTTTATCATACTAGAGTAAGCATTATCTCCCTTTGCTTCAGAGGGAAGCACTCTGTTTTCCAAAGGCTCTATGCAAACATGTTTTTACTTCAGAGAGATACACTATCTCTTTCTTTCAAAGCTGTCTGCTATTCAAGCATGTTGTAAAAGATAGCCTAAAACAAAGGGTAGAAAGTGATTTACTTGCATGAAAAGCACATATGGAACTTTCCTTCTAACTCATGCGCCACATAACGACGCCTTGGTCAATGACAAACCATGTACATAATGGTATTCCCATAAGATTATAATGGAAGTGAAAAATCACTATCAGCTACTGACATTGTACCAACATTATAAAATAAAAATTGTAGCATACTTTATTTTTAATGAATTTAGCATAGCCTAAGTGTACAGTGTTTATAAAGTCTACAGTAATATACAATAATTCCCTAAGTCTTCACATTCACTTACCACTCACTCACTGAATCACCTAGAGCAACTTTCAGCCCTGTAAGTGCCATTCATGACAAGTGCCCTATACAGGTGTAACATTTTTGATCTTTTATATTGTACTTTCACTGTACCTTTTCTGGGTTTACATTTGTTTAGATACACAAGCACTTACCATTGCATTCCAACTGCCTGCAGTGTTCAGCACAGTAACATGCTGTGCAGGTTTGTAGCCTAGGAACAATAGGCTATACCATATAGCTCAGTCGTGTAGTAAGGTATGCCACCTGGGTTTGTCTAAGTGCACTCTATCATGCCCACACCATTATGAAATTTCGTAACAATGCATTTCCCAGAAAGTAGCCTCAGTGGTAAGTGACACATGACTGTATAAAATTGCTGGTTATATGCCATCTTCAAACTAACTAGATAATAGCAAATCTTGCTCCAACTTAAATTCCCACCAACATTGTATAGAATCTCTTATTTGTTTAACTGGTCAACACGTTTTCAAATTTCATACATGCTTGATCTGATATATACATGATGATCTAATGTGTATGAAAGCATATGCAATTTCAGTTTCCATGTTTCTGATTACTGGTGAGAATCATAAAGTCAAGAAATACTCGGAGGCGGAGCAAGATGGCCGAATAGGAACAGCTCCAGTCTCCAACTCCCAGCGCGAGCAACACAGAAGACCGGTGATTTCTGCATTTTGAACTGAGGTACTGGGTTCATCTCACTAGGGAGTGCCGGATAATTGGTGCTGGTCAGCTGCTGCAGCTCGACCAGTGTGAGCTGAAGCAGGGCAAGGCATCGCCTCACCTGGGAAGTGCAAGGGGAAAGGGAATCCCTCTTCCTAGCCAGGGGAACTGAGACACACAACACCTGGAAAATCGGGTAACTCCCACCCCAATACTGCGTTTTACCAAGGGCCTTAGCAAACAGGCACACCAGGAGATTATATCCCACACCTGGCCGGGAGGGTCCCACGCTGTCTCTTATACACATCTAGATGTGTATAAGAGACAGCACTTGATCATGGTGGATAAGCTTTTTGATGTGTTACTGAATCCGGTTTGCCAGTATTTTATTGAGGATTTTTGCATCGATGTTCATCAGGGATATTGGTCTAAAATTCTCTTTTTTTGTTGTATCTCTGTCAGGCTTTGGCATCAGGATGATGTTGGCCTCTTAAAATGAGATAGGGAGGATTCCCTCTTTTTCTGTTGATTGGAATAGTTTCAGAATAAATGGTACGAACTCCTTCTTTTACCTCTCGTAGAATTCAGCCATGAGTCCATCTGGTCCTGGACTTTTTTTGGTTGGTAGGCTATTAATTATTGCCTCAATTTCAGAGCCTGCTATTGGTCTATGCAGGGATTCAAGTTCTTCCTGGTTTAGTCTTGAGAGAGTGTAAATGTCCAGGAAATTATCCGTTTCTTCTAGATTTTCTAGTTTATTTGTATAGAGGTGTTTATAGTGTTGTCTGATGGTAGTTTGTATTTCTGTGGGGTCGGTGGTGATATCCCCTTTATCATATTTTATTGTGTCTATTTGATTCTTCTCTCTTTTCTTCTTTGTTAGTCTTGCTAGTGGTCTATCAATTTTGTTGATCTTTTCAAAAAACCAACTCCTGGATTCATTGATTTTTTGGAGGGTTTGTTGTGTCTCTATCCCCTTCAGCTCTGCTCTGATCTGAGTTATTCCTTGCCTTCTGCTAGGTTTTGAATGTGTTTGCTCTTGCTTCTCTAGTTCTTTTAATTGTGATGTTAAGGTATCAATTTTAGACGTTTCCTGCTTTCTCTGGTGGGCATTTAGTGCTATAAATTTCCCTCTACACACTGCTTCAAGTGTGTCCCAGAGATTCTGGTATGTTGTATCTTTGTTCTCATTGGTTTCAAAGACATCTTTATTTCTGCCTTCATTTCGTTATGTACCCAGTAGTCAATCAGGAGCAAGTTGTTCAGTTTCCATGTAGTTGAGCAGTGATTGAGTTTATTGGTCCTGAGTTCTAGTTTGATTGCACTGTGGTCTGAGAAACAGTTTGTTATAATATCTGTTCTTGTACATTTGCTGAGAAGTGCTTTACTTCCAACTATGTGGTCAATTTTGGAATAAGTGCGATGTGGTGCTGAGAAGAATGTATATTCTGTTGATTTGG
>NW_012101577.1:191118-193368 GCF_000951045.1 Mandrillus leucophaeus
GGGGAGGGATTGCATTGGAAGTTATACCTGATGTAAATGACGAGTTGATGGGTGCTGAGGAGTTGATGGGTTCAGCACAGCAACATGGCACAAGTATACATATGTAACAAACCTGCACGTTATGCACATGTACCCTAGAACTTAAAGTATAATAATAAAAAATAATTAAAAAAAAAACAAAAAGAAATACTCATTGAGCATCTATGTGCCAGGTACACATTTAAGTACTTGGGATACATTGAATAACCTAAAGATGGAGAAATTTTACTCTTACAGAGATTACATTCTGGCAAGTGTAAGTGCAACAAAGTTATTAACTAAGTAAATTACACAGTATATTAAAAGATGACACATGTTATGGAAAAGAGAGTATGGTAATAAGGATCAAATTAAGAAATTTAATTTTTATTGAAAATCTGGTCTCCTATTTTATAAATCACCTGGTTGTATTTTTTTGCCCAGTTTCCATGGGTCATTTGTTTTTTCTTAGAATATATTATGGTTTATTTTGTTCATTTTAGTCATCCAATTTTGTAGCCATGTCTTATTTTTCCCTGGTTTGTATACGGTAATTTTTGCAATTAGGAGATGGCATATTATAATTTAATCAAACTTATCAAAATTTCCTTATTTTCCCCTACTTTGTATAGAGAAATTTTTGCAAGTAGGAGATGGCATATTATAATTTAATCAAACTTATCAAAATTTCCTTTAGTAAGTATCTGTGCATTCTGTGGCTTTGTAATCTTCCTCATTTACAGGGTTCAAAATATAAATACTATCTTCCATGGTATTTTAAAGATTTTATACATGTTACTTTCCACATTTAGGTATTAAATTTTTTGTTCCACTTGGAATTTATTTTGTGTGTAAAGTGTTGTAAAAAGTTTGTTTTTAGACATACAGATAGCCAGTTAACATGGTACTATTTATTAAGCAAAATTTTTTTTTCATTAGTCATCTGAAATCTCATTTCTATTATGATTCATTTCCTATGTGTAAATCTGTGTCTAGGTCACTCATCAGTTCATTAGCATATTTAATCTCCCCTTTTCCATCTCAGGACCCAATACAGACTATTCTACAAAGTTCCTAGGGTGATCCTGTTAAACTATAAGACAAATCAGATTGCTCCTCTGCTATCAACATATGAATGGCTTTCCATAACATTCAGTGTAAAAGCCAAATTGCATTCTAGAACCTGCAGGGCTCTAAGGTGTCTTCCTCTCCCTCAGCCCCATTACCTCTTTGAAATCACCTCCTGCTATTCTCTGCCTTGCTCACTCAGCTCCAGCCATGCTGCCATCCTCCCTGCTTCTCAAAGATGTCAGGCCTCCTTTTGCCTTGGGGCCACAGTACTCCGCTGTCTCTCCACCTGGAATATTCCTTTCCCAGACAGCTATAGGGTCAGCTCTCCCATTGCCTTCAGGTCTTTACTGAAAAGCCAAGTTCTCAGTGAGCCCTTCCCTGGTACTTTATCTATCTAATTTCAGCCTCCTCCCTGGAATTTCATATTCTATTTCATTGCTTTATTTTTTCCTTCTTAGCACTTTTCACTATGAAAATACTTTATATCTACTTATGTATTTTGGCTACTCTCTGTCTCCCACACCAAATTGGGATAAAGATAAAGGAACTAAACTTAAAAGTGAATGGGGGTCAAAGCAAGTCAAAAGGGGCAGTTTTCCTGGGGTCCAGCCCCAGTTACAAGCATAAATGCTTCCAGGGGACAACTGTGCATTTTATTAGAGTGAAGCAGGCCAGCTGGGTGTGTGGTCAATTGGAGAGGGCATTCTTAGTCTAAACTGGACTGAGCCCTACCTCAGACCCAGCTACTTGTATCTCTGTTGGAATATGGGTCTTAATCCTCATTTTTTTTGTTTTGTTTCATTTTCAAGAGAGGCCAGAAACATGGATTTTCATTGTGTGTAACCTCCCAGATTAGGTGCTTTAGAGTACCTAATTTAAAATAGATAACAATGAAAAAATAAAGATAAAACCAAACTCGGCAGCTGACTGAAATTGGCCTCTGGGCAGCCTGCTGGTGTTTGGGGGACTCATAAAAGAAAATTAATTCCTGTTATAGGGAGTGAGCTTGCCTTGTATTTCTTGAGGCAGCCTCAGGTCACGCTGGATAGAGAGAATAAACTGGATTTACCACCTTCTTTCAATTTTTTTTTTTTTTTTTTGAGACAGAGTCTCGCTCTGTTGCCCAGGCTGGAGTGCAGTGGCCGCATCTCAGCTCACTGC
>NW_012101577.1:193418-194127 GCF_000951045.1 Mandrillus leucophaeus
GAGTGTTGAAGTCTCCCATTATTATTGTATGGGAGTCTAAGTCTCTTTGTAAGTCTCTAAGGACTTGCTTTATGAATCTGGGTGCTCCTGTATTGTAACCCCATCTTTCATTTTTTTTTTTGTATCCTATGAATCTTTATATTTCTGTAAGTACCAATAATAATTTATAGGAGTGTGCAGATTTTTGGGGTACAAAAAATAAATGATATTTATAGTTAAAAGTGGATATTATGTATTTTATATCTCATGCGTATTTTCAAATGTGCATTATGAAGAATAATTCCTGCATACTGTGAGAAAAAAAGAGATTACTTCTTTTTCATGGCCCGCACCTGAGATTTCTGGGAGGTGGCTCTGCATCTTTATGATTTAGAATTTGTTTTTCTAACTAGATAAGTACACTCTTAAGGATATTCAAGAAAATGTTTTGTTTTTATCTTAATAGTTACATTGTCAGCAAGCCTGAAATAGAACTCCAGATTTGTCATAATCCTCCTTGCCTGAACTTTATTTTCAACATAAATTTTATTACATTTTAGTTAATTTTCTACAGCTTGCCTTTTTTATTTAATGTTTCGTTTTTAAAATTTTCTTCATATTTTATCTCCAACACTCCTCGTTACCTTTTAAATCTGTTGCCAAAAAGTCTATTTCAGAGTACACATGAGACATTTTTGGCATCCATGGAACTATATATATATATATATAT
>NW_012101577.1:194177-198803 GCF_000951045.1 Mandrillus leucophaeus
TCTCAGCCTCCCAAAGTACTGAGATTACAGGCTTGAGCCACCGCACCCAGCCTTCTTTCAATTCTTGAAAGCTCCTTGCCTCCCCCAGTATGCATGGAGTTAGGGAAGCCTGGACAGCAGGGAGTTGCTGCTCCCTCTCCCCACTAAACTCAGCCCCTCCACTATACAGCTGAAGGACTTAGTTATACAAAGTCACATCTCCCAGCTCAACTTCTCCATGGCATCTGCCTTACCTGGAAACAAAGAGCTGCTCAGACTTCTATCACAGCTCTCCATAAGTTGGGGCTGGGCAAAATTGGCTGGAAGGTATCTGTGAGGAGTCCACAGACACCAGCCTTGTAGAAGCCTAGCCAGAATTGGGGCTACTTGGGGAAGTAGGCCACCTTTTGTGGAGCACTGAATGGAGTCACCTGTAGTTTCAGGTAGCTGCCGAAAGAAGCATGGATAGTCAAGTACTCCCCTTGTGCTGGAGAAAAACATTAGGCTCAATTATCTGATGCCCCTCCTCTCTAGGAAGACAAGGAACATTCCAACAGGAGGAACAAGCATGATAGGACTGCTGTAACTGAGTTCAGTAAGGTTTAATTTTTCTGGATCAAATTCTTTCCAAATGCAAGATGGAACATCTCTTCAGTTCTGAGAGTCTCACTAATCCATGATCTACAAGTGTTGTTTATTCAGCAGAGGGCAAATGTGAGGAGGCAGCCCATAGCCCAGCACTTGTGGAGAATCATGTTAGTGTGTTTAGGCTGTGGGTTGGGGTTCTACTAGGCAGGTGCGTCATTAACTCCAGGGAAGAAGGAAAGCCTTATAGGTGTAAACTTGGTTGCTGCTTAACTCTATGGAGTCATCCTTGTCCACATGTCTTTCCAGGGAACTTCTCATGCATATGGCTTCCTTGACAGTTGCCACTTCCTTTGTGCGTAGAACTAAGGGAACAATGTGCATACTGCCAGAAGTCCAATCTTTCCCTGGGTCTTCTCATCTCTAATGGGCCCCATTGTCCACACCTCTTCTTCTGTATTCTTACTCCCTTTATCAGTCTTTGTTCTTTGAATTCCTTCTTTCTTAGTATTCTTCCCCTTATACCACCCTGACTCCTGCCTCTCATAGACCCTCCATTTGTGTATCCTTTAGTCTCTCCCTAGAGTCCTTTCAACTTGATCTTTCACTCCTTACTCTTGACCTCTTCTAAGCTTCTTTGAGTAGAGAGCTTCCTACTCGATTCCATTTATTCTGTCTATTTTCCTCCAAGCCCCAAGATCTCATTCTTCCTCTGTTATTCTTCACTCCCTTCCCAGTTGGATGTTTCCTCCACATAGGTCATCTCCTTTCTCAGGTAACCTCTACCTTTTGGCCCTTCACCACCTCTTCCTAAGAAGTCACCTCATCCTCTCCTTCTCCCCACAGCCAATCTTGACTTACTTTCCTTCTCCCCTCCACACAAGACCAGTTAAGTCTCTTGCAGTTTTTAGATGGCTGATTGTGATTCTAGCTGAACTTTGTTCACAATCGGAATTGACAGCTATTCCTTCCTTTCATGCCCCATCCACCAAACACACCCAATCTTCAACAAGACAAAGTGCTTACGCATGTCATATACATTTGTATTTTTCAGTATAAAACGACAGCTATGCAGGCAAAGATTGTGTTATCAGGACCCTTGAGCTTTCAACACCCTGAAAAGTTATACTTTTTTTGTGTGCCTGCATATTACACATTTGCCTCCACAAGCATAGCAAATTTTACCCTAACAAGACGTTTTCACCAAATCGTAGACATAGATATGGAAGTCATCATCAAACTTGATGAAATACATAGGTTTGGCTTTAACTTGGTGGATGACCTTGCCTGACCTTTTGGAGCCATCTTCTTTGGTATATTCCACATGTTTATCTATTAGGCTATCTATAAATCCTTCTGGCTCCTTCTTCACTGCATGAGACACTCTTGATTCTGGCATGATGCGGAAGTCACCTGCCTTATAATCATCGAGTAGCTAGCACATGTACAAGACAGGATCTTTCTCACAAGTAATATAAAACCAGGCTTTCATGATAGGTGCTTGGGCTAAGACCATCCCCCTCCATTTATCCATAGACCCATGCTCTCCCTCAAACATGTGTTTCACTGCTTTGCCAATTATGGTATTTGTGAGGCAGAAATCTCTGACTTGTGAGAATGGCACCTTATGAGAAAGGATTTTAAGCTTTAAAATTCTTTCATCTCTGTGAAGTTCTAGTCCATAAACACAGTCAATTCCATAATATTTCACCAGATAAAGAAAGGGATATATAGGCACCTGATCCAGAACTGTTCCTTTCCACTGGGCAATGGGCTCATCTCCCTCCTTCTATCCATGAGAAATTCTGCAGCCTACCATGTGTCTGCAGGACTGAGAAGAAGGCCTTCCTCTTGGCTTCTTTGGAGAGGTCTTTTTCTTCCTCATGTTTGTAGTTCCAATGTGGTGACCCGTGGCTTCCCTGGTTAGCAGCTTTGCAGCTGCCTTTTTGTGAAGGAGTGTCTTCATATTTGGAGGGCAAGGAGAGAGAACAGGGAGAAACATTAAATGTATGAGTTTTTTTCTTGTATCATGAAGTCCCTGTGCACCAGGTACATTGCCACCCACGTTATTCATGTGTGTTCAGTAGCAATGTTAGATATCAAGATACTCTTGGATGCCTGCCTGCAATGGCTTCCTTCCAGGCTTGTTTAGCTGCACAAGAGAGCTAGAGAACAGGTAGGTGTGGTGGTCTTGGTAGTTGAGAGCACAGTAAAAGGAAATGGGCTACTTTGCATATTCCCTGATCCTCTGTCACCATCCTGTCGCCTCTCCCAACATTCTCCATTTTTTAGCTCCCACCTCATTTTTCCATTTCTGTACATGCAGTCTCCATGTCTCCTCCCCATGGCTTTGTGGTATTCATCCTTTGTACGTTCCCATCACTAAGCCTCCCGCCTGGTGCTCACCTCTCTTTCCTGTCTCTTCCTGGTAAACTCCATTTTCCTTCTGGGCTCCAACGAGAAACCTAGTTCCTTTTCTGGCCACCTTTGTATACCATCCTGGTGCTCTTCAGGTCCTCATGCCCCCAGCCCTCAAATCACTCTTCCCAGTCTTCTGCATTTCTCAGGCTGGCACCCACCCCAATTTTCACGTCTGGCCCCCACCAACCCCAATCCTCCGGTTCCGCAGCCCAGGGCCCACCTCCCGCACTGCTGGGGATCACTGACCTCCCGCGCCCAAATCGGACCCCTCACTGCTGCCTGTGGCGAAGGAGGATCAGCAGGCAACTAACAGAGTGAGCGCTTGCAAAAGCTGGGAGGGTAGGATCTGTAGGCGTGGAACATGTCTAGAAGGACTGTGAGGCAGGCGAAAGGGAAGGCAGCAGCTTCTCCAGCACTAGGCTTGTTAGTCCTCTGCCTTCCTGTCGGTGGCGGCCCTTCTGCTACACTGGACTTCCAGGAGCCGCTGTTGCTACGGCAATCTCCTTGCTTTTTTCCTAGCTTCCTGGTAGGACGCAGGTCTCTCCTTCCTGCCAAACTGCGCGCAGCGCCCCCACCCCAGTGAATCCTGCACCACCGCCATGGGCCCTAGAGATGCTCCTGGGCTCCTGCCCCCCACGCCCAACCGCGCCTTCTCCCAAATCCACAGCTACCCGGCCCAAAACCCACTCTCCCTCTCCTCCTAGGTTCAACGCCTTCATTTTACGTCCCCCAACACGCCGTCCCAGACTCCTCACCCCTACCTCCACCTTCAATCCCTCAGCGGCCTTGCCTCATCTGCTTTCCATCTTTCAAGATTTTCTTTTCCCAGTGCCCTTACAGAGTTATTCTTTATATTCAAAAATCTGCCTTTCTTGTCATTGGAGAGGATTTTTGGTAGAACAAGAGAAATGCGCTAGTGCTTAGTGCTCAGTCTGCTATTTGACCTAATCTTTGTAATTTTTCCTGACTGGTCATTCCTGAACTACTTGAGAAGATTTTTTTGTTTCTTTTTCTTATTTTTCTCATTTCCGTGATTGCAGAAGAATTGCATGCACTGTGTAAAATTCAGAAAATAGACTTGAAGAAGAAAATAATCAACTGCAAGCCCCGTTTCCATTCGCCTGGGCTCCAAGCAAAATAATAGCACTTATTATATCTCCTTTGCCTTTCCTCTAAGCTGTTAACAAGCTTGCATTATTTTTGCAAATTTAGTTATTAAAAATTCTTTGTAAAACAATTTTTAGATGATATTTTGAAAATTACAGAGTGTAGTATGTAGCAATATTAGAAGTACCAAATACTCTTCATTTGGAATTAACATTGCTCATTTTTACTTGGGCTTTTAAAAGTAGGAATAAAATATTAACAATAAAATGTAATTCTCTTATCCTCTGTTCCCTCTCACCTCTCTAATGCAAACCCCCTCTTTTTTTTTTTCATGCAGAAGCTTTATTTAAAATTTATTTTATTTTTTTTTTAATTATACTTTAAGTTCTAGGGTACATGTGCATAACGTGCAGGTGTGTTACATATGTATACTTGTGCCATGTTGGAGTGCTGCACCCATCAACTCGTCAGCACCCATCAACTTGTCATTTACATCAGGTATAACTCCCAGTGCTATCCCTCCCCCCTCCCCCC
>NW_012101577.1:202934-208724 GCF_000951045.1 Mandrillus leucophaeus
TATATATATATATATATATTTTTTTTCTGATATTAAAAAAAAGGACCAATATATTTAAACATCCATTTTGCTGTTGATTGCCATTTTGGCTTATTACAATATTTCATTTTCACAAACAATGCTGCAATGAATGTCTTTGTGTACTTGTACCAGAGTTTCTGTAAGTACATCCTAGAAGAAGAAAGAATTTCTTGTAGTACAGGCACTTCAAATTTCTTAAATGCTGCCAAATCGCTATGTTCATTGGCTGTACCACTCCGTTTTTTCTACTTCCCTTTGCAACAGAAATTCTTCAAATAGTCGCCATTTCATTGTCTTCAATTACATTCATCACATTGTTTCAAAAACCTACTCCATTCTGATTTCCCTGCCTGCTTCTCCCAAACCCCATGAAAATTGCTACTGTTCAGGTCATCAGCGATCTCCAATGATCATTCAATACGATCATCAGTGATCTTCAGCGATCATTTATTAATCTCCATCTTTATATATCATCAGCCCTTGATCAATCCTGTTTTCTGTGGAAAAACTCTCTAGGTTTTCTTGGTAACTCACTGGCCACTTTTTAGTCTTTTCTTTTATTGGTTCCTCTTTATCTCTTCAATCTCTTAATGCCCCAGGGCTTGGTCTGTAGACTGCTTTTCTATCTACACTGTCTCCCTTGGCGACTTCATATAGGCTTATAGCTTTAAATGTCATCTGTAAGTTGAAAGGTCTAGTATGTCTAGTCTGACCTCACTTTTTACTCCAGACTTGTAAACCCAGCTGCCTACTTGACGTCTTCCATGTGGACATCTAACGGACTCAAGATATTCGAATTGAGATCTTGATATTGCCTGTAAGACTTGTTCCACTGCACACCTACCTCCCCATCTCAGTAGATGGCAACTTCTTCTTTCTGTTTGCTAAGGCTATACATGTGATATCATTATTTCTCACAGTTCATATCTAATTTTTCACTAAATTATGTTGGCTCTACCTTCAAAATGTATCTAAAATCTGGCCATTTTTTCATAACTTCTACTGCTACCACCCTGATTTGAGCCATCTTTATTCCATAGCTCATTTATTGCAATGGCTTCTTTACTAGACTGCTTTTGCTCTTGTTCCTTTATTGTCTGTTCTTAAACAGCTCTCAAAAACTACAATGGCTTCCCATTTCACTCACAGGGAAATAAAATATTCAAGAGTAGCCTACAAGATAGTGTATGATCAATCCCACCTGACTTTACTCTCTTATCTTTTACAATTCCATCTTCTACTACTCTCACTCATAACATGGAACCATATAAAATTTCTATATTCATAGGTCAAAAATGGTCAAAAATCAGCAATTCTAAGTGTTTGGTTCATCCTAACAGTTGACTGTGCTTCTTCTACAGTGACATCATTACTGTCCTTTGAGCAAGCGAAATGTCTCTCACCTCAGAGCCTTTGGACTTGTATTAATTCTATATTAAAAATTATTTTTTCACTATCTTCAGGTCTCTGCTCCTTATCTTCACAAATTGGGCTATCTTAAGGACCTTAACATTCCAATCATCTCTATGTTGCTCAACTCTTCCCCATACTATTTGTATTAGTCAGTGTATAATTACTTCTGTTACAAACACCATACACATCTTAGTGGCTTGACATACAAAAAATTATTTCTCACACATAAAACAGTTAAATGTAGGTGTTCCTGATCATTAGGCAGCTTTCCTATAATTGGTAATTGAGAAAAGACAGTATCTGTCTTCCAGGTAGTCAAAGATTGATCATTTTCTGTGACTTCATAGTCCTCTGCCAGATCCTGTCTATCCAGCTGGCCAACAATTGAAGAGAGCAAGAGTGAGAGAGAGAAAGAGAGACAGAGGAAGTTTTCTAGAGCAGCAATGTCTAATAGCAACATTAAGATGAGTAATATATATAATTTAAAATGTATCAATTGTCACATTTTAAAAAGGCAAAAAGAAACAGGTAATATTAATTTTAAGAATATATTGTATTTAACTCAATAAGCCCAAACTACTATAATTTAAACATTCAATCAATATCAGATTATTAATGATGTAAAGTTATTTTTTATCACAAGATCTTCAAAATCTAGTATGTGTTTTACACTTACAACACATCTCAATTTGTAACAACCATCTTTTAAGTGATCAATAGCCGTATGTAGTGACTACTATATTGGGCAGTATAGCTTTGTCATTTTATGATAGGCCTGTACATGACACCTGTCATTTCTGCCAAAATTCCATCTGGCCAAAAATAAGACACAAAAGTCCCAACCCAATGACAGGAGATCTAAGAAATTCAATTTAGCTAAATGCTCAAGGAAAGGAGGAAAAAAATCAATACTAGTAAGTATAACTATCTTTGCCACATTTTTAGTAATTTTAGTAAAATACTGGATTCTTTACAGTTCTTTGGGTAGTTTCCCTTTCTTTACCTTCCACTTACTTGTTCAAACATCCGTTAATATCAGTATGTGCTCATGGATGTTTACTTAATTCTATTGGTATTAATCTGATAACATATGTTTATTTTATTTCTCAATTGTCCCCATTGTTGATCATTGAGATCATGATCAGGTTTGTTCCTGTGTCCTTTTTTTTTGAGATGAAGTCTTGCTCTGTCACCCAGGCTGGACTGCAGTGGCATGATCTTGACTCACTGCAACCTCTGCCTCCTGGGTTGAAGCCATTCTCGTGCCTCAGCCTCCCCACTAGTTGGGATTACAGGTGTGCACCACACCACCACCACGCAGCTAATTTTTGTATTTTTAGTAGAGCCGGGGTTTCAGTATATTTACCAGGTTGGTCTTGAACTCGTGACCTCGTGATCTGCCCGGCCCGGCCTCCCAAAGTGCTGGGATTACAGGCATGAGCCACCACGCCTGGCCGGTTCCTGTGTCCTTTTGACCACAGTGTTCATCCTATTATTCTTCATTTGCTTATTTTTCACTTCTTTCTCCAGCAGTGAGAAACCTGGTTCTATAATGGGAACAATATATTTACTTACTTGTTAAAGCCTTGGATATGTAATTTGGTTTCAGACTTGCTAACTCATACCAGTGTGAGAAACAAATTAACTAACTTGAATAGTGTTAGTGTACAGTTCTTTCTGTCTCTAGCCTCACAGTATTCAGATACTTGTTTCTAAATTCATTTAGTTACAAAGTTACTTTTCTTCCTCAAACCTTTTGGTGTACTTATAGCATTCACTTGTAATATAGTTAGATTCCTATGTCTGTATCTTTGGTCTCCTGATACTCTGAATGATTTTTTTTTTTTTTTTAGTTTGCATATAGCAAAATTTACTCTCTTTGTTGTACAATTCTATGGATTTGACAAATGCATGAAGTCGTATGTCCACAAACATAGTACCACACAGAACAGTTACATCACTCTGAAAATTCCTTTGTGTTGCTCTTCTGTAATCAACACCTCCTTCTATCCCCAACCACTGGCAACCACTCATCTGTTTTATTTCTGTATAGTTTTACTTTTTTCCAGAATTTCATTGTAAATGGATCATACATTATGTACTACTAGGGGTCTGGCTTCTTTCATTTAATAAATTTAAGATTCATTCATGATGTCATGTGAATCAATAATTTATTTCTGTTTATTTCTGAGTAGAATCCCAGTTTGTTTGTTTGTTTGTTTTTTGAGACGTAGTCTTGCTTTGTCGCCAAGCTAGAGTGCAGTAGTGTGATCTCGGCTCACTGCAACCTCCACCTCCCAGATTCAAGTGATTCTCCTGCCTCAGCCTCCTGAGTAGCTGGAACTACAAGTGCGCACCACCATGCCCAGCTAATTTTTGTATTTTTAGTAGAGAGGACCTTTCACTATGTTGGCCAGGGTGGTCTCCATCTCTTGACCTGGTGATCCACCCACCTTGACTTCCCAAAACGCTGGGATTACAGGCGTGAGTCACTACGCCTGGCCTCCAGTTTGTTTTTTTATTTACATGTTGGCAGATATTTGAGTTGTTTTTAGTTAGTGACAGTTAGGAATAAAATTGACACTTGAGTGCAAGGTTTTTTGTGAACATGTGTTCAGTTTACTTGGGTAAATATATATGAGTGGGATTGGTGGATTCTATGGTGAGTATACATTTATATTTATATGAAATGGACAAACTGTTTTTCAAAATTGCTTTATCATTTTATATTTCTACCAGGAATACCTGAAAGTTCTATTTGCTCTTCATTCTATTCAGCATTTGGAATATTGAGAATTTCTTTTTTTCTTTTCTTTCTTTCTTCTTCTTTTTTTTTTTTTTTTTTTTTTGAGACTGAGTTTCGCTCTTGTTGCCCAGGCTGGAGTGCAACGGCATGATCTCAGCTCACCGCAACCTCCGACTCCAGAGTTCAAGCGATTCTCCTGTCTCAGCCTCCTGAGTAGCTGGGATTACAGGCATGTGCCACAATGCCCAGCTACTTTTGTATTTTTAGTACAGATGGGGTTCTTCCATGTTGGTCAGGCTGGTCTCGAACTCCCGACCTCAGGTGATACGCTAGCCTTGGCCTCCCAAAGTGTTGGGTTTACAGGCATGAGCCCATCCGAGAATTTCTTATTTTAGCCATGCTCACAGGTTTACAGTAGTATCTCATGTTGGTCTTAATTTATATTTCTCTAATGATTAATGATGTTGAGGACACCTTTACAAGCTTATTTCTCATCTGCATATTTTCTTTGGTAAAATGTCTCTTTCAAATATTTGTCTTTAAAAAAACTGGATTTGTGTTTCTTATTGTTGAGTTTTGAGTTTTTATGTATGTGACTTGCAAATATTTTCATTCTGTGACCTGTCCTTTCAGTTTCTTAACAGTGTTTTTCACAGAGCAAGTGTTAAATTGTGATGAAGTGCAATTAAAGGTTTTTAATACATTGTACTTTGGGGCTTAAATTTTTTTTATTTCAATAGTTTGGTGGCAGGGTACAGGTGTTTCTTGGTTACATAGATAAGTTCTCCGGTGGAGATTGCTGAGATTTTAGTGCACCCATCATCCGAGCAGTGTACACTGTACCCAATATGTAGTCTTTTATCCCTCATCCCTCTTCCAACTTCCCCATTCCCAAGTCCTCAAATTGCATTTTATCATTTTTATGCCTTTATGTCCTCATAGCTTTTATGCCGTTGCGTCCTCATAGCTCCCACTTATAAGTGAGTACATACAATATTTGGGTTTCCATTCTTGAGTTACTTAAGAATAAAGGCCTCCAGCTCCATCCAAGTTGTGGAAAAGACATTATTTTGTTCTTTTTATGGCTGAATAGTATTCTATGGTGTATACGTAACACATTTTCTTTATCCACTGATTGGCTTATGGGCACTTACATTGGTTTCATATTTTTTAAAATTATACTTTATATTCTAGGGTACATGTGCACAAGGTGCAGGTTTGTTACATATGTATACATGTGCCACGTTGGTGTGCTGCACCTATTAACTCATCATTTACATTAGGTATATCTCCTAATGCTATCCCTCCTCCCTCCCACCCCCCCACAATAGGCCCCGGTGTGTGATGTTCCCCTTCCTGTGTCCAGTGATCTCGTTGTTCAATTCCCACCTATGAGTGAGAACATGTGGAGTTTGGTTGTCTGTTCTTGCAACAGTTTGCTGAGAATGATGGTTTCCAGCTACATCCATGTCCCTACAAAGGACACCAACTCATCCTTTTTCATGACTGCATAGTATTCCATGGTATATATGTGCCACATTTTCTTAATCCAGTCTGTCACTGATGGACATTTGGGTTGATTCCAAGTCTTTGCTATTGTGAATAGTGCC